>NC_061848.1:13383202-13408202 GCF_019202785.1 Penaeus chinensis
AATTTATTATTTGGTATTAAAACCATATCAAGTTCATGGTTTATAATTCATAACATTTTTTCTAAATATCATCATATCTCTTTTATCATTTCAACCCATGTCGTGTGGAATTACTTTATAATCATCTGAAGAAAAATAAAAGGAAAAATAACACAACAAACCTTGGGTTATGTTGATACTCCTTTGCCTGACTCTGTCCTTGCACTCCACAGGTTAAAATGTTACGAGATTCAATGTAAATCACACATAAGAGGAAATATATAAAATCAATTATAATCATTAACCACTAATAATTTTTTGTCAATAATATTTTGACCTATACAACTACTTGTATAATATCTATATAAAATCAATAATGCCCAGGACTGCAATATTAACAAATACCATTTTCATCTATTGAATTTTATTTATTTATGATTTACTCATTACAGAAACTTGACTGAATACTGTGAAACAAGAGATTTCATTATCATTATACAGTCTAGTACCAATACATTTTGACATTCAATCTTTCTATAGAAAACTTTAGAAGTAGTCCTAATTTTATGACTTTTGGCACACTTTAATATCACTATTAACACTGGGTGTAATTTTTCTCCCAACATATAACAAACAAAATTATATGCCACAAGCTTGTTGTACAGTATTAGTCAAAGTTACTGGAGTAAAAGCTACACAAAAGCATACATTTTTAAGCTTCTTCACAATCTGAAGACAAAACAGCATTCTCGTTTACATTATAAAATACACTCACATTTACTTCATAAGATGTTGTCCATCAATGCACAGCCTTCACTTTAGATATCAATTTAATACCAGTTCATATTTAGAGAGGCTTGCTATGCTATACTAAGAATATGTTAATGTGAAAGGATCAGAAATATAACAGGAAAGCAAGAACATATCTAATTTCAAGGAATTAAGTTCTCACAATAACTGCCATGAAAGATCTATTGCAGACTCTTAAGTGAAATATATTAGGAGAAAATAACAATTCTTGCTTCAGAAAAAATACATAAATTTCATTCTCATTCATATTCCCTATCTTAAAAAAGGGTCTTCCACTTTTTATTGTATAGAACTATTATTTTTACTGAGGCTTTATATTATGAATATTTAATTCATGTTTTGTTTATACTCAGATGGTTTTAAAAGTGCTTAGTCAGCAAAAAGTTAATCCCTTGGTCTACCTAACCTCACCTGCCTACCTCTTTCTCTGATTTTGGGGGGAAAAAAGTTTTCATTTCTAATACTGCTATCATTTTTCTAATACTACTATCATTATCATTTTACCATCATAATTATCATCAAATTATTAACAATAATAACAGTAAAAAAAATAAAACAATCGTTTCCAAAAATTCAAGGTATGGGCTATAAAGGTGAGATCAAGTAGGCCTAGTACCTGACTAAGGTGACTAAGTACTTCCCGGGCTATCTGTGTGTAAACAAAATTAACCCTGGCCCAGACGGGTCACGTGTACTGGCGTCATAACAAACCACTTGGTCTGTGGGGTACGCCTGTACAGAGTGCATGTAGCGGGAAATTCTGCTTGAGGATGCAGACTCCCGGACCCAGTGTCTTGCAGTTGCCATAAATCACCAGAGTTTATCATGCTCAGAGATTTCTGTTCACCCAGTGGTGATGGGTTAAAAAACTAAAATCACAGTGAACAGGGCATACATACATGCCCTCCTTGCATTAACAGATTAAAGCAAACATCAATAACAGCTGTAACTTCCTTCAGGTAAACAAAATAGGTCTGCAGTCTGTAAAACCATACTGCCCAGCAGTATAAACATTTTAGCAATGGGAATAAATTTATGGGAGTCTTACTTGTTACAGTTGATACTTCACACAGCAGCACCCTCTATTTATATGATGTGTTTACTTTCTGCTGATCTTTTGCATTTACAGAAGAAATAAATCATAAACTAAAATGTACAGTGACTGGGTTTATTCAATAAACAAATAATATGTTCAGAGAAAATGTGTATGTACATTCAATGCTAATATCTATTAACCCAATGCCACCAGAAAAATGTAGTGTTCACTATAGTATTGTTTTGTGTAATGTCTCTACACACAAATGGCTCCACAAGTGCTTAGCCACTACAGAGGTAATTAGTAGACCTTGTGACCTCCCATGGTTTCACTTTCCTTGAGGTTTTTTTTTTTTTTTAATGTTTTTGCTTTTTTTATACAAATACAATACATATCAATCCTATTATTATCATTATCGACATTATAATCATAATAACATTATTGACTTTCCTAATAGCAATGCAAGATCAACAAAAAAAAAAAAATCTGATATCAAGAAAAAGGGTAAACAGTACTTGTGGAGCCATCTGTGTGTAAAGACAATTAACAAATTAAACTGACAGCGGCCATGGCATGTACTTACACATCGGCCCCAGCAGCATTGGGTTAAGATAAGATAGCAATCATTTTCTGCACCTGAATACCAAATGTTAAGAACCTTTTATCATCAACATAAGACAACTTAAGTAATCTCCCTAGATGTATCTATACCCACAATATAAAGAACATTCCAATGGAGAAAAAGGCATAATTCTTGAACATGACTCAAAAAATTATTACAAG
This sequence comes from Penaeus chinensis, assembly GCF_019202785.1. NCBI lineage: Eukaryota > Metazoa > Arthropoda > Malacostraca > Decapoda > Penaeidae > Penaeus > Penaeus chinensis. Next base: position 13,385,811 of record NC_061848.1, read on the forward strand.
TTTTCTTCCTATTAAATGCTAGATGGAAGACATATAGACTTGAAAATTAGAATTGTTTGCTTACTTTTTCAACATCTGCATCATTAGTGAATCAACAAAATAGTATTTTTAATTAAACTTAATGCCAGATACTGGAGTAACCATCAGAACTAAAAATCTTGTAACCTCTATAAGGTTAAGTACCTTTCCTGAGACTTTTTCTTCTTTCTATTGCCATTACCCATTTATAATTACATAAATTACAATAGCTTATCTCATGTTTAACCCAAGAAAACTTCAAATTTGGAATGTTCTGTTTGTACACCCCTGTTTACACTCCCCTCCTCCTACAATATATTTAAGCGGCATATTGTTCCTTATCTTCCAAACTTAAACTGTTCACTGGTTACCAACAAGGAACTTTTCATAATATCTAAAATGTAGATACAGTCTAGCAAGCCTCTCTAATACTAACTACCATTATCATAATTCTGAAAAAGACACTGGCAATAATAATGCCATTGAAAAAAAAAGAAAAAAAAGGATGTGCTCCATGAACAAACATGTCTTTAAAGCTAGTGCCATATCTCATAATTCACATGCATCATAACTACACCAATTTCTGATTTTAGGTATAACTGTTAAGTGTGATTCTAAACTTCCTCCTATGCACTTTGCCATGTTGAATGATAAGAAAATGTATCTGTTGATAGAGAACACTTTCCTGCACTTAGCTGAATTCCATAATGTCAATATGATAGAAGAAAGGGAATCAACAATAAGGTAGACATTATAATACCTGTCATAAAATACAAAGTTTTTTTATAATAAATTACTATATTATTTGAACAGAGAAACATAAATGATATTTTTTCAGAGATAAATACATGCTGCTCAAAATGAAGACAAGGGAATCATCACAAGACAGAACCATTATCACAAGAAATATTTTTCAATTATGTTTAACAAAAATGTTATCAAAATATCAGGACTTCAGAATTCTAATAAAAATCTCATGTTCACTAACATCATTATGACCTCAACATAAGTGTTGATAAGACATAAAATGTTGTCATTTGCTACCCTTTCCATCCCAAAATGAGATGGAGAAAAGTATTTTGTCTTAAATATAATTTTTGTGATTTTTGTCTCAACTTCTCCATTTTCCTGTTGTTAAAAGTTCATTATCTGATTAATACAGTAGTTGTTAGTGTTTAGAGGGAATCATATATAATTTCAAAACAATTTCTAAGACACTTAGTAAGTTGAAAACATAAATCCTTACATACATTAAACTCATCTTCAGACCCTAATATTCTGGAAAATTCATCTGATGAAATAACAATCAGAACTTGAATTTGGTACCCACATCTCTTTCCTGTTTTACAGGATATGCTACTTCACCTGTTGTTCTCTTATATTCCATTCATGTACACCCAACACCCTACAAACAAGACAGGTATCTCCACCAAGTTTTTCATACAAGTCACTGTATTCTAAAGGACTGATTACTTACCATGTTAAGCAATTTTAACAAAACCTAAATTCATTCACACTAACAAAGCTACCATATCATTCAGGCTACATCACCCTCTTAATATTTGTTTTGTTCAAAAATACATGATCTTGCAATGACATACTTAAAAAGCTGTGTGGGTCACTGTATATAAATATTATTAAAAACAACAACTAAGTTCTCTAAGTTAAAGCTCTGTTATTCTGTAAATGATCCATTCATGGGAAAAAAATGATCCAAGACATGCTGAACACAGAAATTCACAAGTCGTGTCAATCTTCCATAATAAAAACATGAGACTACTGCCAAGGTAACTACTTGAATATTGCTCGTCTACCTTAACCACTTCCAGATAAAAAATGTGGAAGTTTCTGGGTCATGGCAAGACAAGGAAAATGGTGCTCTTCCTGGGAAAGTAGACGGTTGCATGGCATAATCACAGCTGAGATTTTCCACACTGAAAGAAGAGAAATTTCAAATGTTAATCAACTATTTTCATATCATTTGAGATTAATTTAAGGGGACCATCACTGTATTTTTTTTTTTTTTTTGAAAATGTTAATGGTTAAAAGCAAAAAATAAAAGTGCTAGACATCTAAGGTCATGTAGCAATATAGGAAGGTATAGTAAATAGTGAAGGGTGGCTAAGTTAGCAGTTAGTTGCTATATATCAACAATCTAGAGTAATATTGGAAAGGTTAAAGATGAAAAAAAAAAGTGATTTGGCACCACTGCCCTAGCTTGTGACAGAGTGGTTGAGAAATTATACAAAATAAAGATGCAGTGGCCTTTATTTGCTACCCTCATGCATACAGCATGTAATGCACATCACTCAGTCAGTAGATGCACCAAATTAAATAATTTTATGAATTTTTTAAGTAAAATTATGTTAAAATCATATGCTCACAGAACTCACTGGAATCGACATCTGGCAACTCTCTGGCATATATAAAAGGGGGGGCAAGGAATCTTGACACAGCCCATTAGTGGTCATGTGTACTATGCCTACAAGCCACACACTTTTGAGAGTGGCCACTGAAGTAAGCCTAATGTCCAGATTTTGGGCTACATCCAGCCAGCAAAGCACCTGGATCCGGGGGTTAATAATGGTTAATGGTTAAAAGCAAAATAAATGTGCTAGACATCTAAGTTCATGTAGCACTATAGTAAATGGTAGTGAAGGGTGGTTGAGTTAGTGATTAGTTGTCAAAGTTGGGCAAAGGAATTGACGAGTAAATGGGTTAAGGTTGGGTAAGGTAATGTATAGGAGTTAGATCAAGTGAAGGATGTATATGCATTTGAGGAATGAAAACAGGTTGTCAAAGCAGAAAGTGTGAGAAGTTGTGGGAGGGATCACGAGAATCGGTCCCATTTGGCTGGGCTAAATAGATTATTTAAGAATTTTGTAGAGATGGGGGTAGTAGAAGGACGGGGGCATGTGGAAGAGGGAGTAGTGTTGAGGGAGGTAGTGTTATGGGGAGGTGGACAATAAGGTTGTAAGGTAGTAATAAGGGAGGATGGGGTAGTTTATGAAGAAGGTTGTGGGGGTATAGTTGTTGAAGTTGAGCATGTTGGGAGTAGAAATGTCTCCTGGGGTGTTGATTAGGGTGGATACTGTACTAGTCGGCATTGAGGAGGGGGTATTAGTTGTAGTGTTCAGAGCCGTGGTCAAAGGAGAGCCTGGGGTCAGGGAATCGGGCGAGTTTGAATTGGTGGAGCTATTTGATGAAGAGGCAATTGCCTCTAATAATGGTATGGTTAATGGTTAATGGTTAATGGTTAATGGTTAATGGTTAATGGTTAATGGTTATTCATTGTTGGCCATGATAAGCCTGGAGTATGTTGAGGAGAGAAATGGTCCACCCCTCAGGGTCGCTTGAGGGGTAAGGGCTAGACAACTAAAGCAGGGGAATACCGTGCCTATGGCTCCCTCAGGCCGTTCAGGACTGGCACAAAGTCAGCCTTTCATCCTTTCAGCACGGCTCTCACACCTTAGGAAGTGGATAGTAGAAGGGGTTGGTGAAGGGACAGCAACAAAAAAGTAGGAGGGGAAAAAAAAGACCATGCAAAATTTGTTGAGTCGAGGGCTGAGTCCCAAGGTTGGGGAGTTCCCCAGCATTGGGTCCCAGTCTCCGCCTCCTAAGCCCCCCCACGACAACAACAGGCAAGGGATTGGGGGGGGGGAGGGGTTAATAAATTAACCCCTTGGATCCAGATGCTTCAGGGTCATCACATAGCCCAAAATATGGGCATTAAGCTTATGTGAGTTGCCATTCTGATGAGTGTGCTGCTTTTAGGTCAGACACACAAGAGCACTTGTGTGTGGTGACAAGACTTCATGCTTCCTCTTTGCAGTGTTATTTTCTCTTTTTTTGCATAAGCATTTATAGCTTTTTAGCCATTTTCTAAAGTCTATGTTTGTCATTTGATTTGCTTCATCTAGAAAGTAATGGACTCTTTTCCTTGCATAGTTTTTCTATCATCTCTACATAGTCCATAACTCAGTTCAAAAATAAAAACAATAACTTTTTTTTTTTTTTTTTTTTATTCAGTTTTCTGTACTACAACCTACACCATCATTCACAGCAGGTAGAAATAGGATCCTGTGCATGGAAATAGTTTTCTCAGTAAAGCCAGTGCTTTTCCCCTCATGGCTCATGGACAGTACATTCCGTACTCATTTATCAATGGAAATAATGCAAAAGCCCCTTAAAAAATGCCAAATGAGTCTGATCACCTTTTCCCATGATGGCATGTTCACGTCAATTGTCCCTCAAGCCAAATTTTTTCATGACAAGATTGTCACATCTTCCTGATCGTAGAGGTCAATATTACAATGGGATTGATAAGTATTCACTGTGTTAACCTCCTATTGTCAGGCATGCCTATAGCTGTTATGGAAAACCTACTCATCATGACAATACAGATATAGGTGTCATGACACTTCGGTGTTCATGCTGGTGACAGCTATGCTTTCATAATGGACTGTTTGAGAGAGAGAGAGAGAGAGAGAGAGAGAGAGAGAGAGAGAGAGAGAGAGAGAGAGAGAGAGAGAGAGAGAGAGAGAGAGAGAGAGAGAGAGAGAGAGAGTGTGTGTGTATGGGGGGGGGGGGGGGAATCATGAATCTCTGTTTGTATTTGTTTTATGTTTGTTTATTTCTTTGCTTTCATGTCAAGCAAGTTTGCATTTTTAGTAATCTTGCTGATGACGCCAGGTCACTTGACTGAAGTCATCACGCAATATCCATGTCATGTCATGTGACAACATAGTGTTTTTCACGTCATCTCTCATGAATATATTACTTGATTTTCTATGCCCTTTTGGGCCATGGAGTTACACAATTGGCTACAAAAAACTATAAAAAGGCAAGAGGTCAAGGTAGTCACTGACCCTTGATCTTGGTCATGTCTCACCAGCTTTCTGTTTATCACTTTCATAGGCCTCAGTCTTGCCCTGCCATCCGCTCCCTTGATTTCAAGGAAGAGAAGGCAGTGGATGACCCAAGGCCTTTGATTTCCAGGGGTCTTCCTCTTTTGAGAAATGCACCTGATCTTCTCCTTTACTTGTTTTACCTTATCTTCTGATGAGGAATGACGTGTAATCAGATAAGGAGTACACTCTACCAACAAAGGAGCACAGGATAGAGGATCAGTCCAGTGAGTTTTCTCCCACAATTTGATCTGTTAAATGCACCACCTGGCTCCTTTTGCATGTTGACTTATGCTTCTACATAGTTTTACAATCATTATGGAAAAGTCATGTTTTTTTGCATTCTTTCACAGATTCTCAAGTCCCCCTTGGTGATGATTCTGACTGGGAGGACAGCAACTCAGAGGACAACTTTGAATCAGATGGCAACTTCATGTCGTTGCATGACACATCAATCAATTCTGATGAGACTATCGCCAACTACATCAGGCACTGCTGGGATCACAATGCCCCCAGTACCTCCTTTGTTTGGAGGAAAAAGAAGAACAAATGCATAGACTTTGATGCAGCTCCTAGGGTCAAGGTTTCTGACCTTACTGCTGCTTCACAGATAGAAGAGGTCTTCAGTAAGTTCCTGAAATTTCCTGAAAGAGGAACTTCTGGAAAAGATTGTTCAGGAGATAAACTGGTAAACTCATCAAATCATGTCATTCATTTGCTGGTTTGAAAATATTTGTTTACAATGTCTCCTGCAAACACGTTTTTCGCAAGGTCAGTTCTGCAGATATGTTGCAAGCACCTGAGGATAACCTTCCCCCACATGAAGGGTTGAGAGGATGCCATGTTGTGTGAGCTTTGTGAGTACCTTTGCCTGGGATTCCTGATGGGATCACAGTCCAAGCATCGCCTGCCTCCCTAACTCTTCTTGAACCCTCATCAACTCAGCCAGGATGTCACATTTCTTCCCAGCACTACCAATATTTCCTCGCCACTATTAAAAGTAATTGTGCCTATTAGTGCCTGATTAACCCCTTCCCGACGGGTCACGCCCTGAGGTGTCAAAACAAACTGCTCAATCTGTGGCATGTGGCTGTCCGCCATGGTGGAGCGCCAAAACACTAGCCAGTGATTCGGCTTGATGTACCAAACTCCCATTGTCAAAGTCAGCACGTTGCCATTGATCTCCAGAGCATAGAGTTTTTTGGGTTTTTTTTTTCTTCACCTGTAATCAAGGGGTTAATTATTGCTGGTGTGTGGTCCAGTGGTAGTGATCTCATCTTGCAATCTTGCTAACCTGCGTTCAAATCCCTCGCCGCCAGTGGATGGTAACCCCAGCCATTCCTTGCACACAGGGGATAACTTAGAAGCAAAATGAAACAGACAGCACATCACACCAAGAATATCCATTGTAACAAATGGAATCAATCTAAACCTTAAACCTTATAACCACCCACACTTTACATACGAATTGCTTTCTTTCAAATTCAAAGTACAAGCCACTTAACAAAAACACGCTACTAACTCTATATTACATAACTTCTCCCTGTCAACCAGTATTTTTACAATGCAACAAACAAATGAAGTCACACACTGTGATCAGAAGTGACATACACTGTTACCTCATACCTCATTCCCCTGCCCCAATAACTCCTTAACTGATATATTGTGTAATTAATATCTTTTCTGTCTATCATCATTTTTGTCCACACACTGCACAGCTTAGTATATTTTATTTTTTCTCACAGCAAATAAATACATGCCAATTTATTAAATTGTTGTTGCATTTGCTTGTTCCTGTGTATGTTAATCATGGTTATTGTTGGCAAATTCATAAACTCATCTACTCTTCCTCTTTATATATTATACCTATTAGTAATTACTTCATTACTATCTGCGTATTGTCATATTCTGTGTATACATGTTTATCGTTGTTTCTCTATAATATCACTATTTCCTTATACTTGCCGTGCTAATCAGCCACTCATTCACACACACATTTTGACTACCTGACTAACCAATAACCAATCTAACTGACCACTCTACATGGAATTCTCTCTAGGATTAGGAATTGTAACAAGTACCGTCCCTATGACTTATAACTGAACCTAATTCACTTGCATGACATTTGATATCTTGTTCTAAGTGAAGCTGGGATTCATACTTCTTTAGACTTGAGCTATTGGTGGATGGCAATAATTCTGAAATAAAACCTAATTTCCAAAAATTGAATGCGTAGTTATGTTCATATGATCTAGAGGTTTTTCAACAAAAGTAACATAGAAAACAAGTGATAACTTTTGAACATGGGATTGCTAAAATTAACCCGACGCCAATGGGTATCAGAAATCTTTAAGCATTATAAACTCTGGTGATTTCTGGCAAGACACTGGGAGCAGGAGTCCATTACAAGTAGCAGAACTTCCCGCTCGACATGCTCTGGTGTCTCGCCACATGTACAACCGTACCCCGCAGACCAAGAGGTATGTTATAACATTTGTACACATGACCTGTCAGTAATGGGTTAACCTTACTTAAAATTGATTTTTCAATAGGCCTACAATTCCTTTGGTCAAATTAAGTTATTAATTTTTCTACAAAAATTTAAGACCTGTGTTTTTCCAGGGACATTTCCCTTAACCTCTTATAGCCAGGCACACTTATAACCAACACAAAAATCTAACTCATTGTAACAGCTATAGCCATCATGACTCATTAAACTGAATCAAATTTCACTATGCGCAGCAAACTCCCAGGCCAAAAGGCTGGAAAGTTGCCACTAGTCACCAAAATAAGTGATGCAGAAATTTCTGGCATTATCAGAAAGTATCACATATCATTAAAAAAAGGAATTGAGGGCAGCTGTATGGCTGCATTACCCCTCCTTTAAAGACTTTCAAAAGTATGAGTGTTGAAGGATGTGGGACACTTTGAGGGCCCCTTAAAATCTCTTGTGATATGGTTGTAAATCCTAACCATGTCAGCATTACAATAACCCCTACGATCCAGATGACTTGACCATCACATCATGAAAAAATCTGGCTTGAGGAGCAGGTGATGTGAACATGCCTTCATGGAAAAAGCTGGCCGAGGGGAGGGGTGATGGGAAAATGCTGTCATGTAAATTTTGGCTAAAGGCCAGTGACAGGATTGACGTGTCATGAGTGCACAAAGCCCTTGGAATGTAATTGGCCTTAGTGGCTATTTAGGAAGAGGCACTTACATTATTTTCAGTGGGGAGGAATGATTGAGGGGACACTTATTTCCATGGTCAGGATCCTATTTCTGCCCACCGTGATCAACTGAATATTATGAAAAAAAAATTAAATGGCACAAATAACAAAATATTATTCATTGCTATTATTATGGACTACTGACAAAGATGATATGGAGTCTGTGCAATGAAAACAGTCTACTACTATTTGCATAATGCAAATCAAATGGCAAATACAGATGATTGGAGAATGGCAAAAAAGCTAAAAACAATTATGAAGAAGAGAAAATAACACTGCAAAGGTGAGGCATGGAGCCTTGTCACTACACATAAGTGTTCATGTGCACCCATGATGGCCCTTGTGCTGGCAGCAAAGCACCCAGATCCAAGAGGTTATGCTTTAAATCAATAATTTTCTCTGAATTAAGAAAATACAGTAACGGTCAAATATGTGATTCAGTGTTTCAATTACACATTAACATTACAAACTAGTTTCAGTTTCATATCAGCCATTTCAACAAAGGTTGTTCCTTGCTTGCCACTCACCTCAACATAAACACGATTCCTCTGGTTCTCCTTCTGGTGGTGTCACTTTGAAGGAATCTTTGTTGATTGTCTCCAACTCCTTCCGGGACCGGTTAGAGTCACTTAGTTGTCTTGCTATTTCAGCAAACATTTCTTCCACACCTGCACCAGTTTTACAAGAAGTCTTGAAGATGCCAGATATGAGATTGTGACACTGTTCACTGTAGATTAAAAAGCAGCATTAACTCTTGCAGTTTACATTATGTACTAGCATACTTCCCCTATGATGAAAAATATAACTAAATCAATGATACTGACAAATAGTTTAATGACTTAGGACTCACTTCTCAGGTCTGAGTATCCTGTCTTTAATAAATCATACTAACTTCATTTACTATTCCCTTTGAAACTATCATGTCTCACTCTGATTTTACAACTTACTTTGCATCCCTCTCCACTATCTTTGAAACTTACACTTTCTCTTAATTTAATCTTTTATTTGTCTTATTTTTATTTTCATTTCTAATAATACCTTTATTACTCATATTTTCACTATCATTATCTATATTATCATCATTCTTATTAGTATTATTTTCATTATTGTTATTTTCATCATCACTATTTTCATTATCATTTTTCTATTAACTTCACATCTACTAATATTATCATTACTATTTTGTTATGGTGGTGGTGGTGGTGGTGATGATGGCGATGGTATTGATGGTGCAGCAGCATCAATAATAACAATAATAATGAAAAATAGGCAAGGTATGGCAGACATAATAATTGAATCCTTCAAGGCTCAGCTCTTGTATAAAAGAATAAAATGCCACCTGCAACCTAAAGTCAAGTAATTAATATATACTAACCAAAAGTTCTCCATATCTGCATCTGTGACTTGGATTTGACTCTTTAAATCATACTTGTTTCCACAGAGGAATATCTTTGCATTCTCAGCATATGTTACAATATCTAAGAGATGCTGAGACAGGATGTTGAAGGAGTCAGGGTTATCCAGGGCAAAGACGAGAATAGCTCCCTCTGCAAACTTGTAGTAAGACGATGTTATACTTGCTACTCTCTCCATGCCACCTGTGTCCCATAGTTGGAGCTGAAAAAGGAATATACTTGTTAAATAAATTCATGATGAAGGTAATCACATTACTTAAAATTAATCTTCCAGAATGAGAATTCTCATTTTCATTTCCCTTTGATATACAATTCTTTGTTTTTGTCCTCTTACACAAGCTTTTTATTTACCTCTATCTCTGCCTCTATCTTTCTTATAAACTCTCTGTGTCTGTGTCTGTGTCTGTGTCTGTATATTATATTACTAGATACCAGGTGATACCACATCACATCACGAGCCCAAGTCCCAACTACTGGGATAAGGTGTCTTGCACTCGATCATCAATTGTCTACGCTGGGAGTGATGTCCAACCATTCTTGCCAGGAAATTTATCATAACTGGGCTCAGTGTATTACTAAGAACTTTAAAATGCCTATTTCTATATATTGGTAATATTTTCTTTCAACAACAAAAGTTATCTATATAAGGTAATCACTCTGAAGCTACTCTGTAAGTAAGTATCCTATAATTCAAAAGTAAATAAACAAAATATAAACATTTGGTATTAGCCGACCTGATGTCTTAATCAATCAAGGAGGGAAAATTTATTAATTAATTTATGCACATTAAAGCAGGATAGCAGTATATGTGTATTTTGCAGATCATGAAAACATGGATATATCCCAGCTACTATAACATTTTCTTCTATTCCTCTACTGATCTTTGAACACTTTATGAGGACTGAAAACATCATGAAAAATTCTTAATGTATGTAAACATATCCTTGACAAAGCAGTGTGAGAGCATACTTAATCTGAAAATATAGAGTGAATAACAAAATAGTAATCATTACTGCTTCAGAGGTATTTTATCCAAGTAATCCATTTCTACTAAACTAAAAGGTACACACTAGTGAGGAAAACAAACCAAATTAAAAAATACTGCTAGTGCTTAACAAGCACTAGTAACAAAATCTCTAATAAGGAACATTAGTTTGAGTTTTTACAGGAAAAAAATCCGTCACATCTGCTGGAATGGATAAATGAAAAATAATCATATATCTAATCAAGAGTGTGCACACAAAGAATACCTGTCCACACATGAAGGCACACACATATGTATCCACACACAAACATTAATCTTTAGCTTAACTTGTGGCACCTAGGTGAGCCAGAGTAAGTTCATAACATCCTTGATGGTTCACTTTTAGCCACAAAAAAAAAAGCTACAAATAATGAAAGCAGTTATCTCACTAATTACCCTACTAATTACCCTACTTGCAAATCAGGTGCATAGATGATAATGCCAGCAAAAAATCTAAGAAAAAGCAAGGTCCTTATTTCTTTCGATTGTAGAGGGCAATTCAGTAATAAGACTATGACCACAGGGCATGACATAATTAGGTCAATTTTTGTGAGAATAAGACCCACAAAGTTCATGTGGAAAGTCAATTCAGTCTGCATTATCACTTTTTCAAGATAAGTCCCAACAAAGATACCCCTTGTCCTGCCTCTTGCCCTGGCATCCCTCTGCTTCTCCTTCCTCAATAAGATCACTTTTTCAGTTTCTCATTTTACATACATTGCATGTACTTAATCTTTATAAACAACTGTTATTTCCTCTGCAACTGTTATGTGCCTGCAGGTTTTACACAGTTCTTTCCTTATTTGAAGGCAGAGATTTAATTTCAGCTTTCTCACCAGGTACTTTCAATCAGACCTTCCATGTCATCAGCACTGCCTCCTTCCCTAAGTCATCAGTGCTAACTGCCTCAGCAGGTTGCTTTTATGAGTCCTGCAACAAGAGTAAGGAAGAAGACCAGCTTCCCCAAATGAAAAGGGATGCCCTGCTCTATAGCAGCAGTGGCGAAGACAACAACTCAGATATCATTACATGTTGCAGATATCATTGTAAGTCAACTCCAGTACATCCATCTGCCACTAATGCAAAAATGTAGGAATGAAAGTTCTTGGACACCTAAAGTTCTGGTTGGAAGTATTCAGTGCCCTTCAATATTTATTCTTACTTCATCACTTCAGACCTCATGGACCAGGATGGTCTATGTACAAGCAGTGCCAGATGGAGGGGAAGAAAAAGGTGTCTAAATCTCTGCTCTGTGTGCCAGGTCCACTGTGTCAATACAGCTATTCTCAGCAGTGGCTCATGGAGCTCTAATGGCTCACAACCTTCCTGCTCCCATTGTATATATTGTAACTTTGGTAAATAAAGCCAAAAATTATCAAACTTTTCATCTTCTAGAATACATTTAATATCTTTCCTCCACAGAATGTAAAAGAGATAATGTTAGAATACAAACTACAATATCAGTCCCAATAATACCTTGAAAAAGCTGATCATCCAGATGAGATACACTTCCAAAATCAGGGAGACACTTAACCCATTGAATTCAGGTGACAAAGGTTGTCTTCATCATGTGAACAATCCGAGAGTGAAGCGGATGCTACATGAATGGGTGAAACTAACAAGCCAGGATGAGACATCAATAATAGAATAACATTGCGAGAACTCAAGTGGATTCCACACAAAAAATATGGTCAACAAGACAAGATGCACATACGAAAAAATAGAGGTGCACCATGACATCAAAAAGTTGAAAACATTTTGAGACAAAGTGACACCACGTGATAGGACCAACGGACGCAAAAAAGAAGTCACGAGTGCAAAAACAACAAGCAGTTCTAATTGATTGCAATATATATCATAACGTACCAGTCTGGAAACAAGAAAATAACTCAGGTGGCAGGTAGAAAAAGTTTAAAGTGATAAATACACTGTTGAAAATTTGCTGGGACACAGGAAAGTCCTGACGTGGAAATCTTTCAAATTATTGAAAATAAATTATGACTGTTAAGGGTGTGACTGGATGGGCTCCAACATTGGGAATAAAGATGAAAGATGCTCAGTGACAGACAACAGCAGACTAAATTTCAGAGTAGCATCCAGTAGCCATGTCATTTTTATGGCACATCTAGGTAAGCCTGGTTGAAGTGAATTTGTGCCTTATCTTGATGGAACATAGTGGACGGGAATGTTTTATGGATAATGTGGATTTAGTAGGATTAGGGATTATTTCTAGATTTATGTGTGGCTAATATATCTGATAAGTTAATTTCGGAAGTAAGAATTATATCATGAAATAATTATATATTTGATTTTCAAGTTTTAAGAATGATATAATTGAATACATATGGACTGATTTTTAAGTGTAAAGATATATTACATTAGTTTAGAAAGACAGGGATTCATGAGTTACTTTTAAGAAGTCTCAGCTCTACAGAAGTGTGATCTAATAGTGATGAAGATTATTAATTTCCAGTGGAGCGTAAGAATAATTTTACGTTTGTCTTATGCATGTATTAGTTAAGTGTTTTCTAGAATAAGTTTTTTGCCTGATTTAGTTACTGCTTAATGAGATTAATTTAGTATTATAATTGCTTGATTAAGTATAAGATATTTTTCTCACCATTTGCTTGATATGTACTTTTCGTATTAAGTTTTCACTTAGTAATTGTGTAAGGACAATAACTTAGTATTTCAATTGCTTGGTTTAATATTTTAATTGCCTGGTTTAAGTATATCATCTTGCTTAAATGTAATCTAACTATTTTTTGTAGTGCAATTTATTTACTAAATAACAGAAACAATTATTTCTATGATTTCAGTAATTGCCTGTGAAAAAGGAATTCTTTCACTTATGATTGTCTGTTCTAATTTCATAACATAATAACAGCTTGTTTAAGTTGAAAATTATATTGCTGTCTGCATGTTAGCATTTAGAGTAAAGTGGCAAGGGTGGAAAGTATCATCTGTGAGCCATGCCTGGAAACACACCAGCACCAGTAAGAACATTATCTCCATGCAACTGAACTTTATCTGTCCACCTTGCATAGCAACACATGGTGCATTAATTAAAACAATAAGACAGGTAACACAAGCAACACACACAGCTGAGAGATATCATGGCATCTGCTTACAGCATATCAGATGACAAATATAGACACCAGAAAATGGCAAAACAGCAAAAATGTGTCAGTAGAAAAAGGACAAATAGCATTGCAAAAAGGAAGCAAGGAGTCTTCATACTATGTGTGAGTGATACTTATTTTTATGCCTCTAAAACAGTACATCAGTGTTCAAATTTTGAATTCATTCATAGACTTGATTGTACATCATTTAACGATTCACATCTAAAAGTTTGTATCTCTTGAGTGCTTATTTTAGTATCTGCAATCTTTCGTTGTTAATCTTTGTGAATGACATCTTAAGATTGAGTAAAGATATTAAAAAGTTACATAAGTCTCAAATTGAAAAAAATGTTTTTTCATAAATTTCCCACCATCTAGATGTCAGTCTCCCCTGAACCCACTTGACCCAGGAAGACATCATAACATATCATGTTTTAGAACCCTCATTCTGGGATGACATAAAACTTTGTGTAAATACATAATTTGTTGGGATTTCAGGTGACTTTTCATGTGATTTGGATGAAAAATACCTAAGATAATTAAAGACCACAAAGTCGAAAATTTCTAGAGAGCCATAAACTAAAACAACACTACACTACCTTGAAGAAAGGTTCACATGTATTACTGGTAAGAGTATCTTTCAAGTTTTTGTCTATATCTGTTTCTGTTACACCATCACCTTTTTGCTTATTTCTGTCTGCATCTACTTTTTGATTAGTACCCTTTCCCATGTCTTATTAAATACAAATTATAAAGCAGCAAGAAAAGAAACAAATATCATTACAAACAACAAAGAAAATCTAGAGTTTCATCAAAGAGGATGCTATACACAAGTGTAGAATATCTAAACACTTCAAAACAAAAATGTAACCAACCTTAACTTCCCTATCTCCAGTGCGGTAAACTTTTTCATAGTGATCTAGACCTAAAGTAGACTTTCTGTCAGTTGCTGTGACAAATGTGTTCGTTGCATACCGTCGAAAGAGGGAGCTTTTTCCTACACCATATTCTCCACACAGTATTATTTTCTGTTCAGGGATCTTAACACTTGCCATTCTCCTTTCTGGAATTACAGAATACAATTAGTAACAGTAATACAAATTTTTAGAAAGCAAAATATTCAACAAGCATAATCAGAAATTTAACATATAAATGTTCAACCTCAAAACCTATCAATTTCCTTTCTAAGTGCAACTGCAACACAGAGTATAAGAAACAACAATTTTGCATATCACTGGGGAAGGGGATGTCTCAGTTGCCAAGAAGAGTTTCCTTAAGCATGATTAGCTAAAGTGTTAATGGTATCATAACTTTTGTTGTCAGACATGCATGTGCAGGTTCTTACTATTTGTTTTAAGTGGTGGCAAATTAAAGTGTTTTATACTGTACCATAAATTCTTGCAAAATTTGAAGATAACATTGGTCTGTTTCCCACACTTCAGCTTTGCCTTGAAGGTTTTGCAGATTTTACTTGTACATCTTCAACCTTCCATATTAATACATGGCTGAATGATCTAAGCAAAGTTTTTAAATTTCTTCCCTTGACAATGACACAAAACACACTAAATAGCTACAGCTAATCTATGCAGCTTTTAAAACCCTGTTAATCAAGTCTTTATTATAATTTTCTGCTATCTGCAATGTACCCCAGTTTCACAGCCTGGGCCCCAGAATGAGCCACTAAATAAAATTGGGAGATGACTCTGTGCTAGCAAAGCTGCTCTAAATAATACAGCAGCCATACATGCCTTTCAAGGAGGAAATACATTAATCCAGGTATTCTGCTTTGTATTTTAAGACATAATTGTAGTGTGTAAACTGCAGCCAAAGTCATGATAAGTCAATCTCGCAAAGGAGAATTGTTTCGTGTATGTTTCACTTCTAATAGAGGGTACTATGCAGTACATAAATTTACACATCATGTCGCTGAAAGAGACTTTTACCCATTTCATTTTATTGGTTAGTTATCTATTTTCCATTATGAAGTGTTTCAAGGAGCTTTACATGTCATGTCACACAACCTACCTTTATTTATTTTCATTCTATTTTTTAAATAGAAAAATGTAATATAACCCAAGGACTTACTGATTTACTATCATAGCCTTATTTTGCTGTCAGAAGTATTGGAAGATAGTTAAACCTTAACCCACTGGCCAAGGGTTTATGTACTGTCCCCTATATATTTTATCAATTTTGTTGCATACATATAGCTCTACAAGTGCTCAGCCACCAAGGAGTCAATCATTAGGCCCTAGTGACTGTGAATGATTTTCCACTCTTTCAATTTGCATTTTTTTCTAATGCTAGTAATATTGATAATGTTATTAATATCATTGACATTATGATTATTATACTGTTATCAAAACACTAATAACAAAAAAAATAGTGAAATAATAAAAGAGATTCCTTCCCAAACTCAAGGAAAAGGGTAAACAGGAGAGAGAGGACTCATAGTTGACTCCTTGGTGACTAACTATTTGTGGAGCCATCTATGTGTGAACACAATTTATAAACTAAAATTACAGTGGACAATGTATTATATCATTTCCTCTGCAGCCAATGGGTTAAATACTATCTACTCTCCTTCTCTTGTCTCCTCATCCTCCTTACTCTTCTTATTCCCCCCTTCGCTCGCTCTCTCTCTCTCTCTCTCTCTCTCTCTCTCTCTCTCTCTCTCTCTCTCTCTCTCTCTCTCTCTCTCTCTCTCTCTCTCTCTCTCTCTCTCTCTCTCTCTCTCTCTCTCTCTCATCCTTTTTATCTTTTTATTTTTTTCTTGTTTTCTCTTTTTCCCTTTGTCTCCATCCTTCCTTCACTCACTCTATCCTTTAAGTTGTTAGCATGCAATATATAAGATGAATAAAATAGTTCCTGGGGAAACTACTCACAGCATCCTTATACATTTGTGACATATGAAGGAGCCATATTGCAAAGTTCGATATAAAAGAGGTGGACTGCATGCACCAATGGAAGGCTCTGATGCATGATTGCTCCAGCATAAAAAATTCTCACTACTGGCAGCAGTTCAACGGAAAGTTGCAGTGCTAAGTATATTCATACAGAAAACATATGCCTTGATCAAATACCTTTCTGTTAATAGTGAGAGAGAAATGTGAAACACAGATTATACAATAATATGTAAAAAAAATAATAATAATAATAATAATAATTTAATAAATAAGGCAATATATTTTTATACAGCCATTCCAAAGCATTTTCATTCACACTAAGTGTAACAGCACTACATGGAAATGAAATGAGCTACAAAATTCAGATTGTGGATTTGAATATTAAACTATAATTAAAGAAAAAGAAATATTAATTTGCATACAGTATTTCATTTCAAATTCCAATTATTGATAAGTACTTACATAGACAAATGTTTACATAAAAACAGGCACACAAAAGCACACACTTCAAACATTTTAAATGGAAAAATACATAAATATGTACTCACAAACAGTGGTGTAGTTAGACATTTGGGGTCCTAAGGAATTAGGTACATTTATGTGTGTGTGTGTGTGTGTGTGTGTGTGTGTGTGTGTGTGTGTGTGTGTGTGTGTGTGTGTGTGTGTGTGTGTGTGTGTGTGTGTGTGTGCGTGTGTGGGTGTGTGTGTATGTTTATATACATATACACACACACACACACACACACACACACATACACACACACACACACACACACACACACACACACACACACACACACACACACACACACACACACACACACATATATACATTCACAAATATGTTTTATATCTATTCTTTTCCTTTTGCCATGTGTCCTTTGAGGGCCCAAAGGGTGGTGAAGAATCCCACCCCCCCAGCTACACCACTGTTCACAATCACATCACACACACTCACATGCACATGAACACACACAAACATACACATGCACAGAACTATGTAGGTATCGCTAAATTCTCAAGTACTGATACCCACACACATAGATGCATATATGAGCACACACATGCACAAGCGCATACCTCACAACTAACACCACATCCACATCCACATACCAACTGTTTTGTGTACCTGATAATAATTCTCATTTTAAGAAAAAGATCGTGTGATTCGGTAGTCAAAATTTGTTATTTTTATTTTGCTCTTCATCATTACAATGTGTATTTAATTCTTCATAAAATAAAAATGTTTAAAAAGCAAGTGTCACTATTTTGTCAGCATTCAGCACAGAGCTCGTACCTCGAGGCTCCTCTCCATGTGTTTCTAGCAGTCTGTACATTTGGTGTCACAAACTCGTTACGTGGATAAACAAAAATGGTGATTCTCTTTCCTTCAATGGCCAAGGAAGCTCTGGGCTATTGGGGGACTAACTGCTTTTCATAAACAAGTTAATGAATAAAAACAAATGGTGGAGACATAATTCTTCTCAGCCACAAATGCTGACCTGTTTTGTGAGACAAAATTATTGGAGATTAGACTTGAATACATCTTTTATATATTTTTCAAGCCTGTTTACTGGTCTATGGCAACATATTGCTCACTGATGATATCTATAAAGACAATAGTCTTGATAACTTAAAATTTCTTCAACAACATATAATTAACAGAAATAATAACTAATTTTTCTGAAAATAGATCCCATATTGTGGAACAGTTCTATAAAAGTTTTAATATATTATGAAAGTAGTCTTGGAACTCTGGTATCTATAGAATAATAAGTTACTTCAGAAGCCTAATGCATACTTTGTACCCATACAACACTGCCTTATAAAGGAACTTTTATACTGCATAAACTAGTAACTCTCTAAATCAGGAATACAGAAGATCCAGAAAAATCAAAGTGCCAAAAATGAAACCCTGATAACTCACAACCAGGTATAAAAAATAATCTGGAAAAGGTGAGGGTAAACCCATGATCACTTACTAATGTTCCACCCACAGTGAATTTAGTGCTCACCATGACAACAACCTCCATGTATATATACTGACAAGATATAGTTTGTTGACCACCATGGTCATCTATTGTCAAATAAGGAATCAGTCTAGCTTTATCTTGCTGATCACACATGGTGGATATGTATCTACCTTCAACAGAGCAATGATGCTTTAAGGGCACAGGACTTATCCCTTCAGACAGGGGAAAAAAATAACTTGATCAAATAACAGAAACGTTTACCCACAGTAGCTCAAGTGGCTGCCATGGTCTCCACAACTTCATTCAAGCAAAGGCCAACAAACTTCTATCATACATAGTTTGACATGAAAGATGTCCCTAGTTGTTTATCACCATATATGGGACATAACTACTTATTTTTTTATTATTGATGTGGTAGATGGTAACGGCTGATATGTTTGTGGTAATAAATATCTAATAACTGATATGCTGGTGACAAAAATTATTCTAATCAAAGTAAAATCTTACATTTGGCATTTCTGAATTTGGTAAATTCAAAATAAACCAACTGCTACCATATATATATATAATTCAAAATAAACCAACTGCTACCATATATATATAATTCAAAATAAACCAACTGCTACCATATATATATAATTCAAAATAAACCAACTGCTACCATATATATATATATATTTCAAAATAAACAACTGCTACCATATACATATAATTCAAAATAAAACAACTACTACCATATATCACCTCTGGCAACCAAAGATTTGCATTTGCAACACACACCCTCTACCCTTCACCAAACATAATAGGTGAACTAATACAAAATAGAAGGTATAGACATGTATCCTATCTAGCCTTTGTTGATAAGTTGTCCTTCAACTGTTTACATAAATATTTAACAGCATATAAATAATAGTGATGCTATGGTGTCAAAAGGGAGTACAAGTCAGGGGGAGGAAGGGAGCCAGCCAATGGCTGATGGTGATCTTAAGGACAAAGGTAAATATGAAAGTGAAAAGAAAAAGTGTGACTAAGCAAGCGAAAGATTAGACTAAAACATACACAATCCAATATAAGCAAAGTTGACTGAATAGTAATGCTTGGGGACAAACTGTCTGAGATAATTTGCAGATCATTATCATCAAAGATAGAAATTTGATTAAAAGAAACTTTTCATCTGTTCTTCTTAATTTCACATATCTAAGAATAATAAAAGAGAAATATGGCTTTTACCACTAAAAGGCAAAACTGAATAAAGACTCTGCTGCCCCAAAATACTATTAGAGTTTCTCCTATCAGTTTAATAATTTTCCTTTGGAGAACATTTTTCAATACCAATGACTCACCAAATATAATAAATGCAATGCTTTGCTGTAAAACAGCTTTATTCTGACATGTTACATCCATCCAGCCATTAGTTCGAGTGCATCTATGCCTTAATGAAAAAAAGAGCTTAGACTAGTTCAAATACTATATTCCCAGAATATAAACTGTGGAGAATTGTTGGCTTTGGCTGGAAAATGAAATGCAGAGCCAACAAAAGCAGTCAATTCTAAACAATTATCAACAGGGACAGAGGATGCCATAGATAAGCATAAATATTTTAAAAATATCTAAAATAAAAATGGAAGGCCTCATGATGCTGGGACCATAGAACATTTTTTTCAATTATGTGTAGAAATATATGCCAGACTCTGACTGTACACATCATTTTACTCATGAATGTACCAGTATCATTTCCATGATTTTCAATTTCAGTTAACTTTTTTTTACGTTTTTGCACTGGATCATGCAATGAAGTTAAAACAGCTAGCTAGCTGGTAATTCTTACTTAAAGTGCCACATTGCTACAACAAAAAATAAGGTGTGATTATAATGTATACTGTCTATTTAGAGTTGTTCAAGTCAATTTTTTACCAATACAGCACTAATTATATTGGAACCGTTTCAGTTTCACACAGCCATATGGTAGATGGAAAACTTGGCCTGTAATGGACAGAATGACAAAATATAAGGCACTTTTCCTCTATGACATTTCCATCACAAGTTGATAAAAAGAAATTTGTGCAACACGGAAGTAATACCTTGGTATACAACTACCTAATGTTTACACTAAGATAGGAAAAATCTAAAGACATTG
Organism: Penaeus chinensis; assembly: GCF_019202785.1. Lineage (NCBI taxonomy): Eukaryota > Metazoa > Arthropoda > Malacostraca > Decapoda > Penaeidae > Penaeus > Penaeus chinensis. The sequence continues at coordinate 13,406,543 of NC_061848.1, forward strand.
CTATAAAAAATGGTGAAAAAGCTACACTACCTGATACGTGAAACAATCTGTGCAAGAAAAGAATGTTAAAAATTGTTGCATAGAGACTAAGTCCACAGCCATCAGGTAGGGGTTCCAGGTCAGAGCCCCCAGATTTGGAAGGATTTTAGTTCATAGAGCAACAATTACCAATACTTTCGCTTATTTTGAGAACCAATCCTATACAATGAAAAACAACAGATTCACACACATTCCATGGTGAATAATGGGAACAAATACTAATAATTGCAGCGTAGGATAACTGTGTGAATCAAACAAAAAAATAATAATAACATCTACCAGCTAATACTTAAGTATATATAAATGCTACATTTTTGTGAAGTCAGCCAATCCTTTGTTAGTTTCCTCACATCAATTCTTCAAACTAAATTCCTAAACAAAAATATTTCGAAAGGAGACACTAAAACAAGGTAGCTGTAATAAATAAAAGGAAAATCAGAAAAATGCCAATGAGCGAAAAAGAAAACCAAATGAACATTAATAATAATGAAATATACAACTGATAACGATAGCCCATCACTGCAGACTAATACAAATAATTATAAAAATCAAACAAAACTCACCAAAGCAAATAAGAAATGAAATCCAGTTCTGTCTTGATCATATCTTCACCATTACCTCCGCACCTGCAGTTCCTTGAGGAAATCCTTATCTGGTTCTGCACTCTGCTTCGTCGAGGATAGATTCGTGACGGCAATGTGGCAATAACTCAGATCTGGACTAACATACAATCATATTTCTATATTCCAGGCGTATTCTTGTGTATTCAGATAATCTAGTACAATGAAAGGGACTGATAATTCAAATGCAAAAGGAATTAAATGACTATTTCGTGTATTTGGCCACACCTGTCTCCCTCTTCTGCTAAATCTCGATTTGTTGTCTTCAATCAGCTGAGAACTCTGTTATCAAACGAGCGTTTAACATGTCAAATGTAGGTTTAAATAGAAACAAATAATTATCTTTATTGTTCGTTGTGAGATTTTGATACGTCATCATGGATATTGTGCCCATATAGATGAAAAAAATATATCTATTATTTTTTCTTGCAAAATGATATGGGTGATTGCTTCCAATGCCGTTTCAACGGGTTTATCATTAGGTTATGACCTTATTATCAAGTTAAATTTTATGGCAATCGTAGGCATATATCATTAGCCAGATACATAACATTTGTAATACCGCACATCATTATTTATATGACCGCACTGCTCATATATTTTTGTCCGAGTAATTGCGCATTAAAAACTATTTTAGGAAGTAATGTAGTTGTGACTTACGGCTGTAATAACCTGCCAGAGGGAATATGTTACATGTGATAATTTATCTGTCTACTTGCATTCGTTCTGTCATCTCTCTCTCTCTCTCTCTCTCTCTCTCTCTATATATATATATATATATATATATATATATATATATATATACATATATATATATATATATATCATATACACATATACACACCTTCCACACACACAGATATATATGTGTGTGTGAGTGTGTGTGTGTGTGTGTGTGTGTGTGTGTGTGTGTGTGTGTGTGTGTGTGTGTGTGTGTGTGTGTGTGTGTACATATATATATACATATATATATATATATATATATATATATATATATGTAT
>NC_061848.1:13428202-13448202 GCF_019202785.1 Penaeus chinensis
ACGCAGATATATACATACACGTTGACACACACACACACACACACACACACACACACACACACACACACACACACACACACACACACACACACACACACACACACACACACACACACACACGCACGCACACGCATGTGCATTATGTGATGTGAGATCTTGTCGTTTGTGAAATGCCATATCGATGCCACAGCCATTAATTAAGTAATAAGTAATTACACTAACCATTTATTATCTCACGACCATACAATTCGAGAAGACTTTTATTTGTAAATGTACATTTCAGTCCGATTCAGACAGAATCATATGGTTAGATAGTAATAGTAATAAAGTGATACTAATTATAAGACAGATTACATAGAATAATCAATACAGTATGTATCATTGATTAATAAACACAACATATATTGAAACTGAAGCTTGTTATCAATGAAAGGGCAAGGTCGCGGGAAGGTCATTGTTTAACCTTACTCTTTCCGACAAACACGCACCATGCAAAAATAGGAAGAGTAGGAGAGGAGGAAGAGAAAGGAGAACGTGAAAGTGGAGAAGAAGAAAAAGAAAAAGAAGAAAGAGAAGAATATATAGGGAGTATTATGGCGTGGAAGAGGAAGAGGATGATCAGATGAGAAGTTTTCTTTTTCCTTTTTCTCATCTAATTATAAGATAAAAGGAAACGACGGATAAGAAAGAGCGAAATAAAATACAAGATAAAAAACGAAAAAAAGAAAAGAGAGAGAAAAAACAAAAAAATAAATGCAAACAGAAATGAAGGAAAAGCGTGAATTCCACAATTCCCATAACGAATATCATTATTTCATCTTGCACAACATAATGGCATCGGGTGCGTTAGGGTTTGTCGATAATAATACAAGGTTAGGAACATATTTGAACGGGACTGACGGAGACCAATTACTTTTGATTATTTTTGTCTGAGGATCATGTTTGATTATATATTTCTTGCTGTTATTATTTTTTTTTTATGATGATGGGAAAGATTGATTTGATACTGTTTATTGGCTCTAATGATATATTGAGTTGGGATAATAGGTTTGATGTTTATGATGATATAATGATAATGATAGTAGTATTGATAATGATAATGAAAATAATAGTTTCAGTAGTAAATGCTACTACTATTACTACTGCTGCTGCTGCTACTGCTACTACTACTACTACTACTACTACTACTACTACTACTACTACTACTACTACTACTATTATCACTACTACTACTACTACTATTATTATTAATATTATCATTGCACTACTACTACTACTACTACTAATGATAATAATGATAGTGATAATGGTAATATTAATAATGTTGACAATGATAGTAATAATGATAATAAAATGATCATGGTAATAATAATAGCAATGATGATAATAGCAATGATAATAATAGTAATAATGATAATAGTAATAATAGTAATGATAATAATAGTAGTAATAATAGTAATAATAGTAATTATAACAATAATAATAATAATAGTAATAATAATAATAATGTTAATGATGATGATGATGATTAATGATAATTAGGATCATTACTGCTGTTGTTTTAGTTATTATTATCATTATTATTCCTGTTATCATCCGCATCATTTATTGTTATTATCATTATTATTATTATTATTATTATTATTATTATTATTATTATTATTATTATTATTATTATTATTGTTACTGCTATCATTATTATTTTTTTGTTTTGTTGTTATTGTTATTATTGTTATTGTTGTCACTGCCATTAGTGTTATTATTGTTATTGTTAAAAATGATACTATTATTAGTGTTGCTATTATTATTATTGTTATTATTTCATTATAATTATCATCATTATTATTAGTATTACCATTATCATTATTATTTTTATTATCATCATCTTCATTAATATTATTATTATTATTATCATTATTATTATTATTACTATAATTATTATTATTACTGTTATTGCTATTATTTTATTGTTTTGTTGTTGTTGTTATTGTTATTTCTATTGTTAAAAATGGTACTAATATTATTGTTGTTATTATCATTATTATCATAATCATCATCAGTATTATTATCATCATCATCATCACATTATCATTATCATTATCATTATCATTATCATTATCATCATCAGTATTATTATCTTTTGTTACTATCATTGTTGTTGTTATTATTATTATTATTGTTATTATTATTATTTTATTATCATCATCATCATCATCATCACTATTATTATTATTATTTAACGTTACTTTTGTTGCAATAGTTGTTTTGGTGTCAGCAACAAAAGACCCATATATTGATTTTTGTCGTTGTTGTTGTTACAATTGGAACAAAAGCAGTTACGTAAACAAGTTATATTAATAGTGATATTCATTTCGATACCCGCCTTTATTACTTGTACTGATTAATGTTTTGTGGCGGTGATGGTAATGAAAATTGTGATAGGAGTGCTAGTAAAACCATAATCTCTCTCTCTCTCTCTCTCTCTCTCTCTCTCTCTCTCTCTCTCTCTCTCTCTCTCTCTCTCTCTCTCTCTCTCTCTCTCCCTTTCTCTTTCTCTCTCTCTCTCTCTGATTATTATGATAATAACAACATCAGTGGAGATGGTGATGATCACAATAATACATGATTAGGTATAAGGAATACTCAAAATCACAACAATTTTGATGATATAATAAGTCATTTGGTTTATAAAGAAGTGGTACTTTTTCGTCCCGGGAATTCTCAGAGCGAGGCACAAGGGATTCTTTATGCCATTCAGTCGTGCTCTTGGATTGCGTCAAAGAGGGGGCTGGAATGAAGGTTGGAGGGTGGGGGGGGGGTAGGGGAAGGAGGGGGATTACGCCGTCGCCATGACCTCTGCGGTGTGGTTGACCTTCCCCCCTCCCCGCCCCTCCGCCCCCGTAAGTCCTCGTCCTGACCTCTGAGGCGGGGAATGGGCAGGGGGGGATGGGTGGAGGGGAAAGGGAGGTAGTATCATGCTGTGCAACACTGCATCTCAAACTCGTTATGGCCCGGATGGAAGGAGATGGGGGCTGTGACTGTGCATGTGTTTCAGATGCCTTGCGTGCGTTTGTCTGTGTGACTGTAGGTGGTGTGTGTGTGTGTGTGTGTGTGTGTGTGTGTGTGTGTGTGTGTGTGTGTGTGTGTGTGTGTGTGTGTGCTTGAGTGCGTGTATGCTTTCTCCCTCCTGATGAACAGAGCAGAAAGTGTATTGGTCTGTATTTGTAGTCCATAATTATCAAACTGAGAGTGTCCGTCTAGTGTCTGTGTGCCAGGGTCATTGTCATACAGAGAGAGACAACCTGATGTCTGTTTGTCAGGATCATTGTCTATGTGTTTCTCACCATATGCACCGTGCATGTGCGTTATTAATAACTGTGATGGCGTGACTCGGTTGTCAGAGCACAAAGATCTCCCTCACCGGCTCGCACGTGACCGGGGATTTCAGCTTCTCCACTGGCCTCCATTCACCCATCTGCCGGGCCGTGTCTCTCACTCATTCCTTCCATCCGCGACGGCGAAGTGACTGCGACACTGTCTTCCACATGGAGAGGCCAAGGGTACCACATGTTTTCACAGCTCTTCCACATGCATTCGTTAACATAGACGAAAACTCACAGAGCGCAGACAAACACGCTAATACTGACAACACATACGCTACCACAGATAAAACCACATACTAAAACACTTACACACGCAAAAATATACTCACAAAAATATATGTTCGCTATATTACCGCATCTAAAAAACATACCCATACGTAAAGTTACGTCATGCATCGATTGCATCGTCACGCCTGCTTGGTTACATACACATGGACATTAACACACGAGTAATAATCAGTAAACATATGAGGTAACACACTGGTTGCTCCTCAGGGCTTTAAGCAGAACTGATTCTAAATTGCATAATAAGTTTCCCAGCAGATGTGAATGCATTGTTTTCGCTAAGAATAGTAAGGAGAGGAGTTTGTTGACATTTCATTATTTATTTGCGGTGTTTATACTTTTATGTTTCTATTTGCCTGAGTTGAAGCTTTGCGTGGCAGGAAGGTAAAAAAAAAAAAAAAAAATGTTGGAAATAACGTATAGAATATAATATTTTAATTAACATCGACAGCGAAATGAAGCTTCATCTTGTCTTTATTATTCTAAGTCCCCTCTCTGCCACCACTTCCCGCTCCTTTCCTCTCTTCGTAACATCTCCATTCTCCTCCTCAGAAACCCTCCTTTTTTTTCTCCTCCGCCGTCGCGTGTCTTAATACAGCCGCGGGCGTAGAGTGCTGGTTCCTTTAGGCATATCGATTTGCGTTTCCCCGGCCCCGCACGTGACGGCGGCGAAGTGGCTGTGGGAAGAACACGGGCGGATGTGTGGGAGATGGGATGAAAGGGTGTGCGTCTCTGCCTGTCTGTCTGATGTCTCTCTCTGTCTCTGTCTCTGTCTCTCTCTGTCTGTCTCTCTCTCTGTCTCTTCTCTCTCTCTCTCTCTTCTCTTCTCTCTCTCTCTCTCTCTCTCTCTCTCTCTCTCTCTCTCTCTCTCTCTCTCTCTCTCTCTCTCTCTCTCTCTCTCTCTCTCTCTCCTTTACGTCCATCCTCATATATGTATAGGTATATATATGAATATATATATATATATATATATATATATATATATATATGTATATGTGTATGTATACATACACACACACACACACACACACACACACACACACACACACACACACACACACACACACACACACACACACACACACACACACACACACACCCGTGTGTGTGTGTGTGTGTGTGTGTGTGTGTGTGTGTGTGTGTGTGTGTGTGTGTGTGTGTGTGTGCGTGTGTGTGTGCGTGTGTGTGTAGTCCTATGTATAAGGACACAAAAAATGAACTGTATTTTTTACGAAGGACGACCTTGAGAGCGGCAACAGGGCGACCAGGAGGCCTCTGTTTTCTTAGGATTCTGAGGATTAGATCATCGGCAGGGGCTACCGACCTAAAAAAAAAAGAAGAAAAAATATATGGCTGGGACGGTTGGGTACTTTAAAAGATGGCGGCGGTTCTCTGTTTGTTTGTTGTCTGTTTTATCACCTGCTGTCGTGATGGACTTAACATGAGATAAATCTTTTGAAGTACATCGAGTATATATTTATTACTGGAGGCACGGAAGCTGCAGATAGGGCATTGGACATTATGTAAATCTGCTTGAAGAAAAAATCATCTACTTATAGTTTTTTTTTTCATGAGCAGTGGCTGACTTCGAGTCCAGTGAGCTGCTCGAAGGTACTGACAAAATACCGAGAGAAATGTGTAAACAGAAACAGACATTAAATCGCTTCTAAGCCCTCTTCGACTACACCTGTTTACAACCACCATGTTTTTTTTTTTTTTTTTTTTTTTTTTTTTTTTTTTAAAGAAATCACACAAATGTTATAAGAAGCGAATATCGTTAGTCATCAATTTTTATTTGGAGGATTTGAAATAGTTTTCATGATGGCAAATTACCCTCGCTTTTCCTCAAAGAAGAAGAAAAATAGGAATGTACAACTCAACAACTCTTCCTCTTCTACTTACTCGCACTCACGTACAAACACATGCACACGCATACGCACACGCACACGTACACGCACACGCACACGCACACGCACAACGCACACTCACACGCACACACGCACGCACACACGCACGCACGCACGCACGCACGCACGCACGCACGCACGCACGCACCACACACACACACACACACACACACACACACACACACACACACACACACACACACACACACACACACACACACACACGCACACGCACACGCACACGCACACGCACACGCACACGCACACGCACACGCACACGCACACGCACACGCACACGCACACGCACACGCACACGCACACGCACACGCACACGCACACGCACACGCACACGCACACGCACACGCACACGCACACGCACACGCACACGCACACGCACACGCACACGCACACGCACACGCACACGCACACGCACACGCACACGCACACGCACACGCACACGCACACGCACACGCACACGCACACGCACACGCACACGCACACGCACACGCACACGCACACGCACACGCACACGCACACGCACACGCACACGCACACGCACACGCACACGCACACGCACACGCACACGCACACGCACACGCACACGCACACGCACACGCACACGCACACGCACACGCACACGCACACGCACACGCACACGCACACGCACACGCACACGCACACGCACACGCACACGCACACGCACACGCACACGCACACGCACACGCACACGCACACGCACACGCACACGCACACGCACACGCACACGCACACGCACACGCACACGCACACGCACACGCACACGCACACGCACACGCACACGCACACGCACACGCACACGCACACGCACACGCACACGCACACGCACACGCACACGCACACGCACACGCACACGCACACGCACACGCACACGCACACGCACACGCACACGCACACGCACACGCACACGCACACGCACACGCACACGCACACGCACACGCACACGCACACGCACACGCACACGCACACGCACACGCACACGCACACGCACACGCACACGCACACGCACACGCACACGCACACGCACACGCACACGCACACGCACACGCACACGCACACGCACACGCACACGCACACGCACACGCACACGCACACGCACACGCACACGCACACGCACACGCACACGCACACGCACACGCACACGCACACGCACACGCACACGCACACGCACACGCACACGCACACGCACACGCACACGCACACGCACACGCACACGCACACGCACACGCACACGCACACGCACACGCACACGCACACGCACACGCACACGCACACGCACACGCACACGCACACGCACACGCACACGCACACGCACACGCACACGCACACGCACACGCACACGCACACGCACACGCACACGCACACGCACACGCACACGCACACGCACACGCACACGCACACGCACACGCACACGCACACGCACACGCACACGCACACGCACACGCACACGCACACGCACACGCACACGCACACGCACACGCACACGCACACGCACACGCACACGCACACGCACACGCACACGCACACGCACACGCACACGCACACGCACACGCACACGCACACGCACACGCACACGCACACGCACACGCACACGCACACGCACACGCACACGCACACGCACACGCACACGCACACGCACACGCACACGCACACGCACACGCACACGCACACGCACACGCACACGCACACGCACACGCACACGCACACGCACACGCACACGCACACGCACACGCACACGCACACGCACACGCACACGCACACGCACACGCACACGCACACGCACACGCACACGCACACGCACACGCACACGCACACGCACACGCACACGCACACGCACACGCACACGCACACGCACACGCACACGCACACGCACACGCACACGCACACGCACACGCACACGCACACGCACACGCACACGCACACGCACACGCACACGCACACGCACACGCACACGCACACGCACACGCACACGCACACGCACACGCACACGCACACGCACACGCACACGCACACGCACACGCACACGCACACGCACACGCACACGCACACGCACACGCACACGCACACGCACACGCACACGCACACGCACACGCACACGCACACGCACACGCACACGCACACGCACACGCACACGCACACGCACACGCACACGCACACGCACACGCACACGCACACGCACACGCACACGCACACGCACACGCACACGCACACGCACACGCACACGCACACGCACACGCACACGCACACGCACACGCACACGCACACGCACACGCACACGCACACGCACACGCACACGCACACGCACACGCACACGCACACGCACACGCACACGCACACGCACACGCACACGCACACGCACACGCACACGCACACGCACACGCACACGCACACGCACACGCACACGCACACGCACACGCACACGCACACGCACACGCACACGCACACGCACACGCACACGCACACGCACACGCACACGCACACGCACACGCACACGCACACGCACACGCACACGCACACGCACACGCACACGCACACGCACACGCACACGCACACGCACACGCACACGCACACGCACACGCACACGCACACGCACACGCACACGCACACGCACACGCACACGCACACGCACACGCACACGCACACGTACACGTGTATGTAATGTATGCCGTATGTATATATGTATAATCTGTATACGCACTGACAGTATGTGTAAATTTCCCCCTTGCCTGCACCTTGTCCTTCCCGACGCCGCCCCCCCCCCCCCCCCCCCCCGCAGCCCCTATCCTTTGTGTCTCGGGCCTTCAGTCACTCGACAATGGCAGTCGCATTCCCCAGTAAGACCTTTCACTTCTTGATTTCACTCTGTATTGTTTTCGTAATGACTAGAATATAGTACTGCGGAAGCGAATTTAATGCCGGGTTAATTATTTGCTAGATTATTTATGTTGAAATTGTTGTCTCTCGGAAGGAATTTACGTAAGGCGTTTCTCGAGATGATTAATGACTGGCGCTTCGGAAAGATGGATATATTTCGCTCACTTATTCCACCCTCTCTAACTCGTCTTTTCTCTCTTTTTTTCCTCTTTCCTCCTTCCCTTTCCCGTTTTTTCTTCCCTCTTGTCTCATTCCTCTTTTCTGTTCATCTCTTTTCTCACCCCTCACTACCTCCGTTCGACTCGCTCTTTCGCCGCCTCGCTTATTCATCTTCTTGTTTATCCTCCTCCCTCATCCATTCTTCCCTCCCTCTTCTTTCCTTCTCCCTTTTCTCCCTCCCACCAACCCCCGTTCTGCTACTTCAGGCACTCCCAACTGTCCTTGCAGTTGCCGGGGAGAAGTTACGTCGTCCCCAAACTGTCAGGGACATTAGCAAAGAAAATATCTCGTGCAGCAAACAAATAGCTCCACAATGGGCGTAAACAGCTTTGGCTATTAGAAAACGAGGGCAGAGTCCGTGATGAGGCAAGATGTCGTTTACCGGGTTATTGCGCTCCTCCTTTCTTGCTTCAGCTATCGGGACGGCGACTATTTTTTTTTCTCTCTTTCAGTATAGGTTGTGGGTAATGTTTTTTTTTTTTTTTTATCTTCTCTTCCTGTTCTTATTTTTTAGTTAATTCCTCGCTCTTCCTTTTTTTTCTCTACTATCTCTTCTTCTTCTTCTGGGTCTTCTTCTCCAGTTCTTGTATCTCCTCCTCCACTTCCTCCTTTGCCTCCTGCTCATTTTTCACCACTTGATCTTTCTCCTGCCGCTTATTTACATTCATTCCTCTCCCTTCTGGCATTGCTCCTTATCTCCTTGTCCTCGTTTCCCTTCGCCTCTTCTTTCTCATTCTATTTTCCTTCGGCGACCAGCATGAGGAAGGGAAAGGTTCACCAGAGTTCATTGTGGCAAAAGTCAAAAAAAGGTCTAAATGAAAATCACCAACTTCGAGAAGAAGTGATGAATTACAACGTAATTCTGATGAAGATATAACATCGAGACGGGCTAAATTCATCTCTGAGTTTGATTTATTTTCATTTATTTTCTTTCTTTCGCACCTTCTTGCGTGGCAAAGAGAAGCTCCAGGTCCGACCAGACCTCGCTGTATTTCTTCTCTTCTTTTTGTTCGAACAACGTTTATGGATATTAATGATGACTCGGAGCTGAGCGTGGGCGTGTCCTCTCCTAGGGATATTTATACATACATTCAGACTAGTTCATCTACTACGTGTGAGTAACGACTTTTGCTAAGAAGGAAAGTGTGTCGACTCTAACGATAATGATGATAAAAAAACAAGTAAAATGATGGTGATGTAATAGATAAAACAAGATAAGAGTATTGGTAATCATAATAGTGATGATGGTGATAATAGAGACATTATTGATAAAAGAAACAACAACAATGACACAGGCAATAAAAATGATGAAATACCTGGAAATGGACTCATTCGCCTTGACGAGTTTCCGAAAGGGACATTTTATACCCTTTTATAATCTTTCATCTTTCTTCCTCTCTCCTACTTTTTTTTAATCCTGTACTTTATCCATTTAACTCTTTCTGTATTATTTTCTCTTTTTTTTTTCTTTCACATCATATTTCTCTCTTTCTCTTTGCTTCTGACGTTGCAGTGTCAGGGCATGTGTCAGAGAGAGAGAGAGAGAGAGAGAGAGAGAGAGAGAGAGAGAGAGAGAGAGAGAGAGAGAGAGAGAGAGAGAGAGAGAGAGAGAGAGGGGGGGGGGGGGGGGAAGGCATGTAAACACGGGACGAGTGGTTTGGAGAGAGAGCAGAGAGGAGAGAGATGAAAGAAGAGGAATGATAGGAGAGAGTGGATAAGAAACACGGGAGAGAAGAGAGGAAGAGGAAAGATGGGCGGGGGGGGGGGGGGGGGGGAGAAAAGGAGGTAAGGCTGGTCAGAGAAGTTGGGAGAGAAGGAAAGATCGAAGAAAGAAAGCAAGAGAAGCAGGGAAACGGAAGAGGGAGAAAGGAATAAAGAGAAGGAAGAGAAGAGACAGAAAAAAAAAAATAAGAGAGACTGGGAGGGGTAAAGGGAGAGAGTACATGGAGAAAGAGGAACTATAGGAAAGAGGGGGAAATAAATGAAGGAAGAGACGAAGATCGGAGTATCTGCCGAATGCTTTCTTACACTTCAGAATTTATTGTTTTTCGGAGCCGATGTTGCGCATTTTTCTCCGTGTTATTTATTGTTCTGGGACTACCGCTACGGCGAGGAGAAAAACACAAAAGTTGAAGGTGGCGGTAATGGTTTTTGGTGATGATGATAACTGGTGATGATAACAATGGTAATGGCTATGGAAGACACGGCGAGTAACGGTTGATTGTGGCTAATTTAAACCCTTAGGCTTCGGTATTAAAGTGAGGTGACGGGAAGCAAGGAGAGGTAAATTGATCGGCATCGACAAAGAAGAGAAAGTGTTTGCGTTTAAGAAAGTGGCCGAGCGTTTAAAACAGAAGACAACATTGATTTATATGCATTCATACACACACACGCACGCAAGCACGACCCATACACACACGCGCGCACGAACACAGAGAGAGAGAGAGAGAGAGAGAGAGAGAGAGAGAGAGAGAGAGAGAGAGAGAGAGAGAGAGAGAGAGAGAGAGAGAGAGAGAGGAGAGGGAGAGAGAGAGAGGGAGAGAGAGAGGGAGGAGAGAGAGAGAGAGGGAGAGAGAGAAAGGGAGGGAGAGAGAGAGAAAGGGAGGGAGAGAGAGAGAGAAAGGGAGGGAGAGAGAGAGAGAAAGGGAGGGAGAGAGAGAGAGAAAGGGAGGGAGGAGAGAGAGAAAAGGGAGGGAGAGAGGGGAAAAAAGGGGAGGGAGGGGGGAGAGAGAAAGGGAGGGAGAAAAGAGAAAAGAAAGGGGGGGTAGAGGAGAGAAAAGGGGGGGGAGAGAGAGAGAGAAAGGGAAAGGGGGAGAGATAGAGAAAGGGGGGGAGAGGGGAGAGAGAAAGGGAGGGGAGGAGAGAAAGGAAAAGGGGGGGAGGGAAAAGGGGAAAAAAGGGAGGGAGGGGAAAGAAAGGGAGGGAGGGGGAAAAAAAGGGGGGGGGAGGTGAGAGAAAGGGAGGGAGAGGAAAGGGGGGGAGGAGGGGGGAGAGAGGGGGGAAGGGGGGAGAGAGAGAGGGAGGGGGAGAGAGAGAGGGAGGGAGGGGAGAGAGGGGAGGGGGAGAGAAGGGGAGGGAGAGAGAGAGAGGGAGGGGAGAGAGAGAGGGGGGAGAGAGAGAGAGGGAGGGGAGAGAGAAGGGAGGGAAGAGGGGAGAGAGAGAGAGAGGGAGAGAGAAGGAGAGGAGAAGAGAGAGCCGGGGGGAGGAGAGAGAGGAGGGCGGAAAACGAGGGAGGAAGGGAAAAGGGAAAAGAAAAGAAGAAGAACTAGCAGAGTAACCAAAGAGGCGAAACAGGGAGAGACAGACTCCTGACAGCTAAGAGTCAAAAATATCACCTGAAAGATTCGTCGGGCGTCACGGGAAGAGCGGGGGGAGGGGGCGGGGAGAAGAAGAATGGGGAGAAGAGGAAGAGGAAATGGAGACGTGGGAGGGAACGAATGAAAGAAATGAAAGGGGAAGGAAGAGAAGCGGAGGGAGGGCCGAGGGTAAAGATCAAAAGGTTCAAGAAAGGTGTAGAACAAAGAGGAAGAAAATACAACAGAGAGGGGAAAAGACAGAAGAGGAAACAAAAGAATGGATAGACAGGGAAGAAAGGAAAGACAGAAAGAAGGAAAAGCGACGGAACGAAAAAGAACAGCGAGGGAGAAGAAGCAGCAGTGTTTATACTGGACGAACACTTCACTAGTTTTTTGTCCGCGTTTGGTGTCAACGCGGCGACGCTAAATCTCTCGTCCTGGTCCGGGCCGAGCGTGAATTTCGAACGTGAACCTGTAGCTGGGTACTCGTAGTCGCTGTGCTCGCCCCTGCCGCGGACGGTGTACCTGTGCGGCCGCGGGGCGTGCTGCTTTCAGGTTGGCAGACGTAGGCAAACACGGACGCACGCCTGCACACGCAGACACTCCCGCTTTTATGCATGGATGCCCGCACCTTTACGCGCAAGCACGCAAACACACACACACACATACTTCACACACACACACACACACACACACACACACACACACACACACACACACACACACACACACACACACACACACACACACACACACATGTACAAACACACCATTTCCTCATTGCATTCAACAACAGGTGCAACCACACACTGCATGACTCTGGCTCGTACACGTTATGTAACTCGCACAAGTTCTTCAAGCCTTTACTCTACGGTACGTGAGAGAGGATGAGGAAGGGAGCGAGAGTGATAGCGAGAGAGAGGTGGAAGGAGAAAGAGAGGGAGAGAGGGTGTGAGGGCGGAAGGGAGTGAGGATAGATTGGTAGGTAGGTAGGTATGGAGAGGGAGGGGGAAGGAGGGAGAGGAAGTGAGAGGAAGAGAGGGAGTGGGGGAAAAAGAGGAAGAGAGAGGGTAAGGGGAGAAGAAGAGAGAGAGAGGGGAAAAGGGGAGAGAGAGAGATGGGAGAGAGAAGGAGAGAGAAGGAGAGAGAGAGAGAGAGAGAGAGAGGTGGCAGACGGAGACACGATTTGAGCCTTGCCTTGATATAAAGTGAACGTGATCGTGTTCTTGTTGTTTATGATAGGAAGAGAATGGCAAAAAAAAAAAAAAACCAAATAAAAAGTATATAAGTTTATAAGCTTATGGACTACATACACACACACCATACATTCATACATACATACATACATACATACAAAACATACATAATACATAATACACACACACACAAAACCCCAACACCACCACACACACACACAACACACACCACACACACACAACCACAACCAAAACACATCATCCATACATCAAAATACATACATACATACCATACATACCCTAACGTACGTACATACACACATACCCTAAAATATTACATGGCCCAATGCACAGAAAATACAGTAAAATACACATCTCCACTTTTAAATTCACGTTCCCCCCCCCTCCTCCTAAATTTCGCCGCCTTGAGACACACAAGCCGAAGCGCATTCTCAGTCGAACCACAAAAGCCCATCGGTTCCTCACCGGTTTCCACTTCGGATCCCCGTCGGTTCCGCGGCGGTTCCCCTTCGGTTCGCTTTTGGTTCCACATTGGTTCGCCATCGGTTCACCTCGAGTTCCCCATCAAGTCCCCATCGGTTCGCCTTCGGTTCGCCATCGGTTCCCCATCGGTTCGCCTTCGGTTCCCCATCGGTTCGCCTTCGGTTCACCATCGGTTCGCCTTCGGTTCGCCATCGGTTCGCCTTCGGTTCCCCATCGATTCGCCTTCGATTCCCCGCCATTACGCCCTCGGTTCCCCATCGGTTCACTTCGGGTTTTCCCCGGTCCCCCAGGCCATCTCCTCGGCCCCTTTTTTTTCTTTTCCCCAGTGACTGGGGGGAGGGGAGGGGGGGTCGTCGGTACGTCCAATTTCGCTCCCGTGTATGTAAACTGTTTTACGTTGCGCGCTATAACTGTTCGGGGTGTGTGTGAACGCCGGTTTTTATCCCTGGGCATCGGGATCTATCGCTCATTAATATTTATTTACGTTATCGTGTAAACGGTCTTGGGCAGGGAACCGTGTTTAGGCTTTTTTTTCCCGGAAGAAATTGTTTGGATTTTGAGAAAGAGAGAGGGGAGAAAAGAGAGAGAGGAGAGGGATTGGAGAGAAGAGAGAAGGGGACGGTTTTAGAGAAGAGAAGGGGTGGAGAAGATATAGAGAGGAGGAAAAGAGGGAGGAAAAGAGAAGAGGTGAAAAAGAGAAAAGGAGATAAGAGAATGAAGGGAGGGAGGAGGGCCCGAAGGGACGGGGAAAAAAAACAGAGGAGGGAAGTGGAAAAAGGGGAAAGGGAGAGAGAAGGGGAGAGGGAGGGAGAGGGAGAGGGGTGGGGGGAGGGGAGGAGGGGAGGGAAAAGGACGGGGGAGGGAAAAGGAGAGGAGGAGGGGGAGAGGGAAGGAAGGGGGAGGGGGAGGGGGGGAGAGGGGGGGAGGGGGGAGGGGGAAAAGGGGGGGGAAATGGGGGAAACTGGAGGGGAGGGGAGAGGGAAGGGGGGGAAGGAGGGGAGAGGGAGAGGAAGGGAAGGGAGAGGTAGAGGGAGGGGGAAGGGAGAGGGCCGAGGGGAGAGGGGGAGGGAGGGGGGGGGGGTTGGAGAGGGGAGAGAAGAGGACAAAGAGGAGAGAGAAGGAGGGGAGAGAAAGAAGAAGAGAGAGAGAGGGGGGAGCCCGAGAGAGAGAAAGACGGTCGGGAGAAGGAGGGAGGGGAGAAAGAGAATTAAAGGAGACGGAGAGAAAAGAGGGGGAGGAAGAGATAAAGGATGAAAAAGGAGGGGGGGATTGGGGGGTTTGAGGGGGGAGGGGGGAGGAGAGGGGAAGGGAGAGGAGAGGGAGAGGGAGGGAGGGGGGGAAAGGAGAGGGAGGGAGGAGAGGGTGAGGAGGGAGAGGGAGAGGAAGGGAGAGGGAGAGGGAGGAGGGGAGAGGAGGGAGAGGGGAGAGGGGGGGAAAGGGGGGGGGGAGGGGGAGGGGATGAGAGGGAGAGAGAGAGAGAGGAGGGAGAGAGAGAGAGAGAGAGACCTGAGGAGAGAGCCCCGACCGAGAGATGAGAGAAGAGAGAGTGGGGGAGGGTGAGAGGGGGGGGAAAGGGTGAGGGAGGGAGGGGGGAAAAGGGGGGGGAAAGGGGGAGGAGGGTGAGAGGGAGTTGAAGAGAGGGAGGACGAATTTTTTAGGGAAACCCTGAGGAGAGATGGGGAAGGAGAGGAGGGGGGAAGAGAGAAGGAGAGAGGAGGGGGGGGGGAGGGAGGGAGAGGGAGAGGGGGGGAAAAAATGAGAGGGGGTAGAAAAGGTATGAGAGAGTTGGAGAAGAGGGGGAGGTAGAGAGTAAAAGGGGGAGTGTGAGAAAGAGAGAAAGTGGGGAAGAAAGAGAGAGAGGGGAAGAAAAGAGAGAGGGGGAGAGAGAGAAAAGGGGGGGGGAATGATGGAAAAAAACGAGAGGGGATGAGGAGAAAAGAGAGGAAAAAGAAAAAATAGAAAAAGAGGGGAAAGGGAAATTTTAAGTAAAAGGGATTTCGGGGAAGCTATTTTAGATGATGCCAGGGCCCCATCTTAAAACCCCTTTTAAAGAGAAGGAATGGGGAAGAAGAGGAAAACACTGTCTAGAGATACGGTTACCCGAAAGGGGCCCCTTTAAAAAGCAGACGGCGAGTGGGCCATTTTTAGGATTTATTGAACGCCCCATCTGACTCCCTTGGAGATGGGGAAAGGTTTAGGTACACGGAAAATGCTGTGAGAACGCCTTGGGGAATTCAGACGGAAAGAATAAACACAGAGAGAGATAGAAAAAGGGAGGAAAGAGAAGATGAGAGGGGAGGGAAGGGGAAGGGAAGAGGAGAAAAAACGGCCCCAATGACGAGAGAGAGGAAGTAGAGAGAGAGAGATGAGGAGAGAGAGGAAAAGAGAGACAAAGGATGAGAGAGAAAGAATGGGTGAAACAACGTGGGAAAGAAAAGATTTGGGAGGCAAGATAGGGAAGTGAGAAAGAGGAGAGAAGAAAACGAGAGACCTTTTAGTAGTAATTAATGGGTATGAGAAAGCATATCAGAAGAACCACATGCGTCTGAGATGATGGAGAGGTGAACCACCCAGGAGATTCAGAAGTGGAAGTAGAACATTTAAATGAAAATGAGAAGATAAAGGAGTGAAATGCGAGCTGTCGAGAAAGATTAGGAGAAATGATGTGGAGAGCTAGATGTCTGGCGAGAGTTAGTATTAGGGATAAGAGAGAGAGTGAGTAAGAGAGAGAGCGAGAGAGAGAGAGAGAAGATGAGAGAGGGGAGAGACGAGAAGAGATAGACTTGAGGACGAGAGAGAGGAAGAGGAGAAACTGACGGGGAGAGAAAAGGAGAAAGAAAAGGAGTGAGAGAGGATGAAGTAGGAGAGAGGGGAGAGAGAGAAAACGGTAATTGGTTTTGTAAATAGACGGGGTAAAAGATAAGAATTAATGGAGAGGAAAAGAGAGAGAAAAGAAATAATTCAAACGTAACATTGCAAATTAAGATGTCCCTTCCTTTTTTCTCCCTGAGCGTTTTATCCCAAAAAACCGGAAAGAGTCCGTCTTCCCTCCACCCTTTAATCTCTGCATCCGCACCCTTCCTTTCTCCCCCTTTGCAAAACGCCAGCCCCATCATTAGCGAAGGGGTTTTTTTGGTAACGGTATGCCAAACCCCCCGGAGTGTGTGATTGGTGCCACCTGCCTGCGAGTGCCTTGTCGAGCGTCCCAAAGGGAGGGACTGTTTGGCCCTTTTTTGCGGAATCTTCCCCCTCCATCTCTCATCCATTTCCTCTTACTCTCCGTTACTCTTCTTCCCTCTTCGCTTTACGGTCGTTGCGAAGGGACCGTTAGCTGTCTGTTCGATTCCTCTTTATTTACCTTCTTCTATTCCCCGTTCCAATTCCCCAATTTTTTTATCATCTTTCCTGCCCTCTTTTGCCTTTCTTTAAATCTTTTCTCTTAACTCCTTTTATTTCTTTAACTCCTTTTCATCTTCCCTTTCACTTCCCTTTTCATCTTCCCCCTTCATTTCCCTTTTTTCCGTTTTCATCCTCCTCCTTCCTCCCCTTCTCAAAAAACTATTCACTTTCGTTATCTTTCAATTTCATCTTCTCTCTAAACTTTCATTTTATATCCACTTCTCATCTCTCTCTCTCACTCCTCTCGTCTCTCTCTCCTACCTCATATCCCCCTATTACCATTTCTATCTATTCCATTCGTTCTCTCCGTCTGTGTACCCTGTATCCGATGACCGCGGTGACTCGCTACTCGAAAGAGCAATTTCGAATTTCCCCTTTCCGTACCCGGTTTTGGGGGACGTAAGAAAGGGGGGAACTTTGTCAGAGAGGGAAGGGGGGGAGGGGGGGGGGGGGGGAGGGGGTTTTGAGGGGAGGGGTGGGGGGGTTAATTGGGGGGGGCCTGGGTGGGGGGAGAGAGGGGGGGGAAAAGGGGAAAATAAAAGAATAGGGGAGGGTGTGGGTAGGATGAGGAGAGGGGAGAAGGGAGCGGGAGGGGGGTAGGAAGGGAGGAGACGGGACGGGAGGGAGGGGGTGAGGGAAAGAGGGGGGAGGGAAGGAGGAAGAAAAAGGAGAGGGAAAAAGGGAAAAAGGAGAAGGGAATAAGTAGTTGGAAGGAGAGGGAAGCGGGGAAAGGGGGGAGGGAGGGACTTCAACTGGGGAAAATGTGTTGAGGGAGGGGGAGGGGGGATGGGGTGGACGGAGGGGGGAGGGTGCTGTGGAGTTTAAATGAGCATAATCGCCCCAACCCCCCCTTCTCCCACATCCCTTTTCTCCCCCTTCTTTTTTTCTTTTTTTTTTTTTTCTTTTATTTGGGCTTAACTTCCCTTTTTCTGCCCTCCGTATTCATCTCCTCACAGCCCAAATGCACTTCCCCACACAAAAACACATGTACACACACACACACACACACCACCACACACACACACACAAAACCCCACCCCCCACACACACACAAAACCCCCACACACCACACACACCACACAACCACAATACACACACACACAAAACAACCACACACACACCACAAACCCCACATACACGCTTTCACACACACACACCACCAACACAACACACAGCAAACGCACACGCACACGCACACGCACAACACAAACACACACCTGAGTGTGGTTTTGCGTTTTTTTATGTGTGTATATGTGTGTTAATGTTTACCTTGGTGAAAATGTAGTATGTCCCCCGACCACCCCCGTTACTAAAAATCAAACCCAAAGTGCATGTTCAACTAGAGAAAAGTTGGTTGCGGGAACTGGAGGACATCAGCAATTAAATTTTCTTTTTTTGAAAAAAGGTTCCATGGCACCTTTGTATGCGCATATGATTTTTTAGGCAGCCAAAAGTCAGCGTATGAGGGGGGTGAATTTTGCCCACCAAAGTTTGGGGTGGCGAGCGACGGTCAAAGCAATTTTGAAAAGGAAATAGACAGGCTGCACATGGCCGGTGAAATTTAAAATTTTATTTCAGAATTTTCCATAACGAGAGAAAGCTATATCGATTTTTATGAGTACTGGCGGTTTGTGTATGAACTGTTATTAAGAGTGTAATTGATTTTGATTTTTGAATTTCATTTTTTTTTCTCTTCTATCTCTCCCTCTCTTCTCTCTTATCTTTTCTACTCTCTCCTCTCTCTCTTTTCTTCTTCTCTCTCTCTCTTCTTTTCTCTTCCTCTCTCTCTTCCCCCCCTCTCCACTCAAAAAAACCCCTTTTCTCTCTTCTTCTTCTCTCTCCTCTCTCTCTCTCTCTCTCTCTCTTCCTCTCTCTCTCTCCCCTATCCACCCACTTTCTTTTCTCTCTCTCTCCTCTTTCTCTCTCTCTTCTCTCTCTCTCTCTCTCTCTCTCTCTCTCTCTCTCTCTTCTCTCTCCCTCTCTCTCCACCCCCCCCCCCCCTCTCTCTCTTCTCTTCTCTATCTATTCCCCTTCTCTCTTCTTTCTCTTCTATCTCTATTCCCATCTCCATCCTTCCTCTCTCCTCTCTCTCTCTCCCTCTCCTCTCTCTCTCTTCCATCTCCATCTCTCCCTCTCTCCTCTCCCTCCTTCCCTTTCTTCCTCTCTTCCTCTCTCTCCCTCTCTCTCTCTCTCTCTCTCTCTCTCTCTCCTTTTTCTCTCTCTTCTTCTCTTCCTTCCCCCCTTCCTCCCCCCTTTTCCCTCTCTCCCTCTCTCCCTCTCTTTCCCTCTCTCTCTCTCTCTCCCCTCTCTCTTCTCACCCTCTCTTCTCTTCTCTCTTCTCTCTCTCTCCCCTTCCCCTCCCCCCCCCCCCCCCCCCTCTTTTCTCTCTCTCTCTCTCTTTCTGGGGCTAATTTTTGTGAAAAAAAGAAATTACTCAGAAAAAAATTCAAAAAATTTTAAAGAACAACCTGATAAAACAGGGAAAAAATTTTTTAAAACCCAATTGGGGCCTCACAACAAAAAAACTAAATAGTGATGGCACAAGTCCATTAAAGAACAGCCCATTTTAATAAATTTTTCAAAAATTGGTAAACTAACTTACGAGGAAAACAATTGCTTCAAATTAAAACAAATACAGAAAAAGAAAGGATTAAAACTATTTTTTCGACCACAACAGGGCTTTTAGGAAACAATCATCTTAGTAATAAAACACCTTAGCAAAAAAAAAGGTGTAGGGCCCAGACGGTAGTGTTTTTTGCGCTTTATCAGAGAAGTCCCCCCCGCAACTCTACTTATTTGGGTTTTATTTTTAAAACCCTCTTGGTACTGGTCTTCCTTCGCTTTTGGAAACATGTATAGAACACCAATTTCAGTCGGGGGATATAGACGATGTAAATAATT
>NC_061848.1:13453202-13455702 GCF_019202785.1 Penaeus chinensis
TGTGTGTGTGTGTGTGTGTGTGTGTGTGTGTATGTGTGTGTATATGCATATGGATTTAATGAGATTGTTCACATATAGTTAACATGATTTAAACACACGGGCGACCAATAATCCCAGAACCGTCACATGCCTGGACCGTCACCGTGGCATTAGGTATGCATATATTATCCAGCTGCTTGCTTAGAAGGCTCGCGAACCCAGCGGAGGAAATGCGCCCTATGTCAAAGGGTATACTGATGATGTTGCTGCATAATGATGTCCCTTGATGTTTATTAGTCATGGCAAATATTTCTGGCCGACTGATTCGAATAGAGATGGATGATCATTTGCAGAGAACTTTGAGATATTATATATTTATATGTATATATAATGTTTGTGTGTGTGTGTGTGTGTGTGTGTGTGTGTGTGTGTGTGTGTGTGTGTGTGTGTGTGTGTGTGTGTGTGTGTGTGTGTGTGTGTGTGTGTGTGTGTGTGTGTGTGTGTTATATTTCTTTCTCTCATTCTCTCTCTCTCTCTCTCTCTCTCTCTCTCTCTCTCTCTCTCTCTCTCTCTCTCTCTCTCTCTCTCTCTCTCTCTCTCTCTCTCTCTTTCTCTAAATATATATATATATATGTATACATATATATGATATGTATATATATATGATGTATATATATTTATATGTATATATATTATATATATATATATATATATATATATATATATACAGATACATATATATATATATATATATATATATATATGTATATATATGATATGTGTATATATTTTTATATATGTTTATATATATATATATATATATATATATATATATATGTACATATTTATCTGTGTGTGTTTGTGTGTGCATATACATACGTACTGTGTATATAGGTATCACACACACACACACACACACACACACACACACACACACACACACACACACACACACACACACACACACACACACACACACACACACACAGAGTTGTTTATTGCTCTACTCAAGTATTTATATATTCATATGAGCATTAGTATACCAATTCGTTAAAGTGTAAATATATTTATGATCTAATTGTGGCCATCCCACTGTCTTCTAAAGCGCACGCAAGGAAACCGCACACGAGACTGTGAGCCGCCGTATTTAGCCAAATGAAATGAATAAAAGGACGCGACCCGGAGGAGCGCCGCCTACGGTCGGGACCCGCGGACCGCAATCACAGGTGGCGCGGTGTGGCACGTCGCGCCGGCGGTAAAGTCTCTTAAGTAACCGCAAACTTCGTCTAGAGTGCTCGCATCGATGAACTTTCTTCCTCGTAAAGCAACCGTTTATGGTGGAATTACTTGGCTGAGAGAAAAGAAAGTAAAAAAAGACGATGGTTATGACGTTTATTGCGAGTGGCTTCAAAAATATGGCGGAAATGTGTCTGATGCGTTTTTGTTTCTTTTAAAGCCTCGGCGGCAGAATGAAAACTGTGAGCATGCAACTCTTTGATGTCTCTCTCGTCTGTGCGATTTTCTGTTCTTTTTCAGTTCTTATTTTAAATCAGCAGTTCTATCCAGCTCTTATTATGATTCGGTAAATGCATACACCCATGTATAGTTAAATATAAAGATGTATAAACGGGGGAAAAATATATTGTTGGTGGAATCAGATACATCCAACTATACCAGAGAGACATGTCAATGCCTAAATTAGACATATGAATAGGCCTAGTTAGGGACAATGGATGAATTAATCAAATGCGTCTTCAGAATTCATGGCGAAGATGTTATATTCCGCGCCTGACCCGCCCGACGCTTATTACTGTCGGTTTGTGTGAGAAATGTCCTTTCTCTCCTTGTTCTCTCTTTTTTTTTTCTACCTTTGTCCTTCCTCCTTGCCTTACAAAGAATAAAAGACACAATGAGTCTTTTCTTTGTAAATAGTTTTTTTTTTAATGACGGGGTAAGTGATGATCTGCCAAATTGTTTGGAACAATGGGCTATTATTCTTTTACCTTTGTCTAATTCCGTTCTGATCTCTCAATCCTTTTGGTTATTCGTCTTGAATTATTAATGCGGAATCACGGTGTTCTTGTCACTTACATTCCATCATGTCTGTCGCCTCACCCTTTAAAAAAAATCTTGTGGGTGGAGTCATACAACTGTTATTTCTAGTATGATTTTTAGGCCTACAGAGTCCTAACTGGATTTTTGTTAAGCTTGTGAGCATTGACGAGATTAAACTCACCGCCGAGGGAGCCCTCATATGAAGCCCTATATTAGGTCAATAACTTCATAATCTAATAAAATGTACACAACCATATGCACCACGCACATATGGAACCACATTCACTACATGCTAACGCACACAGACACACACCCACACGCGCGAACACACACACAAACAAACAAACAAACAAACAAGCATGTCAAAATACGATCCAAATCATCGACAAAAAACAACCACAAAAAAACGACGCTACGCTTCACACTTAATGCCCAAAACTATGCAAATTCCAGACCCGTTGGGACT
>NC_061848.1:13463202-13468202 GCF_019202785.1 Penaeus chinensis
CGTCCAGAGGAAAGCGGAAGGGCGGCCAGAAATCTGACGACTCTTTTGTTACGTCTCTGCAGATCCTGTCACACCTCCTGCGGGCACGAGGGGAGGCGGGTGGCAGAAGATTTAGAAGAAGAATGCTAGTAAGGGAGAGGGGAGAGGGTCAGAGGTATAGGGCGTGATGGGGTAGGGACGAGGTGGTGGGGAAGTAGGGAGGGTAAGAAGCTAAAGTACGCAGTAAGGAGGGGGGCTAAGGCCTGGAGGACGTGATGGGGAGGGGGGTCAGGAACCAGAGGGCGTGGAAGCGGGGAAATTCGTGCCCAGAGGACGTGGCCCGAAGCGACGCCGACGCGAGGGGTCCTTTATGATGAGCACTGCGTGACCCAAGACACGGAAAGAGCCGAGCGGTTCCTCCCGCGTCCCGTAATTACGCGCTGATCACCCCGCCTGCGACTGGTAATTGCAAAAGTTCGCCGTCCGAGTTGCGGTCGTTGGCGTCCAGCAGGAGAACTATAAATTACCAGGAAAAAAAAATATATATCATTATTATGTGATGCCCACATGGACCAGTGTTTTAAAAGTATTTCCGAGAAGTGGTTCATTGTTTTTTTTTCCGACCGTGTCCGAGTTCTCAGTTATGTTTCTAGGAATTATGTATTTGTGTTTGTTTCTGCAATCAAATAGGCCTTCATACGTACTCGCGCGCAACACACACGCACATGCAAACGCACACGCACATGCAAATGCACACGCACACGCAAACGCACACGCAAACGCACACGCTAACGCACACGCAAACGCACACGCAAACGCACACGCAAACGCACACGCACACACACACACACACATACACATATAATGATGATAATGAATATGATATGTATATGTGTGTGTGTATATTTTATATATATATATGTATATATATGTATATGTATACACACAGACACACACACACACACACACACACACACACACACACACACACACACACACACACACACACACACACATACACATACACATACACATACACACACACACACACACACATATATACACACATGCATATATATATATATATATATATATATATATATATATACATACACACACACACACACACACACACACACACACACACACATATATATATATGTATATATATATATATATATATATATATATATATATATATATATATATAAGCTGAACTGAATCAGGGATGATGGAGGAAAAGGTCACATCCGAGAGCGAGCATTGAAATGGAGAGGCGAATGAAAGCGACGGCGAGGGAGAGAGGGAGAGGACGAGGGTTAGAGGGGAGCGCGAGAGAGGGAGAGGAGAGGGAAAGGAATAGGGGAAGAGGAGAAGAGGGGAGCGATGGGAGAGGGAGCATGGAATACGAAATGCCGTAAAAAAGAGGAGTCGACGCCGGTGGAAACGGAGGGAAACTTTCTGGAGGCAGCGGCGGCCGGACGAGCTCTCTAGGAACTGTATGTGATCTTGCCGTCTAGACCGAAATATAATTCCGATTTGATTCACAATTAATGGAGTGAATAGGTGGCTAATTATGACCAAGCGTGGTGAAAAAACGCATTGACGACAACTGAATAATGCAATAAAAAATTTTGCGATACCGTTCTCGGCACCCTTTCGAACGAGGTGGTATCACTAGAGTTGGGAAAAGCAAGGTAAAAATATCGTCCAGCTTCCTGCATTAAACACAAATTGTGAAAGTTATGTATAATTTCATGGCCTACTTAAAATATTCATAGGCCTGGGGAAGGTTGCCAAGCTCCGGCCAATTTAAACTTTCGGACGGACCAGATAAAGCCGGCAACGCTTGGAGCATTCTCGTGTTCCTTGCGTCTTCTGCAGAAAGGGAAGGAAAGGAGGAAGGGAGGGAGGGAGGGAAGTGGGAGGAGTGGCGGGGCAAGGGAAGGAGTAAGGGGAGGAAAGGGGAAGGCAGGGAAAAGGAGGTAGTAGAGTAGGTAAGGGTGAAGAGGTAGGAGTAAGGGAGGAAGAAGAGAAGGGGAACGAGATGGGGAATAAGTTAGAGGAGGAGCGAAGGAGGAGGGGGAGAGAAGGGAAGGGGGGGGAGGGGTAGGGATAGATAGAAGATCAAAGAGATGGGAATAATGAAGGGAAAGGAGAGGGGAAGAGGAAAAATGAGGGAGAATAGGGAGGAGGAAGAGTGGTGAGATGAGAGTCGGGGAGAGACAAGAGAATCGAAGGGGAGAAGAGTAGAGTAGAGAAAGAGTGAAAAGATAGGAGCAGGAAAGGGGGAGTGAAGGGATGTGAAAGGGGGTGGGGAGTAGGGCGGAGGGAGAGAGGAGAGAAGGGGAAGCAGAAGAGGGGGAAGAATGAAAGTCAGCGAAGAGAGCTGTAGAAAAATGGATGAAAAGCGGCATAAAAAATAAGGGAAGAGACTTAACGGTTATGGACAGACGAGCAGACAGACAGCATACTGACAGTCAGACAGATGGACAGACAGTGTGACAGAAAGGGCCAGAAATCAAAAACAAGAAAGGAGTGGGAAAAAAAGATAACTTTGAGTGAAAATGGCGAGGCAGACAGAAGGCTATTTCGCCGAAATGTTACAGTAGAAGAAAATGTATTTGAGGGGGGGGGGGGGGGAGAAAAAGACAATACAAGGAAAAGATTTTAAACATGAAGCCAAACGAAACTACGCAAGAAGGTTAGTGTGAAATGAAACGCAGACACGGTCTTAAAAGGTACGGTTAACGGTTAATATTAATGTTAATATTAATGATGATAATGATAATAGTGTTAATAATGATAACAATGGTACTATTGATAATGGTAGTTTTACTACTGCTAATAATAACGTTAATGATGATGATAGTAATGACGATAATAACAACAACTTGACAATATCAGTGCCAATAATTGTGATTCTGTACTTACTTCCAATGATGATTATAATAATGAGCCTGTTAGTATTACTACTAATGATGATAATATTGAGAATATTGATTATAATAAGCATGAGAATAGTAACAGAAATAATGAAGGAAAAGCTTTAGGGACAATGATAGTTAATACTAATTGATTCTTCTTATCATTACTGTTTGTTTACACCAATAGATTCTCAGTACACTTACTTTTGCCCACACTCCGGGTTATTTTCTTGTTTTCCTCCTTTTTTCTAATTTAGACTTTTACATGGAAACCGTTTTCCGTGCGCTAGGCCTACCACTTTCCACCCTTGCCTCTCGCCCTCGCTTTCTTTCTTTCCCTCCTTTTCAAATTGCAGAAATTACGAAGATGTGAATGGAGATACAGAAGGAAGAGGGAAGGAGTGAAATGAAAGAAGGGGGGGGGGGAGAAAACAGATAAATAAAAATCATTGGGCAAGCGCTGAGAGTACAAATCTGTCGGTTTGTAAACAGCAAACGTTAACTTACAATAGTTTTTTTTCCCACAAAGCAAGTTGTTTTAAAAAGACTTTGTACTTATTTTTATTCCCATATTTATCGTTGATTGGAATTTACCGAACAGTATCTGAAATGCTATGTATTTTCATATATTCGTTCAATATGTTTACTGTTTCGAATATCCGAGAGAGAAATTATGGTTTATATTTACGCAATTGTCAGAACCAGAAGGGGAACTTTTGAACACTACTGGGAAATATTGGAATCCATGACCATTTATCGTTATTGGATACACGGAAAATATCCCAGTAGGAATACTAATGCATTATATTTGCATACTTTTGGGACAAGCCGAACGCCGCAGCCCATTTTTTTTCTTTTGTTTTTCTTTGCTTAGTCTCTTTATTATATGTATATATAGTAAGTTTTTTTTATTTTTATCTCTCTCTCTCTTACTATTACTTTTACTCTCTCTCTCTCTCTCTCTCTCTCTCTCTCTCTCTCTCTCTCTCTCTCTCTCTCTCTCTCTCTCTCTCTCTCTCTCTCTCTCTCTTAACTTATACATGCAAGGAACCCATATTCCCCCCGGTCTTTATGCGACGGCCGTCTTTGTCCGCAAACATTTTCTTGCGTTTTGCCGACCCTCGTAGCACGTCTTCCCCTTCGTCCGAGCATCCGCCCGAGGCTGTGTTTCCCCTCCGTCATTGTCTATGGCATTTCCCTCGCCTCGGCCTCCCCTCTAATCCGTTCTAGGACTGCGACAACATCACGCTCTGATGGGCGCAGCGAGCGACATCATCTGGGCGGCCCGCTGCGAGGTGCTTGTGGGAGCTCTGGGGGTTGGGTGGGGGTCGGGGAGGAGAGCCTGAGGTTAACAGAGGTTAGCCGTTGGGGGAAGGGGAAGGGGGGAGGGAGGGAGGGAGGAAGGGAAGAGCGGGAAAATGTCTATTCTCCTTTTCAACCTTTTTTTTTTTACGTCCTGTTATTTTCATTACCCTGCGGCGTTGGAAGGAGTTATTGAATTCCTGTCGTGCAGTTGAGCGTCCGCGGGGATATTACAAGTCCACAAGACCCCTTCCTTTCCCGGTCCAAAACATGTTCCGAGGACTGGAAGGGTCGGCGGGAAGAGAGGGCCAGGGGGAGAGGGAGGGGGGGAGAGGGGAAAGGAGGGGGAGAAGGGAAGGGAAGGAGGGAGGGAGGGAAGGATGGTGGGCGGGGTGAGGGGCGGAAGAGAGGGGGTGGTTGCGTTGGTGCTAGGCTGTCGCTGGTCGATAACGGCAACCATATCGCCTCTTCGTTTTTTTTTGTTTCCCTTGCACTTGACGCACATTTAAAACCGGCTTATCGCCCTCGTATTGAACAGCGTTATCTTGGTCGGAACACGTTATCGATCTAATGGCCTCCACCCCTCCTCCTACTCCACCCCAATCCACTTCTCTCCACCCGCACTCCACTCCACTGCCCCGTCCAAACAAGATAACAATATCATAAACCCAGCCACGAACGATCCCTTTAAAATATACATGATGTCCAGAAAGATTTTTAATTACGCGGGAGCTAAATCCGGGAGTCGAAACTAATGGCAGTCCTCACGCGCTGCAGCTGCGATGTGGAGTG
>NC_061848.1:13470702-13473202 GCF_019202785.1 Penaeus chinensis
GACATATCAAAGCAACAACACATATATGAAAAACAAACAAGAAACAAATAAACATACAACCCCCACAAAAATTATAACGACTAAACAAATATAAGCAAAAACGAAAACGAAAACATAAAACATAAAACCAAGAAAAAAAAAAACACATAAAACAATACGAACAAAGACAGAGGATGCATCTTGAGAGCACCCACACCACACACACACGCACGCACGCACGCACGCACGCACGCACGGTCAGAGGGCCGATCTGAGGGCCGTCGTGCAGAGGCCTACGAAAAAGGGCGCCGCAAATGGGGACTCGGGTGCCGGCATTCACAGCTCGAGCTCACGTAACGACTAATCAATAGAGCTTCTTCCTCTAGCACCCGCTCTGGCTAATGTATGGTAGGGCGGGGAAGGGGAGGGGGAGGAGGAGAGAGGAAAGTTGAGGAAATGAGGGAGAGGGAGAGAGAGAGAGAGAGGAGGGGAGGGAGAATTAGAGAGAGAGAGGAGGGGAGGGGAGAGGGATAGAGAGGAGGGGAAGGAGAGGGAGAGAGAGTGGAGGGGAGGGAGAGGGAGAGGGAGAGGAGGGGAGGGAGAAGGAAAAGGAGAGAGAGAAAACGAGAGAGGGAGAAGAAGGGAGAGAGAGAAGAAGGGAGAGAGAAAAGAAAGGAGAGAGAAAAGAAAGGAGAGAGAGAAGAAAGGAGAGAGAGAAGAAAGGGAGAGAGAGAAGAAGGGAGAGAGAGAAGAAGAGAGAGAGAGAAGAGAGAGAGAGAAGGGAGAGAGAGAGAGAGAGAGAGAGAGAGAGAGAGAGAGAGAGAGAGAGAGAGAGAGAGAGAGAGAGAGAGAGAGAGAGAGAGAGAGAGAGAGAGAGAGAGAGAGAGAGAGGGAGAGCGCCTTTCTTGTTACCATGTCAGTCCTTAAGGCTGTCCTGTTGAAGAAGGCGCCTTCATTCGGGAAAAGGTGCTCGGCTTCTTGTTTGTCATTGTCATTGTTATTGTTAGCTCTTGCTGTCGTGTTTTTGTTGTCGTTTTCAGTGTTTTGTTACTGGCGTCAGTAACGTCTTTCTTCGACATTATTATTATATGAAGTGTTTAATAGATTATGTTATTACTGTCGTTGCTATAGGTTACTGATATTATCATTGTTGTCTTTATTAGTTGTAATATTAATAATGGTGGTAGTAGTAGTAGTAGTAGTAGTAGTAATAGCAGCAACAACAGCAACAGAAACGGCAGCAGCAGCAGTAGCAGAGGCAGCGACAGCAATCATAGAAGTAGTGGTAGTAGTAGCATTAGTAACTGGAACCCAAGTAACTGGAGCAACAGAAGAAGATTCTGTAGCATTAGTAGCAATAGTATGAGTTGTAGTAGTAATAATAGTAGTAGTACTGACGGTAGTACAGGTATTTGAGTTGTAGTGGTTGTAGTATTGATTATTGTAATAGTAAGTAGTAGTAGTAGTCATAGTAGGAGTAAGTTTAGTGCTACAAATAGAGGTAGCAGTACTAGAAATAACCACAATGTACGTTTTTTACTAATAATCATCCTCTTTTCACAGGTGAGTACTGAAGGGTGAACCGAAGGAAGGGCGCCCCGACCTGATCGATTACCGTCGATTCCACGAAAGAGATATGGTAATTACTCTTAATGATGGGAAATAGTTAACCATTATTACTGGCGTCCTGTTTCGAGATAACGCAAGTGATTTCTGATTTCATTCTAATTTTGTACGGCAATTTATTGCAAAAGGTTTTGAATTAATGTTGGTTTAATGGTGTGGATAGGTGGATATGGGTGGATAGCAATATTGTGTTCATTTATTCTTTGATTACGTTCTTTTCTTGAAAATTTCCCTCCCTTTCTCTCTCTATTATCCCTTTCCCTCCCTTCCTCTTCCTATCCTCCGTCCCTCTTCCCCCCATCCCTCCTATCTATTACCCCTCCCTCTTTAATTCCCTCCTTCCTTCTTTCCTCCCTCATACCCCTCATCCATCGTCCTGTTCTCCTCTCTTCCTTTCTCTCTCCCTCTCTCCCTTCCTTACTTCCTTCCATCCATCCTATCCCCCATCCCTCTTCCTATCCTCCCTTCTTCTCTCCTATCCCCCCCTCTCTCCCTCCTAACTCTAGGGGAAGCAGAGGTTTCACCTGTTGACCCGAAGGCTCCTGACGCAGCAGGCTCCTCCATCCGCCTCCTCCACGTGCTCGCTCACCTTTAAACCCAACGGCGACCCTACGCCCGACTATATTATTAATACACTGATGTCCGGCTCACTCACGCACCGTGCTTTGTTTGGGTAAAGGAGCACATCCCCGCCTCTTTTGATTTCCTTAATTTTGCGTTTTGGTTTGTTTGTGAGGGGGAAGGAAGGGGGAGATGGGGAGAGGAAGAGGGAGGAAAGAGGGGAGTGGGAGAGGGTGAGAGGAGTGGGTGAGAGATAGGGGAGAGGAAGGGAGGAAGGGAGGGAGAGAAGAGGGACTGAAAGAGATGCAAAGAGAGAGAGGGAAGAGAGAGAGAG
>NC_061848.1:13478202-13482398 GCF_019202785.1 Penaeus chinensis
TCATCATCATCATCATCATCATCATCATCATCATCATCATCATCATCATCATCTTCTTCTCCTCCTCTTCCGCCCTTCTCCCTCCCCTCTGCTTCCCCCTTCCTTCTACCCTCTTCCCTCCCCTCTTCTTCCCGCCTCCTCCCCCTCCTCATCACCCTCCATTGGTTCCTCATCCCTCCCACATGCTTCTGGCCCCTCCCCTCCCCCTCCCTTAGCCCCCCCCCCCCCAGCCTCCCCATCCAGTCGAGACCTTTATTATGCATTTCACGAGGCTGCCTCTGATCCTTCCTATCAGAGAGTACGTGTGTCGCGGCGATCAAATGAGCCGATTCGGGCCAATCAACGTGTCTGATCACGTCCCGGGAACCTGAAGAGAGACCATTTTAATGCCTCGAAGACAGAGAGCGGAGTCCTTCTTTTTTGGCCATGTTTTTATTCGCGTGTTAAAGAAAGATGGACGCGCAGGGCGGGAGAACATGATAGCTCAGCGTCAGCGAGATTTGCCAAAGAGTCCAATGACCGAGGGCAGTGACGAAATGCAGATAAGGGGACACGAACTGAACTTCCTCTCGATACAGAAAATAGATTCACTTCGTAATTTTATTGGTGTTTCGAAGCTTTTAATTTTCACTTTTTTATTGTGGGGGGGGGGGGACACTCGCACTTGACGTCTTGTTGCATGTTGCTTGAATTGATCTTCTTGAGAATGACAATTACTGATAAGAGTTACATTTCTTTACTTGCTTGCATTGTCTCTTTTCTTATGGAGGTTTTATATTTTTTTTATTTATTTATTATTTTTTTTTATAACATGAACTAAAATTGGACCTTTTAATCTATAACAACCCCCCAAAGTATCGAACCTTTGTATGTAGTTTCATGGTGATTATGACCATCTTTGGTGAGCTTCGTACTTGGGACTGTCCTGCCAGCTCTTGCTAACCTCGTCCGCCGCTTCCCTGGGGGCGGCGAGGGGGCGGGGGAGCGTTCGTCGCCTGGGGGGAGGGGGTGGGGGAGGGGGAGGGTGCCGTCGTTGGTGGGGCCGATTCACGTAACGAGGGGGGGGGGAGAGGAGCAGGAGAGGGAGGAGGAAGAAAAAGAAGGAAGAAGAAACTGGAAGAAGTAGAAGGTAATGGGAAGAAGGAGAATGATGATGATGGTGAGGGGGAAGAGTGTGGTGAAACTGGGGAATTGAAAGAAGAGGAAGAGGGTTGGGAAAAGGAGGAGGAGGAGGAGGAGGAGGAGGAGGTGCCTGCAGGCGGTTTCATAATGGCTCTTTCCTTCTGCCTCCCTCTCCTCGTGACGGGCACAAACGTGGGCTCGTCCGT
Source organism: Penaeus chinensis (assembly GCF_019202785.1). Lineage (NCBI taxonomy): Eukaryota > Metazoa > Arthropoda > Malacostraca > Decapoda > Penaeidae > Penaeus > Penaeus chinensis. The sequence continues at coordinate 13,479,531 of NC_061848.1, forward strand.
TTACTATGCCTACGGATATATTATTGGTGCATATATTTATATTTTCATTACTCATACGCATGCTGACAGGAAAAGAAACACACACACACACACACACACACACACACACACACACACACACACACACACACACACACACACACACACACACACACACACACACACACACACACACGTAAATAACTTTCGATACGAATATAATGCCCTAGAATAGAGGTTGCCGATGCTACCTAATATAGGCATTACACCAACTGTTCTGGCATAGGGTGACATCACACACTGTACGCTCTCAGGCATGCACATCCTAGCGAAGACAGACAAGCACACAGTGACACCCGATGACGCATACTTGCAGTTACACACGCTGACTTCACACACACACACACACACACACACACACACACACACACACACACACACACACACACACACACACACACACACACACACACCACACACCACACACCACACACACACACCACACACCACACACACACACACACACACACACACACACACACACACACACACACACACACACGCGCACATTCACGTACGCCCCTGGCATTGCTTCTATGCTTCTTTCTTTATGTTAATGAGATATACCATTATCTTCTTGTTCTAATGAGTTTTGGCGTATATGAAGCACAGGTTCTAAGAATGCACGTGATGTAGTATAGCCTTATTTCATAATGAGTATATATGTAAATGAAGTATGGATTATGTGGAAATATAGTCAATACGAGGTAACGTACGTGTCATCTCCTTATTTCGTTTTGTGTTCAGATAATTACGTGCGAGCGGAAAAATCTTGGAAATAAAATAATAGAATTGTGAAAAGAGCACCATTAAGTGTACATTAAGGTCGTGTTGAAAATTCATCGGATGTGTGTATGAAGAGCAGCAAATATTTATAACAGGGAATGGCTAATGTGTCAGGAAGTATATGGTACTGAGTGATGGAAATCTTGAGAATAAAGTCATTTATCTTTCAAAGTAATATTATATTTCCAAAAAGCTTTAGAATATTTTTGGGATGTATATTTTTAAACCCGGCTTTGATGTTGTAATTTATCAGTATAATAGTTTCCATATGTCCTTTCGACCGCTTGTCTCGTAGACAGATCATCGCCTCAGTCATTCGCCATTTGTTCTAATAATAGCCAGCCGAGAATGGAACATGTCGCAGAGATTCCATGGACTTGTATTAACTTGTAGGTTCCTCCCCTCGCTCCCTCGGTGCCACTCGACTATTTCCCCTCGCCTCTCGCCTCCCCTCGCCTCTCGCCTCCCCTCCCCCGTCCTCTCAATCACTTCTTGATGCCACCGATCACGACCCGTCTGTTAACACTCTCCCTCTCTGTCGGCCTCTGTGTGTCTGTTATTATTTGTAAAGAAAAGGAATGCGCGTTCATGTTTCTCTTTGGATTAGCTTCGTTGTCCAACTGCATGCTTTTTTTTCTATCGTTCAGGGTTTAATGATCTGAGAGGTTCCTAGGAAGGGATCAGCATTTTTGTTGTTGTTTTGAATTAGCTCTGTCACTGATTCCGACTCGAGTCTTAGTAGGTCTAAGTAGAAGAGCAAGATGTTTCACTAACCCGTGTCTAAGTAGCTTCTCTTGGCTCCCTTTCTTCAGCTTTCATTTGCAGCAATATTTCTCATTCATTCCTCTTACACTCCTCGTGCTTACTGCACACACTGGATATCCTTTTCACTTTAATTCAGTCTTACCGCGCTATAATTCTACCGCCCTCTTTTCCCTAACTTTATCTATTTTTCCGCTTGGGTCCTCCGCCTTGGCTCTTTTTCTTTTTCGCTTCTGTTCCCCCTCTTCATGGTTGGCTTCCTTACTCCCCTGGTTCACACGCACGTACACACACGCGCGCGCGCACACACACACACACACACACACACACACACACACACACACACACACACACACACACACACACACACACACACACACACACACACACACACACGCACGCACACGAACACGCACAGAGGCAAACATAAACACTTGATGCCAAACTTTTTTGTACACAAACAGCATAGCACAATCCCAACCTATTTTGAACAATTTTATCTCCCTTTTCCCCTCCCCTTCCTCCTCTCCCATCCCCTACCCATCCCCTCCCACCTCCCCTCATTCCCATCCTTCTTGTCTACTGCTATCAAGGGGACGCAATAAAAGTGGGGAAAAAAGGGGCACTTAATTCCCATTCCCGAGTTACGAGTCCAGAGGCTCACGTGGTAGCAAGACGGTGCATGTGTTGCGCCGTGAACTTGCTCCAAAGCTGCTTTCACTTGTGTAGTTACGTGGTAGGGCCATGTGTGTGCTGTATGTATATGTACTTATGTATATTTCATGTATGTATGAGGGTCTATGTGTGCGTTGTGCCATGTGTGTACTGTGTACGTATGTACTTATGTATATTTTATGTATGTATTAAGGTCTGTATGTGTGTTGTGCCATGTGTGTACTGTGTGCGTATGTACTTATGTATATTTTATGTATGTATTAAGGTCTATATGTGTGTTGTTCCATGTGTGTACTGTGTGCGTATGTACTTATGTATATTTTATGTATGTATTGAGGTCTATATGTGTGTTGTGCCATGTGTGTGCTGTATGTTTATGTATTACTATGTATGTTTATGTGTGTATGTATGAGGGTATATGTACACTGGGTCATGTGTGAAATGCGTTAGACAGGAAGATGGAGATGGAAGTGATGGAGAGTCAGAAATTAATAGGAGGGGACTGGAAAAGATGGTTGGACTTGTCGCAGTCTTGCGTGACGACACTTCCTTCCCTTGTTCGGAGAGAGAGAGAGAGAGAGAGAGAGAGAGAGAGAGAGAGAGAGA
>NC_061848.1:13482498-13494998 GCF_019202785.1 Penaeus chinensis
TAAAGGAAGGAAGGAGGAGGGAGGAAAGGAAGGGGGAGGAGGGAGGGAAGGGAGGGGGGAAAGGAGTGGAGGGAGGAGGGGGAAGGAGGGGAGGAAGGGAAGGAGGGAGGAGGGGGAAGGAAGGAAAGGGAAGGAAGAAGGAAGGGAAAGGGAAAGGAAGAAAGGATGAAGGGGAGGAAGGGAGGGAAGGGAGGAAAGGGAAAGGGAGGTGGAAGGGAAGAAGGGAGGGAAAGGGGGGAGGGAGGGACGGGAGAGAGGGTGGAGGGAGGGAGGAGAGGAGGGAGAGAGAGAGAGGGATAGAGAGAGAGAGAGGAGAGGAGAGAGAGCGAGAGATGTGAGACGATCTTGGAGAGGATCGAGTGAGAGAGAGAGAGAGAGAAAAGAAGGAACAGATATACAAATACAGAGAAACAGACAGACACACAGACACGCAAACCAAAACACAGACGCATAACCAACAAACACACAGACAAGCAGGCAAACAACAAAACAAGCAAACAGGCATACACACCGCAAGAGCAGAGAACTCGAGCGAGCCCAAGGCGAGGCGGGTGCAGCCAGGGGGCGCGGGGAAGGGCGAGGGATCGGGAGTTCGAGCCGACAGCCCCGTCCCAGGTATCGGCGGCGCGGCGTGAGGGAGGGAGACCTTCGCGAGAGGAGCTGGCCGGCGACGTCAAACCCTTTCCTGACATCATTTCGGGGAGTATGGGTGGGGAAGGAGGAGGGAGGGGGAGGAGAGCATAGGGAAGAAGGAGGGGGAGGGTGGAGAGGATGGGGAGGAGAGGGACGGTAGGGAGAAAGGGTGGAGATAGGAGGATAGGAGAGGATGGATGGGGAAGGAGGAGAGAGAGGGATAAGAGGATCGGGAGGATGAATGGGGAAGGAGGAAGGGTAGAAGAGGATAGACGGGGAAGGAAGGGTAGGGGAAGAAGGATAGGAGGGGATGAATGGGGAGGGAGGAAGGGTAGGAGAGGATAGATGGGGAAGGAAGGTGAGGGAGGAGAGGAAGGAAAGACGGGAGAGGGGATGATCGTCGTATCCTTTCAACACCCCTTCACCCCCCCCACCTCCCCCCCCGTCCCCACTTCGATCGTCTCGACGTAACGATTGTTTGCCTGTCACCCTCACGCCGCGGGAGGCCATGCTCGCTGGGAAGGGATTTGAAGTGATTAACTGTCATGTCTATATTTTCCTCTCTCTCTTCTCGCCCTTCTCTCTTCCCCCTTTCTACTCTTCCTCCCTTCTGCCTCTTCTAAATCCACACCAGTGCCATCCATATGTCTTGAGCGTGGGTGTGGGCGTGAGCGAGGAATCCAGTGGCAATGTGGCCGAAATAAATCAGGAGTAGGAGTTAATCTGGAACGGAAGATATGTTCATAGAAAAGTTTTCCCTCCCTCCCTCCCTCTTTCCCTCCCACTGTTCCTCCTCCTTTATTCTTCTCTCCATCTTCCTTTCTCTCTCTCTCTCTCTCTCTCTCTCTCTCTCTCTCTCTCTCTCTCTCTCTCTCTCTCTCTCTCTCTCTCTCTCTCTCTCTCTCTCTCTCTCTCTCTCACTCTCTCTCACTCTCTCACACTCTCACTCTCCCTCTCCCTCTCTCTCCCACCTCTCTCTCTCCCTTTTTGTCTTATCTCTATCCTTCTCATCCTCCGAGGTGGATATGAAACCACCCTCCACCCGCCATCCACCCGCAGCCCCAAAGCCTCCACTTATTGATCCACATCCCCGATATGTTGTTTATATAACGTTCCTCACCTCATGCGGGATTCGGGGCGGTGGATGCGCGTCGGATTACAGCCAGGAAATGGTAATTTTATTTCATTATGAGTTTATTTTCATTCATTTGTTGTTGTTGTTGTTCTTCTTCTTTGGCGTTATGTGTGTGGGGGAAGGGCATGTTTCGATTTCTGGGAAAGCGATTTTGTTTCCATTGTATTGAAGGTGGGGTGAAATTCGATATTGTTATGATGATGGTATGATAATAATGATGATAACAGTAATAATAGTGATAATGATAACGATAAAATGATAGCAATACTGATAATGATGACATTAACAATAATAATGATTATGATGATGATAAAGATAATAATAATAATAGTAATAACAATAATAATATTAATAATAATAATGATTATTATTATTATCATTACTATTAGCATAATGATAATAGACCTAATAACGATGATTATAATGGTAATAGTGGTGAAGAAGATGATGATAATGATAATGATGATAATAATGATAATAATTATCATGATAATAATCATATAATAATAATAATAATAGTATGATAATAATAATAATGATAATGATAATGATGGTGAAAATAATAATTGTATAAAACAATGGAAAGGATGATATAAATAATTGTAATTTATGATAATCATGATAGTAACGTTAATATTACTTGTGTTGATGATGATGAAAATGTAATAGTGAAGATATGGGTCCTTTTCATGATGATTATAATAATAGTATTGCTAATAATGATGTTGATTAGAAATAACTTTAATAAAAATATCGTAATAGAAATGATAAAGGGGATGATTATAGATGAATGATAATGAAAAGGATAACACCATCAACATTAGTAAGAGTAATAACGGTAATGACAGCAATGGATGTTATATTGATGATATTGATAATATTAATAATAATGATTATTCAGATAATGACAACAGTTGCTGAAATTGCATGAAAAACTGTTATTACCATCTCAGCTATTATCTCTCTCTCTCTCTCTTTCTCTCTCTCTCTCTCTCTCTCTCTCTCTCTCTCTCTCTCTCTATATATATATATATATATATATATATATATGTATGTATGTATGTATGTATTTGTACATGTACACCCTTCTCAAATTAACTATCCACCAATCAAAACTCGATCTATCCTCACTACTATCTATCTACCCCGTCCCCTCGTATATGTCAGCCCACATTTTCTTTTCGCGCGCGACCAGCATAATAAACCGGAATCTGTGGCGCCGATATACCATGGGGAGGATCAGCTTAAAATGTAAATGCGATGGACGAGATTTTCCTTTCGAGGCGTGCGTGAGGGCGAGGTGTCGGGGCGAAGGGGGGGAGGGGTTCGGCGGAGCTTGTGGATTCCTCTAATTACTGGCGGGGCCTTCAGGACTTGCTTTTGCTCCTGATGCTTGTGGTGGACTAAATGCACTCGGCACATGTGTATCTGTATGCGTGTACTGTCCGTACGCACCTACCTACCTACCTACGCACCTACCTACCTACCTACCTAGCTAATTACGTACTTACCTACCTACCTACCGAGCTAATTACGTACTTACCTACCTACCTACTCACCTACTTACCTGCCAACCTACATACCTACCTACGTACCTATCTACATATATGAACAAATCTATTTCAACCATCTATTTATTTAGTTCATATTCCCCAAGATAAAAACAAACGCAATCCATCAGATCCGCCCATTCTCGTCCTTCTTGCCCTCCCCTCCCCTCGCCTCTCCCCGCCCCTCCCCTCGCCTCCCTCTCCCCTCCCTTCCCCCTCCTTCTTGGGGCCGGCTAGCAACAAGGTCGCGGCCTTTTCGTGTTGCGAGCGAGGCATCCATCACCCCTGCCGCGTGCCACCACAACTTTCCTCTCCCTCCCCCCCTCGCCCCCCAAGTCCGGAAACACGGCTCTTGGTCTCCCCTCACCTGGACCGGCACCAGCGCGGACCATTATTAGAGTGTAAGAGCGCTCCTGGGGTTTTTGGTTGTTTCTGTAGCTGTGTTTGTATTAGTGTATGTTTGATTTATTGTATTCCTCTTAGTGTGTACTTTTGTTTAAGCGTGCATTTCTCTTATTTATTCGAGTGATACCGTATTCCTATTAGTGCATGTGGCATAGTCTGTATTCCTGTAAATGTATATATGTTAGCTGTATTCCTGTAAGTGTATGTGTGCTTGGTTGTGGCTGCGCATGCGTCCTTGTGCGCATGTGCGTGGTGTGTGTGTGTGATGCAGATAATCAGACATTGGCCTATATCACATAATCAGATTTTCTCGCTAGGGTAATGACCTCCACCTCATTACAGACGCCAGTAATACATTCCTTGGTGACATCCAATATGTATCAAGCTCCTTGTAGCAGGCGTCGGTCCACGCTCTGCACCGCGCTCTCGTCTTCGGTTCTTGGTATTACTGGTGCATCTGACCAGGATGTTTAAGTTTGGCTGTCCCCGCGTGTGCATGCGACGGAGACAGAAACACACGCACCCACCCCCCCCCCCCCCCCCCCACACACACTGGTATAGAAACATACGAAAGAAGGAGAGGAATAGAGTGAGGGTGTGGAAGAAGGAGTAGGGGGAGGAGAAAGGGAAAGACATAGACAGAGACAAACCGAAAGGGAGAGGGAAAACGAGGAAAGAGAAAAAGCGAAAGAGAAACTCCTGGTTTATTTCAGTCATATCGCTGACAGGTAGACAAACAGACAGACAAAGAGCAACGGAAATTGACAGATAGAGTGAGAGAAAAAAAAACCCTGACATGCTTGTAATATATTCAACAAAGAGATAAAGGAAAAAACGCCAATTACCTCATGCGTCTTTTTTATCAGTCGATTTATGCCCCATCTTTGTGGTTTCCTTCTGCGCGTTCTATGTTCTTTGTGTTTGTCTATGCAAATAACTGCCACCCTGCTTTTTGCCGGTGCCAATTAGGTGCTGAAAGGGTGGTTACAGTAGAGTACAAGGTGTTTTTTCCCCTTTTTCTCAAAGTTCTTTTCCCCTTTTTTCGTGATAGCAGCATGGCGAATATGGTGTTTCTTCTTATTTTTTTTTCATACTAAGTGATGATAACAAAGGTGATAAAGTTAATGGTGACTACAGATTATAGCATAAAATGGGTGTATATCAGTCGCAGTGCTGATTATGATAATGAAATAAAAATTATAGCTGATAGGTTTAGCATAATATCATATTGCTACTAATGGGAATAGTGACCATGATGGCAATACTTTTAATAATGATAATAATTAGAATGATGATAATGATGGTATTGATAAGATACCAGCGATAAATACTACTACTAATTATTATTGTTGTTGTTAATATTTGCAGTAATAATGTATAATTGTTAAACAGCAATGGTGATAATTATAATAAGTATGAATATGCTGATAAATGATAATGAATTGATAAGAGTTGATAATCTAACCCCAATATCCGCAGTGGAAAAATAGCAATTTCGAGAAGCGCGCACACACTCGAGACCCTCACTTGCAATAATGCGTTTAAGAGAAATTCTGTCAACACCAGCTTGCAACGAAGGGACGCCAGAACGCACAAAGATTCCGTGGGTCACTGTGTCGTCGAGCGAGAGAGGCGATTGTGTTAGGACCCATTATGGCGCCCTTCTTGTGTTTTATGGGCGGCGGGGGAGCGAGGTTGGTGGAAAGGGCGGGGAGGAAAGGCGGGGAGGAAGGGCGGGGAGTTTGGGTTCAAGTCTGGATGAGTTTGTTAGTCTTTGTTAGTCTTTTTTTTTTTTTTCGTTTTCTTTGTTATCGGTTCCGTGTGTTTCCTCTTTATTGTTGTGTTGGATCTTATCATTGTCTTCAGTGTCGCTTTGTTAGTCGTGATCATCATGATTGTGATCAGTAGAATGATCATTAATCCCAGGTATCATCTTTGATTTCATTTTTATCACCGTCATTACCATTATCATTCTTATCAACACTTTAACTCTCAACACTCATCCTCTGCATCAGCATCATCCTTATCTTTACCTCTTCCTTCTTCCCTCGTCCCCCTCCTCATCCTCCTCCTCCTCCTCCTCCTCCTCCTCCTCCTCCTCCTCCTCCTCCTCCTCCTCCTCCTCCTCCTCCTCCTCCTCCTCCTCCTCCTCCTCCTCCTCCTTCTCTTCCTTCTCTTCCTCCTCTTCCTTCTCTTCCTCCTCTTCCTTCTCTTCCTTCTCTTCTTCCTCCTCCTCCTCTTCCTTCTCTTCCTCCTCTTCCTTTTCCTCCTCCTGCTCCTCTACCTTCTCTTCCTTCTCCCTCCTTTCCCTCCTCCTCCTCTTCCTCCTCCCCTTCCTCCTCCTCCTCCCCCTCCTCCTCCTCCTCCTCCTCCTCCTCCTCCTCCTCCTCCTCCTCCTCCTCCTCTTCCTTCTCTTCCTTCTCTTCCTCCTCTTCCTTCTCTTCCTCCTCTTCCTTCTCTTCCTCCTCCTCCTCTTCCTTCTCTTCCTCCTCTTCCTTCCTCCTCTCCTCCTCTCCTTCTCTTCCTCTCCTCCTTTTCCTCCTCCTCCTCTTCCTCCTCCCCTTCCTCCTCCTCCTCCTCCTCCTCCTCCTCCTCCTCCTTTCCCTCATCCTTATCATCCCCATCATCAGCATCTCCCTGTTCTCCATCCTTCCCGTAATCATTATGCTTCCTCTTGGGATAATTTTTCCTTTGTCTGCGTCTGCCATTATTTACGTTTTTTTTTTTTTGTTGTTGTGTTTTTTTCTTCTTCGTTCCATCCGGTCTGTGATTGGATTATTTTATTCGTTTTATTTGCCTTTATTTTTGTGTTGGTTTCTTTTGTTTTGATTTAGTTTATTAAGTTTTGATTATATGATTTCGTTTTACTGTATTTTGTTTTATTTTATTTTATTTTATTTTATCTATCATATTTTATGTTATCTCTTTTGTTTCATTCATTCTGTTGTGATTATTCATTTTTTTGTCTATCCATCTATTATTATCATTATCTATCGACTCCTGACTTCCGTGCCGTGAGATTCCCCGTCGCGTCGCCTCGTGTTCGGCGGAGAAGGTTTCGCGCCCGTTTTCCGTTGTCATTAGTCATGACTGTGTATATGAATGCGTACATACAAATAAGGATGTGCACAAAGCTAGGTACATGGGGACACTGATTTACATGACGCTGTAGACTTATAGCTAACGTAAGATTGAGTGCATATTCATTCTACACACGCACACATGTACATGCTCATGCACACGCACTCGCACACGCACACGCACTCGCACACGCACACGAACATGCACACATACACGCATACGCCTCCCCTCCCCCCCTACACACACACACACTCGCACCCTGTCTCACACTCAGCCACACATGTTACCCAAGCAACGTGCTGGTATCAGTATTATCTTTCAGAGTGACTTAACACTTGCCTTTGAGTAGATACCAAAGACATCTGGTATTATTACAAAGTCAATTTTATAAATAAACTTATAGATGATGATAGCAATGTTGATAATGATGAGTATATTGACAATATTGATGATACGCATAATGATAGAATTGATGACGAAATTGTTATTGATACGGCCACATTGTTCATTGCAGTCTTGTATCACGATTGTTTGTATATTTTAATATTTCAGTGCAATATTTATTCAAGCATGGTATCTATATCTGCATGGTATCTATATACCATGCAGATAAATCATGGAGCCTTCATGAAAATGTCTACTTTTAAGATTCCGTTCAGCCGTGACGAACAACTGAACAAACAAGAAGTGTTCATGCTGAACTAACGTTATGTGCTCTGCAAGTTCTGCAAGAGTGAAAGAAAGAAAGAAAGAGGATATATATATATAAATAGATAGATAGATAGATAGATAGATAGATAGATAGATACACAGATAGAGAGAAAGAGAGGAGAGGAGAGGAAAGGAGAGGGAGAATCATACACTGACACATACACTGACCCACACACTCACACACATACACACACGCGCGCGCACACACACACACACACACACATAGCCTCCAATATTTCAGAATTAATACACTATAACTCATCACCTATCGTAATATCAACACCCAACTTATCAGAACGAACTTTATCGGTGTAGAAATCAACCGACTTTTTAATACACGAATCGCAGCTGTAAATGCAACGAAGAATAAACATATGAAAGTAAAAAGAAAAAAAAATATATCCTCTTGATGTTCTTTTTATGTTCTTTTCTTTTTCTTTTCTTTCCTTTCCTTTATCGAATCAGCTGTTCTTGGTGATGGGTTACTGGCCCGTGCGAAGGGACCGGAGGCGGGACGCGTAAATTGGTGTAAATTGAGTGTAATTCAGTTTGTTCTGTGCTTGCAATTGGATTCTCAAGCACTTCCGAGGGGGTCCAAAGAATGTGTTGCTTTCGGTGTTTATTTAATTGCTGCCTCCTCTATATCTTTTTCTTCTTCTTATTATTATTATTGTTCTTGTTTTATTATTGTTATTGTTATTATTATTATTATTATTAGTAGTAGTAGTAGTAGTAGTAGTATTAATAGTGTTTTTCTTGTTATTCTTACTATCATTATTGTGATTGTTATCATTAACATTATCTTCATTATTATTTTTGACAATGTTATTGGTTTGTTGTTACTGCTGCTACAGTTATTATTATCATTAGCGTTCACCACCATTGTGAGCTTGAACACAAACAAGTACATATTTCATTTTCGCTTTAAATTTCCATTTCTAGAGACATGATAGCCATATTGTTTCATTTTTTAGAGAAGAGAAAACTACAAAGAATGAGAGAAGCGATAATTGCCGGATATAAGAAAATTATAAAAAAAAAAAAAGAATACTCATACAGTGAAAAGAAGAAAGAAAAATAAAACGTCCATAAAACAAGTACATAGCAAAGAAAAAAAAATAATATTGACCTAGACTGAAAAGAAAAGAAAGAAAAAATATTAAACTAAGATTAAAAGATTCCAGGGGGCCATAAAAACCGAATAAGTATTCTTTAATCGTGATGAAGATCCGCCATGACAGTTTCCCCTCCGATTCGCTCTTCATAATGAGGTTAATTATGAGTGCTCAGTCACGCCCTTGATTACCTGCCGTCGATAAGGAGTCGGCAATTAACATATTTCATTCTAATAGGCTGATGAAAGTGATAGTGATGATGGTGCTGGTTATTATATTATATTAGTGATATCTGGTAGATTAATAAGGGGATTTGTGAAGTTAATGATCACGATTAAGCCGTGGGGAAAATGGCTCTGATTGATGCTGATTTCGGACGATGATGCATAATGAGGATAATGTATGCATATGTAGTTATATTTAGAGTGAAGATGATGATTGCAATAATGACAACAGCTATCGAGATTGTTACTCCTGTTTAACAGTAAATGCATGATTATTGTTAAGCCATGCAATGCCCACAAAAGGGCGTCGAATTCGGAAAATAATATTAGTAACAATGAACAGATTTTTTTTCTTCTTCAGACAGCTATCTTAAAATATGCTAGAACAGAAACATACTGACAGCAAGAATTTTGAAGATTTTTTTTTCTGTCAAGCAGCCCCCGCAAAATGCCGTAGAATTTAAACACGGTAACATTGAATGGTGAATGGTTGTTTATGTCCAGACAACTATGGAACGCAAACACGCAACAAGTGATCATTTTTACTCGCCCTTGAGAATAAAATCCAGACACAGTAATATTAACAATATTATTTTTGAAAATTTCCAATCAAGCAGTCAGTCCTCCTCACAAAATGGCGAGAAATTCGAACGCGGAAGCTGCCCTGGCCTCCTCCTCCTCCTCCTCCACTCACAGCGGTGAAGTGCGGACTCGACGGGGAAATCCCAAGGGTCAACACGTCCAGAGCTCGAAGTTAAACGGCTCAAGTGCGTCCTCAGTCACTTTCCTCTTTCTGTGTGTCTCTCTCTCTCTCTCTCTCTCTCTCTCTCTCTCTCTCTCTCTCTCTCTCTCTCTCTCTCTCTCTCTCTCTCTCTCTCTCTCTCTCTCTGTGTGTGTGTGTGTGTGGTAGCGGTAGCGATCCCGTCTAGGAATCTTGCTGACCTGCGTTCAAATCCCTCGCCGCCAGTGGATGGTAACCCCGGCCATTCCTTGCACACAGGGGATAACTTAGAAGCAAAATGAAACAGACAGTATGTCACACCAAGACTATCCATTGTAACAAATGGAATCAAACTAAAACTAAACTAAACTCTCTCTCTCTCTCTCTCTCTCTCTCTCTCTCTCTCTCTCTCTCTCTCTCTCTCTCTCTCTCTCTCTCTCTCTCTCTCTCTCTCTTTCTCTCTCTCTCTTTTTCTCTCTCTACCAATCTATCCATCTCTCTCTATCGCTTTCTCTATCTTTCTCTCTCTATCTCTTTCTCTCTCTTTCTCTCTCTTTCTCTCTCTCTCTCTCTCTCTCTCTCTCTCTCTCTCTCTCTCTCTCTCTCTCTCTCTCTCTCTCTCTCTCTCTCTCTCTCTCTCTCTCTCTGCCAATCAAATGATCACGATTATACCGATAGTGATTATGACAACGAAGGCAATATACTTACGAGGACGACAATGTTATACATAATAGTAATAGGGATGATGATAGTTGATAAACTGATAATATTGTGTAGTAATGGTGGTGATAATAATGGCAGCAACGGTAAAACAACAGCATGTTAACAGTGATAATAATGATACTTGCATGAATACAGTAGTAGTAATGCTAACACCATAATTGTAGTGGTAACAGAGTCACTACTACTACCAGCAGTTATAAAGTTGATGCAACGATATACACATAACCCCGCAGCACAAGGCAAAAAATTAGCGAGTAATGATTTAAAGAAGAAAAAACAAAATATATGCCCCTTCCTCCATTTCCAGAGCCTGCTCCTCTTGCCCCCCTTCTCCCCTACCCTTCTCCCGACATGACGTCACGGAGCTGCATGAGTCACCAGCTGTGGATGCCCCCTCCCCTAACCTCGCCTTGCTGCTCCCCTTCCCCTTCCCCTTCCCCTAACCGCCTCTCCTGTCCCTCTCCTGAAGCCTCGCCTCCCCTCCAGTAGCCTCCCCGCCCTGTCCGCTAGCCACATGCCTCCCCTCCGTCCTCGAGCTTCGACCACCCCTCCCCTTGCCTCGACTTCCCTCTCCCTCCCCCCTCCCCAAGCTTCGACTCGCTGCCCTCTACCCTTCCCCTAGGCCCTCCCCCCCTTCCCCTCCGCCGTGCCTGCCTTCCTCTCGCTCTCAGCTGGTGCCCAACGCGGACTTAAAGCTGGTGTGGCGCTCGCGTGGACGGGGGGTACTTTGCTTCCGGTATGCGTCACTCGGTGGGGCCAGGTGGAGTTTGCGATGTGTGTGTGTGTGTGTGTGTGTGTGTGTGTGTGTGTGTGTGTGTGTGTGTGTGTGTGTGTGTGTGTGTGTGTGTGTGTGTGTGTGTGTGTGTGTGTGTGTGTGCGTGTGCATGTGTGTGTGTGTGTGTCTATGTGCATGTGTGTACAGTGAGAAAATGTATTTACTTGTGTGTACATTTGCTAACACCGATTAGAAAAAAAAAAATCTTAACGTGTATCTCCCAAAAACAGTTTATAGAACGCAGGCCGTAGCACAGAAAAGAGCCGAACACTATGACCAAACAACATTCACGCCAGAGTTAAAAGAGCAAGTAAAAAAGGTCACTTCATCAAGTAAGAAAAACAAACACGGTGGATAAACAAATAAAGCGATCCAATTGTATTCCATCAGCTTTGCTTGTATTTGAGGTGTGTCCCTTATGAGCTCATTGCCTCGTGTTCTCTCTTTGTCTCTTGCTGTATTTACACTTTCGCCTTTGCCGTATGGTGTGTCTTGGTGTTTTTTTTTTTTTTTTTTTTTTTTTTTTTTTTTTTGGTTAGTTTGTCCTTCTGTTTTGTCTCTGTGTTTCGTCTGTTTGTTCAACCACATGTTACAGTCTGTCTGTCTGTCTGTTGTCTGTGTATCTGTCTGCCTCTCTCCCTTCATAACTTATTCCCTTACTACTTCTCTCTGTTTCTCTATCTCTCTCTCTTTCCCGTAATAAGTTACTCCTTTACTACTTCTCTCTGTCTCTTCCTCCCTCCCTTCCTTTATTTCTCTCCCTCCTAGTCCCTCCCCCCTTTCTTGTACCTTCCAGTCCCTCTTTCCTTCCCTCTCTCCTTCTTTCTCCCTTTTTTATCCCCCATCTCTCCTTCCCTCTTTCCCACCATCCCTCCCTCCGCCTCTCTCCTTCTCTTTCTCCTTTCCCTACCTTTCTCTCTCTCTCTCCCTATCCTTTTCCAAGTGTTCGTCCAAAGCGACCTCGATGTGTGGCGGGCGAGGGCGAGGAGGCCGCGGGGCGTCACCGGCACCCTCGTTATCAGCCCGAATGTCAGATCAATCAACGTGAACAGACATGCACAAGCGCAGGTTTAGAGCAGCTCTATCAATACATCGGCGCTCTGCATGACTCAGGGCGCATGATTAGAGCTCGCGCCGCGTCTGTCAAGACAGCTGTTGAGTTTAAGGACGTAAATGGCAGACGGCAATTGAGTGTCAAGGCTCGAGTGTCAGATAGCAGTTGGGCGTCGGGACGTAACTGACAGATATCAGATGAGTGTCACAGGAGGAGGCGGGGGATTGGGTATTGTGGGGCGATGAATAGACGGGGCGCTGGCTGATTTTAATGGCGCGCGGAGGCAACTGCGGCCGTGCGTAGGTCGGGCAGAAGCGCGCTAATTCGAGGTGATGGTTAAGGTGTGTATGCGTGTGTGTGTGTTTTTCTTTTC
>NC_061848.1:13502498-13504998 GCF_019202785.1 Penaeus chinensis
TATGGGGAGGGGAGGGAGGGGAGAGGGCATGAGGGAAGGGAAAAGAAGAAGGATGGAGGAGGAGAGGAGGAGAGGGAGAAGGAAGGAAGAAGAAGAACGATGGAGAAACGGAGGGAAGAAAGGTAAGGGGCGGAGAGGGAGTGGAGGAAGGAAAAAGAAAAATACAGGAGGAAAGTGCAGATAAGAGGAATGAGTAAGAGAGAGAAGACGAAGAATGATAATAATCATGGGAGAGGAAGGTGTGTATATATACAAGAGGAAGAAGGCGTGATAGTAGTAATAAGAGGAAAAGAAGGACAAGGGAGAAATCAGACGAATCGGGAAAAGACAGAAGAAGAACGAAGGCATAGGAAGAGGGAGGAGGAAGATGGGGAAGAAGGGGCGGCGAAGGGGATCGGGAAATGAGACGACTACGATTACAGGTGATGCGGCTCACCTGTGACCCCGGACCTTGCCCCCCTCGCAGTCCTCTTTGTCAGGAGGTGCTTTTGGGCTCGTGGGAGTGCTTGCATTTATGTATTTACGGACACGCACGCACACGAACATCAGACACACGCACACGCACATCAGACACACGCATACGCACAAGCACACACACACGCACACAATGAATATGATATTGTTTCGTGATTCTTGTCACCATTACTGTTAATTACAGTAATGTTTAATGTTAATGTTTTTACTAATGCTGATATCCCTTAGCATTATGTTTGCCGAAATTGCATGGAATAAACATTATATTAATATCCATTTCTTTTTATTCGCAGGTGAGTTTCGACTTTTTCCGCGGAGAGGACACCACAAAAGGGAATAGGGGAGAAGGAAGAGAAAATGAAAGGAAGAAGAAGGAAGAGAACCGTGATTGAAAGGATGATAGAGCGTCGTCGCTGGCTGTGTGCGCCCCATTGTTCCTCTCTGCTGGGACGGAGCTTTCGGGTTTGAATGCAGGTTTTGAAAAAAAAAAAAATTCGGGTTTATTTTTCCCAAATGTGATGGGACGGGTTTTGTTTCGTTTTCTTTTTTTTTATATTGAAACCTGGTGATTATAGAGGGTTTAATTTTCATTTGGTTTTCGAAAACGTACGACTGCATAAGCGCGCGCGTATATGCATGCACACACATACGCGCACATGCACACGCATACGCACACACACACGCACACACACGCACACGCACACGGACACGCACACGCACACGCACACCCACACGCACACGCACACGCACACGCACACGTACACGTACACGTACACGCACACGCACACGCACACGCACACGCACACGCGCGCGCGCACACACACACACACACACACACACACACACACACACACACACACACACACACACACACACACACACACACACACACACACGCACACGCACACGCACGCACCACTATAATATACGGATTCACAAACAAAATAAAAAAGATGAAGACAACACTATTGAAATCTAGCATAATGGAAGTCACTGATCAAGTTGATGAAGATTATATTAGGTCAAAAAGCCTAATTTAATTAATGAGAGATGATAGGTGGGGGGACGGGAACGGAGGTAGGCGTGTGGGGTTGAGCCGTGTGTGTGTGGGGGGGGGGGTGAGAAAAGACTTATGCTTTTCCTTTGGGTTTTCTTTTCTTAAGAATTTCCAGAAGGATTTCTCTGCTGTTGTTCGTGATCCGCGGAAAAGAAAATGAACAAGTTTCCGATTCGCTGCAACGATAGTGTCATGCGAATGTGTCATGCATCAAAAGTGGAGGGAGGGAGGGGAAAGGGAGGGAAGGGAGGGAGGGAGGGAGGGAGGGGAGGGAGGGGGGGGAGGGAGGGAGGGAGGAGGGAGGGGGGGAGGGGGGGGAGGGGGGGAGGGAGGGAGGGAGGTGAAGGCGAGGGGGGAAAGGAAAAAGGGGAGAAGGGAGGGGAGGAGGTGAGAAAGAAGGGAGAAGAGGAGAAATAGGGAGGGAGAGCAGAAAGAGGAGAGAGAGAGAATAAGAGGAGAGAGAGAAAAGTTTGAGAAAAGAGAAAGATAAGGGAGGAAAAATGGGGAGAGAGAGAAAGAAAAAGAGGGGGAGGAGAAGTGGGGGAAGAAATAAGGGGGAGAGGGGAAAAAGAAGAAAAAAGAGAGGGGAGAGAGAAGGGGAAAAGAGGAGAGAAAGAGGAGAGGGGAAAGAGAAGAAAAAAGGGAGGGGAGAAAAGAAAAAATTTAAGGGGGGGGAGAGAGGGAGAAGAAAAGGAGAGAAAAGAAGAAGAAAGAGGAGAGAGAGAAGGGGAGAGAAGAGAGGAGAGAGAGAGAAGAAAGAGGAGAAGGGGAAGCGAAGAAAATAAAAAAGGGGAGAAGAAAAAAAGGGGAGAGGGGAGAGAGAGAGGGGGGAGAGAAAAGGGGAGAGAGAGAGAGAGAGAGAAGAGAAGAGGGGAGAGAGAGAGAGAGAGAAGAGAAAGAAAGGGGGGGGGGGGGGAGATAAGAGGAGAGAGAGAGAAGATAAGAGAAGAGAGAGAGAAGCTAAGAGGA
>NC_061848.1:13509998-13514998 GCF_019202785.1 Penaeus chinensis
GCCGCAGCAAGTAGTATGCAAATAGAACGGAGGTTAAAAGTTGTGCTATAAATACATTTATTCACAGACACATACATACATTTATGCGTATGTATTGATGCAGATAAATATACAGATATTGATAATATATAGGCTATATATGCATAAACACATGCATATATGTACATACAATATATATATATATATATATATATATATATATATATATATATATATATTTATTTATTTATTTATTTATTTATTTATTAATGTATTTACATAGATTAATAGATGTGTGTGTGCTTGCAAGGACATATGGACTTAAACTAGCGATAATACAGGAAGCTCAGTGCACGACAAAAACAATCTTGATGTAAACAGACCCACGCGGAGAAGCATAAATCAAGCGCGAGTCTCTACCTGCGTCTCTCCGGGAAAAGGTAAACACCTCCATTCACGCTCGCGAGGCAGAGCAATACGCCTTCAGAAACATGGCAATGAATGGCAAAGTTTTCCTTGCAAAGCATGAATGAGGGGAGGAGGGGTGGGAAGGGGAAGAGTGGGAGGCTGGGGCGGGATGGGGCATTGTGGGGGAAGGGGAGGGAGGGGGAACGGGGCGGAGAGGCGACAGATTGTCTGCATATCCACACAGAGGGATGGAAATAGTCTCATAAGAAATTGACGAGGTGAAACATAACGCCGAAGAAGAAACTACGAGGAGCAAGACGATTCAGAAAGACGTCACAGAGAGTGAAGAGTAAAAATGGGGGGTCGACATCACACAACGATCAATACTGAGAGGAGAGAGAGAACTCTGTAATAACGCCTCCGCGGAGATGATCTCTCTCTCTCTCTCTCTCTCTCTCTCTCTCTCTCTCTCTCTCTCTCTCTCTCTCTCTCTCTCTCTCTCTCTCTCTTCCTCCCTCCCTCCCTCCCTCCCTCCCTCCCTCCCTCCCTCCCTCCCTCCCTCCCTCCCTCCCTCCCTCTCTCCTTCCCTCCCTCCCTCCCTCTTCCTCTCATTCTTTCTTTCTTTCTCCCCCCCCTCTCTCTCTCTCTCTCTCTCTCTCTCTCTCTCTCTCTCTCTCTCTCTCTCTCTCTCTCTCTCTCTCTCTCTCTCTCTCTCTCTCTCTCTCTCTCTCTCTCCCTTTCTCCTTCTCCTCCCTCTTTCACCAACCTGCTGTGTGTCTATCCGTCCACATGTGTCTACATATCTATCAGTTTATCTATCAGTTTATGAATCTACGTCTCCTTTCGTTTATTTATGTTTTTCTCGTCATTTCTGCGATCGTCTGTCTCTTTTACTTGCTCTCTCGACCTTTCATATCTGGAGAGAGAGAGAACGAAAAAGAGAGAGAAAAAATAAATAAAGAAAGAATGTGTGATGTTAAAAAGAGAGATGACATAAAAACAAATAAGGTTAAAAAAAAATATCTTAAAAGAAAACACAAACAAGAAAATACGTGATTTTAAATTGGGCTGTGAGAGCGCCCTGACAGGAGCTACACATTCACGTGGTCGCCGGCAGGTCGCCAGAGGGCCAACTGGCACTCTCACGCGACCCCTGGCACTCCTGCCGAAGGACCACGTGGGAGGAAATTGGGAAAGGGTGTCAGAGGTCTTCGAGGAGAAGATCAAAGGCGGTGTGGAAGGTATCTTGAAATATGATGGTAAATGCGTGTCTTGTTAGGGAAAAAGGGATTTTGTCTCATTTTTCCCTCTCCCTCCTCCCTCCTATCTCTCTCTCTCTCTCTCTCTCTCTGTTATACTGTTATCAATGTATCATTCTCTCTCTTTCTCTTTCTCTTTCTCTTTCTCTCTCTCTCTCTTTCTGTCTTTCTCTTTCTCTTTCTCTTTTTCTCTCTTCTTCACATGCAGGGTTTATGCGGAGGCCCGGGATTGACGGGAGAATCACGTGAGGGAGCGTCGTCGGCAACGGAGATTGGAATGCAACTTTGATTTACCTTTTGTTGCAGTGAAGAGGGGGGGGGGGGGCAGGGGTCACTTTGATACGGGTTGCTGTGAACTCGAGGAGTGACCCCGAGAGAGACTCTCTCTCTCTCTCTCTCTCTCTCTCTCTCTCTCTCTCTCTCTCTCTCTCTCTCTCTCTCTCTCTCTCTCTCTCTCTCTCTCTCTCTCTCTCTCTCTCTCTCTCTCTCTCTCTCTCTCTCTCTCTCTCTCTCTCCCTCTCTCTCTAATCTGTCTATATATCTATCTATTAATGCATCTATCAATCTATCTATATATCTTCCCTCTCTCTCTCTCTCTACTCTTTCTCTCTTCCTTAATTGCAAACTGAAAACAAACCCGAACAACAGAAAGAACAGCAAACAAAGAAAACAAAATCACAAGGACTGAAACGGCCAGTCTACTCCTGGGCATCAAGGTCCTCGATCCGATACTAAAGACACCGATATATAAAGATAATGAGATGATATCAGGGCCTTTGAATGGCGTGAGGAAGGACATTACTTCTTCCACGCGGCGGCTGCGGCAAGGTCAGATGGTTGTGGATATTACATTGATTATAAAAGAGCTGCGAGGGCGTAGGGAGAGAGAGGGGGAGAAGAGGGAAGAGAAGGAGGGGGAAAGAGAGAGAGGAGGGAGGGAAAGGGGGGTAGAGAAAGCGTAAAAAGAGAAGAGTTGATAGCAGAAAACAGTGACGAAAAGAAGAGGGCGGTTAACTAAAGGTAAAAGGGAAAAAAAGTAAAGCAAAACTAAATTACGGAAAAGAAAAAAGAGGATGAAATAAAACAACTGAATTACGGAAAAGAAAAAAAAGGAGTTAGAGCAGAATTAGAATTAGAGGTCAGAAGCAGAGGAGAATAAAAAAAAAAAAAAATAAATAAAGAGCAGACCAGGAGTGACATTATTCAACGTTTTATAAGGATAAGAACAGTTCCCTTGTAAGAATTTAATTCACTTGGATATAAATAATGAATGAGCAACAAAAAGAAAGATTTCGTAGCTGCAACTCCATCTTTTTTATGCGATGAATAATATACAGACACAGGTGAGTCCAAACAAATTACGGGAAGAGCGTGATTGCCACCTTGTCGCGCGGGTCACGACCTCCGCTGTCGTCCGGGAGGGAGTCTTGCCTCTCTCTCTCTCTCTCTCTCTCCCTCTCTCCCTCTCTCCCTTTCTTTCTCTTGCTTTCTTTCTTTCTCTTGCTTTCTTTCTCTTGTTTTTCTCTCTCTCTCTCTCTCTCTCTCTCTCTCTCTCTCTCTCTCTCTCTCTCTCTCTCTCTCTCTCTCTCTCTCTCTCTCTCTCTCTCTCTCTCTCTCTATCTCTTTCCTCTTTCTTTTTTAACCTATTTCTGCTTATACGTTTGTAGCTCAGTCTATTTTTAGATTTTTGTTTAGTATTTTATACAGTATCTTGGACTGAGAAAACAAAGCCAAAACGCAAATACATAAGAAGCCTTTTGACCGCAATCCTGAGTCGTGTATCTATGTAAACAATCCACGCAGTTTCCTCGCTCAGCCCTCGGAAGCCGGAAGACAAGCAGTACTGGGTAAGCACGGTCACACATTTTTAAACTTGACTTTTTTTTCCTTTTTTATTGTAAGAATGGTAAAGAAGCGTTGGAATTCGCTCTTGGTTGGCTTGCAAAACGCATTTCCTTGTCCCTTGCGCTTCTTGTGATGCGGTTGTTTCTTGTCTCGTTTGTTTGGGTGCCTTTGATCGTCCTGTCTCTCTATGTTTTTTTTTTTTTCTAGTCTTTCTTACTCTCTTCTGTTGCTCATCCACTGTCTCTGCTTGTTTGTTTCTCTCTCTCTCTCTCTCTCTCTCTCTCTCTCTCTCTCTCTCTCTCTCTCTCTCTCTCTCTCTCTCTCTCTCTCTCTCTCTCTCTCTCTCTCTCTCTCCCTCCCTCCCTCCCTCCCTCCCTCCCTCCCTCTCCCACCCTCTCTCTCCTTCCTTCCATATCGCTCACCCATCCCTCCCTTCACTCCATGCTCGTTACACAGAGCATCTTATCTCCGCTCAGGCCACTCACATAAGGAAACTCTTCGCCAGGAAACACTATCCCCTAAAAGACAAGAAAATCACGCGCGCCCATGCACCACGACGCCCATCGAGGAAATTGCGGAATGGAAAGAGAGGCAGATGAAAGGGGGCGGGGATTAGGGGCAGAGTTTCAACTGTAAAAGAAAAAAAAAAGAAAAGGTTGTGTGTGATCGCGTATTGTTCGACGTGATGTGACAGTGCCATGCCTATGTTGGGGATGTGATGTATTGGTAATGATAATAATAACATTCGGGATGGTGTGAATATGAATAGTAATAGTAATATGAAATAATAGAATATGGGATAATAATATGAAATAATAGAAGTATAAGTAAATGTGATGATGATAATAATGATGATTAAATACTATAAATAAGTTATACAGTCAGTGTCATTCAGAGTATCAATGAATGTGTATTAATGTAAATGACATAATAACAATGAGTCAAGGAAGGATGATAATACAATATCTACAATAAGAGTGATTTTATACAAGGGATTATATTATGATTAAATAATATAATTTCATTAATACAATAATGCTAATAATGTTGAATAAATAATAACATAAATGGAAACATCTGGTATAAATGCAGGAATACCAATGATAATAATCACTTTTTTTGTTGTTATCATTAATGATTTTATTATGATTTACATAATTAGCCTACACAGTTATGTTTGTCATAAAAGCAGTAATGATTATAACAAAAAAATATAATGAAGGCGCTATGGCTTAACGTTCCCAGGGTATGGCATAGAGGCAAAAGGTGGGAGGTTGATGGAACATAAATATTTTTTTGTTTTTTGCTCTTTGTCTGCAGCAAAAACGTTTCCCGCCATTTTCGCTGAGTTTATGGCATGTTTCTTTTGGTTTGAGGGTTAACACTGCTATGGCGCCGTTATATAGATTTTGTGTTTATCACTTAATTTTAATCAGAACAAAATTAACAACAATAACGATGGTAATAACGATGTTGATGCTGAGAATCGTATTAATGATAGTAATGATA
>NC_061848.1:13519998-13524998 GCF_019202785.1 Penaeus chinensis
TGCATGTATGTATATGTAACTGACTGATGGGTAGATAAATATAGATAGATAAATATAGATGTATTTAGATATATTTGTGTGTTTGAATTAGTGGTTGCGGTTGTGTGGTGTGTGTGTGTAACAAAAAAATCCTCAACGACGCCTCATACCTATTGAAGTATTTACATAAAAACTGCCCGTCTTCCCCTGCCTTCGCCGATCGGTGCCCACTTTCCCAATATCCTTTTCCCCCGCGATTTCACACCGACCTTTCGGAATTCAAGGCCGCGTGGTAGACTTCTCCCCCCCCCCCCCCCCCCCCACACACAAGGATTACCTTGACCCCTAACTCCCTCCCTCCCCCCACTCTACTTCTAGATATATATGGGGGACCCTTGTGGTTTGAGTCACGATCGCGCGCTCTTGGTTTAATGGCGCCAGAGAGATCTTTTGACGCTCGATCACCGACGGTCTCGGACATTATAGATTGTATTGAGGAGGGCGGCACTCTCGGCGGTCTGTCGGGAAGAGCAACTGTTTTAGGTCGTCTTTCCTTTGTTGTTATCGTTGTTGTCATTGTTAGTATTGCTATTGTTGTTGTTTTTATCGGTGATTTTAATGTCATTATCATACCACTTCCAAGATCATCATCAATCATCATCGTCATTATCAGCACCAGCACTACTACCACCACCAATCATCAATTAATATCAATATCATTGTTTTTATTATTATCAGAACAAAGTGTTATTTTTAATTATTATAGTAAATACCTGATTCAAATACTGTAAAAAAAAAAAAAAAATCAGTAAAATAAATGAAATCGCTGTCGTTCGCGTCGGAAGAATCTCTGTCAGTCACAGAGGCCCACAGAGTCGTTAAGGATTCCCCCAACCCCCCAACCCCTCCCCCCTACTCCCTCCCCATTCCCTCGCCGTCTCTCCAGGACTTGTCATCGAATCCTATAATTTTTTTCCCCTGCTCGCCGACGAGACTCAAAACCGCCGTCCTGATCTTTGTGGATTCCCGAAGGCTAATGGCTCTGGGTGTCATTAGATTCCTCTTGCTCCTTGACCTTCCACCTTGAGACGGTCTTCCATATTGCCTCATTGGGGAACGGAGGAAGGGAGGGAGAAAGGGAGAGGGGAGGATGGAGGGGGTAAGGGAGTGGGGAAGGGAAGAATGGGAAGGATCGGAGTCGGGAAAAGGTATGGAACGAAGGAGGGAGAAAGGTAGGGGGAAGGATAGAGAAGAAGGGAGGAGATAGGAAGGGAGGAGGGAGGGAAGAAGGGAGTAGGGAAAAGGTAGGGGGAGGAAGTAGGGAGAAAGGTAGGGGGAATAATGTACGGGGGGAGGAAGAAAGGTAGAGGGACGGATGGAGAGGAAAGAGAAGATAGGAGGAGAAAAGACGGAGGGGGAGGGAGAAAGGTAGGGAGGAAAGATGGAGGGGAGAGAGAAGATAGGAAGGGAGGAGTGAGGGGAGGCATGGAGGGGGAAAGGAGAGATAGGAAGGGAGGAATTGGGGAATGGGGAAGTAGGAAGGAAGGGGGGGAATGGGGAAGGGTAATTAGAAAAGGAGGAGAGAAGAAGGGGCATATAAAGAGAGTGGAGGGGAGGGGGAATGGGAAATAGGAAGGGGAATTAGAAAAAGAGGAGGGGGAGGAGAAAACGCGAGATGAGCAGGGAAGCAGGGCGTTAGAATGGGAAATAGGAAGGGGAGAAGGGAGGAGGAGGGTAATATAGAATGTGAGGAGAGGGAGAAGGAAAGGAGGAGTGGGAGGGAAAGGTAAATAGGAATGAGAGAAGGAGGGAAAAGAGAAAATAGAAATTGAGAAGAGAAAGGGAAGGAAACGGGAAATAGACAGAAAGTAGGGGAGGAGGAAGGGAAAACAAAAGGAGGGGGGGGGGACAGAAATGGAAACAAATGAGGGCGAATGGAGAAAATTGCGAGAAAGCAAAGAGAGCATAAAAGAACCGAAAAGAAGGAGGACCACTCCAATTATCCCTGCCCTCACCTCCGTAATTATCCCACAAGCCGGCCCTGCTTCCAGTGGGTGGCGCTGCTCCTCCGGCGGGTATCCTTCAGATCCTGCGAGTGAGGTAATAACGAGAATTACAGGCAGAACGTCAGCCATTACCGCAATGTTTACTTACCCGCATACCCCCGACCCGAACCGGGGTGGCGACCGAGCCAGGACCGACGGCGGGTGATAGATGGCCGTGATGGTGACACTTCGCAGCTCGCAAATTTGTCGGGCTGTGATGACGTGGGAAGTGATGACGTTGGAGGAATAAGTGGGAAGTTCATTGCGCGATATTATTTAATGGTGAGAGAATGCGCCGTAGGTGTAATGGCTATCTGTGCAGTGAATAGACGGTAGTTTAGAGATAGAAAATGCTTAGATTTGTTTTCTTTTGACGACGGCCTTAGTAACAACCACTGGCATTCACGCGGCGGAGAAAAAAGTGTAAAGGCACTTATGGGTCCAGAAAGGAGGTCAAGGAAGTGTCAGGAAAAGGATTGGGTGACCCTCGACTAGGCCCAGCGTCGGAGGAATGCGGAGGAGAGGATGACACCAAGTGGAGGATCTTATAATTATCGAGACGTTGATTGTGGACTTGCCGTGATGAGAGGGATGATGATAGATGGTGAGGTCTAATGGCCAGCTGATGGTGATGGCGGACATGTTAGTGAAATAACGGGAATCCAGGAAGATGTGAGTTGCTGGTAAAGAAGGCGATGAAGTAACGGGGATCTAGGAAGATATAGTGTCTTGGGGGAAGGAAAATACTGAAGATGTAGGGAATTCCTAGCAAGGAAAAAATGGCTGTGATGAGAATGGCTGATGCACGGGATAATAAATAGGGAATAACGGTGGGAAGGAACAGGAGAATGAAGCGACAAAGACAGGGCGGCCATTAGTGGTCGAGCGATTGTAATGAAGGGGACAGAGAGAGAGAGAAGAGCAAGAGAGATAGAGACGGGAGAAGAGAGAGCAGAAAAGCGACGATAATGACAGCCTTTGTGGGAAGGACTGGCATTTTAATAGGCATCTTTTTTCGTCAAGTCAAAATTCTGCTGCAAAAGCTACTTACCACGCAGTTCGAAGACACGTCCTGGCAGAGAGAGTAATGGCCTGTCGAAGAAGCTGAATATTTATCACCTTCTCCGCCGTTTGCTCGAATTGTCTCGCCTTTAGTTGGCCTAGTTCGACTTCGCTCTTCGTTTGGTTCGCTTTGCTTGACTTTGCCTTGTTTTGTCGGGGTTGTTTGGCTTGTCTCTTCGTTTGCTCTTGGATTACCGATGCTTGACTTTGACACCTTTCTTGTTCAACTTTTCTGCTAACTTACATGACATTTTCTCTTACTTTCTGGAATTTACTTGATTTTTTCTCCTTGTGTTTTTAACGTTGCTTGACTGCAACGTAAGAGTCAGCAGTAAGAAATATTGATCCTGAGCTTGAAAACCGCAGCTTCCGGATTGCAAATCTCAAGTCGCAACAGAAGCACTTGATCCTCGTCAGCAAACGTCAACGAGGTATTTGTAAAAGACTCTACCCCACCCCCCACACACACGCAAAAAAAAAAAAAAAAAAAAAAAAAAAAAAAGAAAAAGAAAAAAAGAAGAAAAAAAAAGAGAGCAATAATCGATTCTCCTCGTGAATAGGGCGCGAGTGAAGCCTCATTTCAGTAGAGGAAAATTGGTGCTTCAGATTGTAATCGCCGATGGGACAAGGGAACGGGACAGACGCTAATGGCAGGATTCTAGAGCAGAGCGGAATGGGAAAAGTATAGAGAGCGGATTATATTTCTTTTTTTTCAAGCATGGACGAATCAGAAGGACATCGATTGATTTACTGGATGACTTCTCCGGGGGGATGAGTTCGTGTAGAATGTTGTAGGATGTTAATGCTCGGGTAGATCCTCTTTCGGATTTATCTCTCGCGTTATCGTTGCTTGCAAAGAAACTGTGGAAAGGCGAAGAGTCGGGGCGGCGAGTCGAAAGCAGAAACGGCGTAAATATTACATTTTCTTGACAGTATTTTATCCTTCACCTCAGCGTAGATGGTAAAAGGAAATTTCTTTCGTATCTCCTATAACTAGTACTATTTTGTGTGCCATTTTCTTGGTGCGAAAATATTGTTTTATCGGTGGTTCTATCGCTGAATAATTGTAAAATTTGATACTCAAAGCGTAGTCGCCAATTCAAAATGAGTTAAATATATTATTTAAGATAATTGTATCTGAATACGTACTCATTACCAATGGCCTTTAAAAAAACTAATCGAATAAAGAAGTTAGACATTTTCTACATGCTGATGACACCAATCATTATATAAGTAATTGTTTTACAGTATGCAGACCTTGAATGCTTATTGTGTGTATAATTATTACCGGTATAATTAAGTATGATGTAGCGAAGGTAGTTAGTTATATTACCAGGGGTGGTTGGGGGTGACTGTATTAGATACCCCCGAACATATTACGAGGGAGGGGGGACCGGTAAAGATGCATCCCATCTCCCTACTTCCCCATCTCCTCATCTCCTCTTCTCCCCATCTCCTCATCTCCCCGTCTCCCCGTCTCCCTACCTCCATCTCCCCAGGAAGTACGCCCATGCACTTACGGAATTGCTGTACACTTATTTTTTTTCCGAACATACCCACGCCCAGTGAAATTCTTCCGCCTAGGGAATGCTAGAAGTGCTTATTTATGGAAGAGAAATCGTGCAAGCATCACTCTTATTGCAGCGGTCATAGACGTCAGGGTCTGAGGATCCGGGTTGCAGTATATACCAGAAGGCGATACTTATCTCGGAGATTTTCCTAAAGCGATTACTAGGTCACCCTCTAACTAGTTATCAGCGAGCGCGTTACTGCTACTTTGATGTGGTACTTTTTTGTCGAGGTCTGTTGCGTCTAAGAATCTGCAACTGTTGTGTTTTGTTGTGTTGATTAACTCAGATTTACGTTTTTCATTTTCTTCAGGAATTGTATGTACTGTATATCCTCAAATGCATT
>NC_061848.1:13529998-13537498 GCF_019202785.1 Penaeus chinensis
GGGCATATGCAAAACCTAAATATTGTTATACGAACAGACGCATATGCACAAACACGCACACGCAAACACACACACACACACACACACACACACACACACACACACACACACACACACACACACACACACACACACACACACACACACACACACACACTAATAGACAAAAATACATACACCAAAAAAAAACACACTTTCTCCGGACTTTTTTTCCCGACCGTAAAAAAACGTTATCCGTCCTTGCCATCGCAGCGACACCGAGAATTCCTGGCGTCGCGTTTATCTGTTGTGACTTATATGTCTTTATTTTTTTCCCTTTTTTTAGTAGGATACTTAAAAGACAGTTGATTAAAATGTCGGCTTTGATTTACGAAGTGTTGTAGTGACAGCGTGTGACTTTATCGTAATAAGATTAAATTGCTTGATAAGCCTACGAAGCTATTATCTTCCAATATCTTTGAATGTTGTTGTGGGATTAAAACAATACCCTGAACAAGACTTATCTAATATTAATCACGAATAAAAAATCCAGACATTCATTCTACCTCAGTTTTATCCAGATATAGATTTACAATTATAAACATATTGCATGTGGCTAATAATACTTTTTTTCACGTGTCACCGGCCAAAAAAAATTACCTGCCGGCAACAGGTGACAGGTGATATGTCTCGTCTTGGGCGGGGCTGGGGTGGGGGTGGGTGAGGGGAGAGGGGAGGGTGGCGAGGATAGGAGAGGTGTGAAGGGAATGGCGGAGGGTGCGAAGGGGAGGGCGATGGCGGCGGAGGGGGGGGGGGGGGGGAGGGAGGGAAGGGGGGAGGCGGCTTTTTATCTTGTCACTCTTTTTACTTCATTATTTAGATTTTTGATGCATATTTGTGTGTGTGCGTATGTGTGTGTATATATATATATATGTATATATATATTTTTTGTGTATATGTGTATATTGTGTATATATGTATATGTATACATATACATATATACACACACATGTACATATATTATATACTTATTTGTGTGTGTATATATATATATATTCATATATATATGAAAGATGGAATAATGCAATACCGCATTGATATAGATGTATAACAATCCTCCCTGACCTGGCCTCGAACCTAGGTCACTCCGGGTATGAGTGACCTAGGTTCGAGGCCAGGTCAGGGAGGATTGTTATACATATATATCTATAAGTATATATAGGCCTATATATGTGTGTGTATATATAGATATGTGTATATATATGTATATATATATATATGTGTGTGTGTGTGTGTGTGTGTGTGTGTGTGTGTGTGTGTGTGTGTGTGTGTGTATTAATGTATTTATGTATGTATGTATATATGTATGTATATATATGTGTTCGTGTGTTTGTGTATGTTTGTGTGTGTGTGTGTGTGTGCGTGTGCGTGTGCGTGTGCGTGTGTGTGTGCGTGTGCGTGTGCGTGTGCGTGTGCGCGTGCGCGTGCGTGCGTGCGTGCTTGTGTGTGTGTGTGTGTGTATGTGTGTGTGTGTGTGTGTGTGTGTGTGTGTGTGTGTGTGTATGTGTGTGTGTGTGTGTGCGCGTGCGTGCGTGCGTGCGTGTTTGTGTGTGTGCGTGTGTGATCACAAGATTAAGAAGGAATAGAGTAGGAGCGAAAAAGAGAGATAGAGATAGAGGGAGAGAGCGAGATAGAGATAGAAGGAGGGAGGGAGGGAGGGAAGGATGGAAGGAGGGAAGGAGGGAAGGAGGGAAGGAGGGAAGGAGGGAGGGAGGGAGGGAGGGAGGGAGGGAGGGAGAGAGAGAGGGAGAGAGAGAGGGAGAGAGAGAGAGAGAGAGAGAGAGAGAGAGAGAGAGAGAGAGAGAGAGAGAGAGAGAGAGAGAGAGAGAGAGAGAGAGAGAGAGCGAGAGAGCGAGAGAGCGAGAGAGAGAGAGAGAGAGAGAGAGAGAGAGAGAGAGAGAGAGAGAGAGAGAGAGAGAGAGAGAGAGAGAGAGAGAGAGAGAGAGAGAGAAAACTACATCCGCGTTCTGCTATAAAAGCTCTTATATCCGGATTACCAAAGTGGCCGTTCATTCCCTATCCGAGTTTCATATTACACATTTCCAAGGGTTGAAACTCACCCTTTTCGCGCTGTCAAGTCACCCTGGCACATGTGAGCAGCTCTGAACCAGCGTGAGTGCCAGTGTCCCTTCAGGCTATTGTCATTAGGACCTCCAAGTCCCTCGCGTGTCACCGGCTATTTTGTGCTGACATTATTTTATTAGGCAACCGGCTATTAGGTGTTCGTGGTTATGAGAACCGCGCGTTTTAAGTATTTTGTTTTTCATTGGTGATGATGGGGCTGTATTGCGACACGCACGGTTGCCCAAGCACAGGCATAAAATAAGTAAATGTATACATATGTGTGTGTAAGTATGTATATTCACGTGCACACAAACACGCTCACCTGCAAATTTATATACTCTTTTACACATATGCCCCCTCATAAAGACAACTACAAACATCCCCATACACACAACACACACACACACACACACACACACACACACACACACACACACACACACACACACACACACACACACACACACACACACACACACACACACAAATCCATGCATGTATAACGAGCCACGGGCGGTATCGGAGCCAGGCAATGGATATTACCGCAGACTGCCTCCGAGTTCGCCCGCGCCATTCGTCATAGTTAAGAAGGATGACTTAGCCTGTGCGGCGATAAGGCAGCTCCGGCGCCGCCAGTTGGGTCGAAATTAGAGCAAATCTAGTTATGGCTCAAGTCTGGGAATGAGGACAGCTCTTTGTATAATTGCTGTGCGATTGTCAGTGCTGTGTCTTAGGCTTGTTTTGCTGTTATTGTACATGCATAGTAAGTTGAATTATTGAGATGGTTCTAGAAAGCATAAATATTTGAATAGGATGATGTCCTTGCATGTGTGTACGCTGGTGTATTTGCATGTGCGTGGGTGTGTGCACGTATATGCCTAGGTGTGGTTTCATGTAGGTGTATTTCCATGTGCGTGTATATGTACGTGTGGGGAGGAGGGGGAGAGGTCCATGTGTGGGCTAGTGAATCCATGGATGACGTAGTGGCCGTGTCGAGAAAAAGACCTTCAAAGCAGCGGTGTTTACATGACTCACGAGAACCCGACGTACACAAAGGGAAGAACAAAATGAACGTATCATTTAATCGGAAAAATTATGCAAATGAGGGACCATCGTACACGAACAGATGAACGCGAGCAGGAAGCAGTGAACGAATGAGTGAACAGGTGAAACGTCTATCCGAATAATCAAGTTATCAAAATTCCGACTCCCCAAAGTGTGAAATGAGAAGGGCGCCGAGAGCCTTGGCAAGGGACCAAACCATGACATCACGCTGCAGGCAGACACAAGAGCCCCCGGACCCTGCTGGAGGGGTGGGGGGAGGGGAGGGGAGAGGAAGTGGGCGGCAGGAAAGGGGTAAGGGTGGGAGGGACAGGGGAAAGGGGGAAGGATAAAAGAGACGGAGGAAGGGAGGGAGACGAAGGAGTTAGGGAAAAGGAGAAGGGGCAGGGGACGGAAGGAGATGGGCAGGGAAAGGGGGGGAAAGGAACTAGAGGGGGAAAAGGAGAGAGGGAAGAGATGAAAGAGCGCAAGAGAATAGAGATTGGGGCAGGGATAAGGAAGAAAAAGGATATATGGAATGACTGAGTCACGAAAGGCTATGGAAAGGAAGTGATAAAGTAGAAGAGGCAAAGAAAGAAAAAAAGGACTGGTCATGCATTAGGCTACGTCGTGCAAGTTGCTATAGTTAAGCAGCATGAATGGTTATTGCAGAGAGAAGAGAGTGCAACATGGCAATTTAATGAAGGGCTTTAGAATAGTTTCAGTTCGTTATATGGCTTTACAGTTATTGTTGCAGTGCATGTTGTGACATGTTTTATAAAGAGACAAGGTGGGATTATATGATTATGTTTAAGTAGGTTTAGTGTTGGGTGTAATCCTTAGGGGATCTGTGTCCTTAGTTATGATAATCCTAAGGAATTGCGGGTAGGGGTGTTTATGAGGAATGAGAAAGATTATAGAAGAAATAGGAATGAGATAATAGAAGAAACAGAGGGAAGAGAAGAAGTAAAAAAAAATACCCAAAATGCAACGTTGGAGGGCGAGATGCAAATAGAAAAAAGAAAGAGAGATAATTGAATGAAAAAAAAACAAATTTTCGGGAGAAGGAATAGGAAGAGAATGTGAAGAAAAAGAAGAGTGACAATCAGAAATGGCCCCTGAAGAAGAAAACAAAAACAGAACAAGAACAAGAAAAGGAAGAAAACGAAGATGAGAAAGGAAAAAGTAGAACAAATCGAAAAAAAGAAGTGTGAAGTCAAGGAAGAGAAAACCAAAAGAAAACAAAAGGAAAATAAGAAAATATGAATGAAATAAGAAATACAAAAAACCGCGACGCGAGACACGGATCACGGGCGTCGTGCGCAGGAGAGTTCAACGAAACGACGTGACGCCAGGGACACGAATGACTCCCACGAAACCCCGACGGAGACACGCACAGGAGTGACTTGCGGAGGCGGTAATGGGGATCGTATTTCTAGACACTTGGGCCGTTCCTGTAGGTCAGTGTTTGAGGGTTCAGGGTTTAAGGTTTTTGGGATGGAGACTGCGCGCGCGTGTGTGTGTGTGTGTGTGTTTGTGTGTGTGTGTGTAGTGTGTGTGTGTGTGTGTGTGTGTGTTGGGGAGGGTGAGTGGTTCTTCGAAAATCTTAAATTGAGTGGTTAGAGGAGGGTAATGGTAGAAGGGGGAGAGAGAATAAGAGAGGGAGAAGGAAGGGAAGATATACATACATACATACATACATACATGCATACATACATACATACATACATACATACATACATACATACATACATACATACATACATACATACATACATACATACATACATACATACATACATGCATAAACAAACAAACAAACAAACAAACAAACAAACAAACAAACAAACAAACAAACAAACAAACAAACACACACACACACACAGACACACAGACACACAGACACACACACACACACACACACACACACACACACACACACACACACACACACACACACACACACACACACACACACACACAAAGAGAGAGAGACTCAGGGAGAAAGACAACTATTTAAAAACATAAAATAAATGCGAAAAGAGTGTATTAAGTGTCTTAATTCAATAAGGAGGGCGAGGTAGTGTTAAGGAACAAGAGGGAAAAAGGATTTTTTTTGAGCTTACGTCTCAAAAGGATGAGGGAACGTAGGTTATCCTCACCCCTATCTTAATAAGTCCCTATGTGGGCTCACATTTCACATACAAAACATATCAACAAACGAGACACATACACACATCTCCGTTGGATCTATCCAGTCCAATAAACAGATATCTATGGTTAAGAGAGAGTAGAGGAGGGAGAGTGGAAGGGGGAGAGGGAAGAAGGGAGGAGAGGAAGGGAGAGTGGAACGGGGAGAGGGAAGAGGGGAGGAGAGGAAGGGAGAGTGTAAGGGGGAGAGGGAAGAAGGGAGGAGAGGAAGGGAGAGTGGAATGGGGAGAGGGAAGAGGAAATGGAAGAGGGGAGGAGGGGAAGGGAGAGTGGAACGGGGAGAGGGAAGAGGGGATGAGAGAAAGGGAGAGTGAAAGGTGGAGAGGGAAGAAGGGAGGAGAGGAAGGGAGAGTGGAACGGGGAGAGGGAAGAGGGGAGGAGAGGAAGGGAGAGTTGAAGGAGGAGAGGGAAGAGGAGAGGAGAGGAAGGGAGAGGGAAGAGGGGAGAAGAGGAAGGGGAGAGTGGAAGGGGGAGAGGGAGGAAGGGAGAGTGGAAGGGGGAGAGGGAAGAGGGGAGGAGAGGAAGGGAGAGTGGAAGGGGGAGAGGGAAGAGGGGAGAGAGGAAGGGAGAGTGGAAGGGGGAGAGGGAAGAGGGGAGGAGAGGAAGGGAGAGTGGAAGGGGGAGAGGGAGGAAGGGAGAGTGGAAGGGGGAGAGGGAAGAGGGGAGGAGAGGAAGGGAGAGTGGAAGGGGGAGAGGGAGGAGGGGAGAAGAGGAAGGGAGAGTAGAAGGGGGGGAGGGAAGAAGGGAGAAGAAGAAGGGGGAGAGGGAGGAGGGGAGGAGAGGAAGGGAGAGGGAAGAGGGGAGGAGCGGAAGGGGGGACATTGTAATGGTTTGTAGAGGGTGGAAAGAACACAAGGTCTGGGTCACACACGCGCTACCCTGGGGCTGCTAACACGACGGAGGTATTGAGATGTTTCGCGGCGGCGCGTCGGGCGAATCTCCTTCATCCTACCCCTTCTCCCCCCTCCCTCCCCTCGAGCATGATGGAGAGACTGAGGCGGGACGTAATGGCTAATCTGGCGATAGTTCCTTCATTCTCTTCTCTCTCTGTTCCTAACTTCGTCTTTTTCCTTCCCATCGTTTGTATTATCCTTATCCTATCCTTCCCTTCTTCTGTCTCCCCTCCCTCCTCATCTTCCCTCTTCCTCCCACCCTTCGTCCCTCCTCCCTCCCTTCACAATCTTCTTCTGTGTCCCCTTTTTTCTCCTTCCTTTTCTGATATTCTCTTTCTTCATCTCCTCCTTCCCCATTTCATTTCTGCATGGTTTCTTTTACTTCCACCCTCTTCTTCCATCACCCTCTTTCCCTTTCTCTCTTCTACTCACTTCTCATATTCACCTCCTCTCCCCCGCCTTCCTCTCCCTTTCTCCCCTTGCCCTTTCCTTCCCATCCTCCTTCTCCCACTTCCACCCCTACCGCCTCACCCTCCCACTTCCACCCCTCCCTCTCCCTTTTCTCTTCCCCCCCATTACTCCACTCCTTCCCCCTCTCCCTTCTCCCCCCTCCCTCCCCCCTCCCGTCTTATCCGTATCACCTCGGCGCTTCCTGCATCCTCCTCCGTAATGAGAGCAATTTGATATTATTACCTTCTTATTATGCTCTCATCTGCAGCGTGTGGTGGCATTCGGAGCACCTTCTTCCCCGCTCGCCCTGTCTGATTTCCTTTAATTATATTCAGACGTGAGGAGGTAAACGACGTCATTTGCGATATTATTTATTAGCTTCTGGAATCGATTTGCAGGTTGAGTCTTCGCCTGGTGAGAAGTCGGTGTTGTTGTTGCTTTTGTTTCGTTTTTGTTTTTGTTTCTCGGTTTGCGTGGGAGGGTTAGATGGCGTTTCCGTGAGGCGGAGGAGGAGGGGGTGGAGGCCCAGGCTGTTTTATGGAGGTCTGCGAGGTTGCTAGAGGTGGAGATGGAGGAGGAAGGGGAGGAGGAGGAAGGGGAGAGGGAGGAGGAGGAAGGGGAGAGGGAGGAGGAGGAAGGGGAGAGGGAGGAGGAGGAAGGGGAGAGGGAGGAGGAGGAAGGGGAGAGGGAGGAAGAGGAAGGGGAGAGAGGGAGGAGGAGGAGGAAGGGGAGAGGGAGGAGGAGGAAGGGGAGAGGGAGGAGGAGGAGGAGGAGGAGGAAGGGGAGGAGGAGGAAGGGGAGG
>NC_061848.1:13542498-13554998 GCF_019202785.1 Penaeus chinensis
GGGGAAAGAGATTTGTGGGGGAGGGTAGAACAGAGAAGGAGAGGAAGTGCAAAGTATAGGGAATAAGAAAAAAAGCGAGAAAGAGGAAGAGGAGTAACGAAGAAGAGAGGGAAAGGAATGGAGAGAGTCAATGCGAAAGAGCGGGAAGTAGGACATAGAAGTGAAAGAGAGTAAGGAAGACACATGAAAAATTGGAAAGGGAAAAGAAGAAATAGAAACAAAGAAAAAAAGAGAAAGAAAAGGAAAGAAAAAGTAGATAGGGAAGAAGGAGAGAGAGAAAAAAAAAAGAAAGGAAAGAGAAAGATGGAAAAAGAACAGACGGGGAGGGAAGCGTGAAAGAGAAGAAGAGAAAATAGAAGTGTGAAACGAAATTAAAAGATAGGAAAAGAATATAAAAAGAAGAGGTGAAAAGACACAAAAATAAAATAAAAAGAAGAGATGAAAAGACTAAATAGATGGATAATTGGAAAATGAAAAGAATGCAATAATGGAGAAACAAAGAGAGGAAAGTAAATACATAGGATATGGAAAGAAAAGAGAGTTAAAAAGAGGCGAGTGGAAAATATCTAAAATGAAAAGGAACGAAATGAAAGAGAATGGAAGAAAAATACGAGAAAAGAAAGGGAACAAACAGGAATTAAAAAAAAAAAAAATATATACATATTAAAGAAAATAAAAAAATCGAAAATAAAACAATTCTATAGACAATGAATCACAACAAACGCAATAAAAATCACATGATGGTGCTGATCATTATTATGATAATGACGGAGAATAACAATAGTAATAACAATGACGATGGTAACAATAATAATACCAGTAGTGATAGTAAGATAGAAGAACGACCATAAAAGACGAACAGAGGAGGAGGAGATGGCGCCGGAGCAAGGGCAAGAAGGACCTACCTGCTGAAGAAGGTCCGGATATGCCGTAATGAAGAAGTTGCCCTCCGAAGGCGCCCGGAGCCATGGGGTAACCTTCTTCTATTATTAGGATTTTTTGTGTGTGTGCGAGGTTTGGAGGAGGAAAGGAGGAGGAGGAAAGGAGAGGAGAGAGGGGGAAAGGAGGAGGGAAGGGGAGGTAGAGAGGAAGATAGAAAGGGGGGGAGGGAAGGAGAGGAAGATGGAGGGGAAGGGTGGAGGAGAGGAAGATGGAGGAGGAGGGAGGTGGGAAGGAGAGGAAGATGGAGGAGAAAGAGGAAAGGAGGAGGAAGGAGGGAGGAGAGGAAGACAGAGGAGGAGGGAAGGTGGAAGGGAAGTTAGATGGAGAAGGAGGAAGGGAGGGGGGAAGGGGAGAATGAGGGAAAGTAGAAGAAAGGGAGAAGGAGAGGAAGGTTAAGGAGACTTTATTGGGGAAAAGGGGGGGGGGGAGTGAACAGGAAGATGGCGGGGGAGGAGGGGGTGATTACGAGGAGGAGAATTTTGATGATGTAGTAGAAGAAAATATAAGAAAAAGAAGGGAAGAAGGAGTGTGGGGGGAAATAAGGGACAATAAGGAACAGGATTAATAGAGTCTGAAGCGGTGCATTTAAGAAAGAGAAACAGAAAAATGTAGAAGCGAGAAACAAAGGAACGAGAATGTGGAAATCATTGTTGGAAAATCAGGAGAGATAAAGAACCAGAGAGAGAGAGAGAGAGAGAGAGAGAGAGAGAGAGAGAGAGAGAGAGAGAGAGAGAGAGAGAGAGAGAGAGAGAGAGAGAGAGAGAGAGAGAAAGAGAGAGAGAGAGAGAGAGAGAGAGAGAAGAGAAGTCAAGCTTAACAAAGAGGAAAGGGAGGAAATTGGAGAAAATCACATGAAGAATTATGAAAAGAATAGGAGGAGGGGGAGGAGGAGCGAAGAAGAGAGAAAAAGACGACAGAGGTGAAAGGGCGCAGGAGAAGGAAGTTGGAAGAGCCTGCAGTCAGAAGATTCTTGCTCAGACGTTGATAATGATCGTATATTTTGAAAGTTTTTTTGTTTTTCTTCAATCGCCTATTATCATAACAGGTACACTTTACTTATTACTTCTTCCAGGCTCTCAATTTAAAGTTAATTCTAGCTCCTTTGCATCGGGGACAGCGAAGATCAAATAACGAAAACCTAATCGTGAAGACCTAATACCGATTAACGAGGTCCTACATTTTTCAAGAAGCCTTCTCTCAAGACAATTGAAGGCCAAGGATGGACAAATAAGCAAGCAGGTTAACGAAGAGTTTAATTTTGGAATTTCTGCTTTCCTGTTCGTACGGGTTCATCGCTCAGATTTCCTCCTCCCTCGAAGTCATTAGAGACGTCTCAAGATCAAGATGGTTCGAGACCTGAAATCTTGGATACTATCGCGGTTAGCTCCTCGCGACCGCAATTCAAACGGGTTTGTACTCCTGCTTCCTGTTCGCCATTGATTACTCGGGACGGGCTTTTCGTGATGCTGTGCTCCAGTTCTGTATACTTATATGTAGGTATTTTATGTGCGTTTCCATGTCTGTGTTCCTGAAAGGCGGGGGAGGCGAAGTCACCCGGGAAACGCAGAGACTCTCGAGGGCTCTTGCAGGATGCTACAGTGACGTCGACGACCGACGCTCGCGGGGGCGAACTTGTCACCAATAATTACTCTCCCCGTTCCAGGTACCCCTTCTCTCCCCTCCACACACTCGCTGTACCCACTTCCCCTCCTCCCAAATAACACTCTATGCCCCCCCCCCCCCCCCAGCACTCACCCATCCTCCCTAAATACACAGCACTCTAGACTCACTCCACTTCTTCCTTTCTCTGTTAACGATTTCCTCAACTCTAGCCCCCTCTTTTCTTCCTTACTCTTCTGACCCCTTTCTCCCTCTCCCTCTCTTTACGCTCTAGATCCCTCCGCCTCGCCTCAACTTTGTAGACCCCTTCCCCCCCTCTAGCTCCCCCCCCCCCTCCATTTCCTTCTCTCCCCAGCTGCGCCCTCTGCACCCCGCCTTCAGGCCCCGTAACTCGTGGATTGGTACTAAATGATCCCCTTGCTACAGGAAGTCATATTTTCGTTTCTCGTTCTAGAGCGTGCGTATGCTAATCAGCTGCTTATTTTCGGTTCATAAAAGAAGACAGTCGAAAAATATACCAGTTGTATGATTTTTTTTAAGTAAGGGAAAGCAGGTGCAGATCAATCGGTTATATAATTCCTTCTTAGGATTGAAGGAAGGTTAGGCTTGCATTACGATATGTTAATGATTGTCCAGCAGGTAATCAACACGACTTTCATGCTATTAATAGTCTCCCGGAAATCATTATTACTTTTACCGACTTGACGTAATCAACTTGACGCAAGATCAATTTAGAGCCATCGACGGTTTGCAATTTCGACATACGGTAAAAAAAGGGTAAAAAGGAATTCTGGTTTACCGAACGCAGAGGTCAAAGAAGGGGCGGGGCGACGGCGCAAAAGGTAGAACTTGCGGCCGTGGAGTGGAAGGCGGAGTGAGGAGGGCGGGAGTTAGTGTGCGTGGGTGTGTATATGTGTATATATAGGCTGTATATCTGTGTATGATTTTGAAAATGAAGTAATGAAGATGATGATAATTATAGTGTATAATGAATAAGATAATGATAAGATAATGATAATGATATTACATAATGAATATGATGATGGTAGTATATAATGAATATGATAATGATAAGTTAATGATAATGATAGTATAAAATTAATATGATCATGGTAAAATAATGATAATATGAGGACGGAGAGAATACCAACAATTTTGATGCTCATGGTAATAAAATGATAGTGATAATAGTAACTGTAATAATGATGAATATAAAAAACAATAGTGGTAATAATGATAATAATAGTAGTAATGATGATAATGATAATAATAGTAATAATGATAATAATAATAATAATAATAATAATAATAATAATAATAATGTTTATGATAATAACGACAGTAATGATGGTAATAATAATAGTGATAACGATAATGATGATATATTAT
Source organism: Penaeus chinensis (assembly GCF_019202785.1). Lineage (NCBI taxonomy): Eukaryota > Metazoa > Arthropoda > Malacostraca > Decapoda > Penaeidae > Penaeus > Penaeus chinensis. Next base: position 13,546,450 of record NC_061848.1, read on the forward strand.
AATCATAGTATTCATATTGACAAAAGTGATAATATTAGTAAATGGTTTTGATACTATTAATAGCAATAATAAATAATGAAAAACAAAAACGAACAAATAAGGATGAAAATAAATAAAAAATAATGCTGATATAACTAACGAAGATGATAATGATTAGTGTAAGGATACTAATAGTAATAAGAACATACGAATAAATGACAGAGGAATGGTCACACTGAACTAAACCTGCTACTAATGCTTTTATTGTCACCACAACCGCCAGTGCTAAATGATAATAGCAACAACCTTAGTAATGATGATAATAATAATTAATGATTGTCATGACGATTATGACGAGTGTCCAAAAATGAAAGGAGAAGAAAATGAGTAAAAAACTAAAGTAACGAAATATATGATTATTTTTTTGACCAGGAGATTGAATTGACAGTTCATAATTGATGACAGATTGACAGGTTGTTGATAATAGTGCATTGGCAACTGACAGATAAATGTTAGGATGGTTGTGATAATTATTTGAAAAATGTCGATGTTACTTTTTCATTTTCCAATCATCATCGATCTCTTAGATGCCTTATCGCCATGGAAAATGAAAGACATATATATATATATATATATATATATATATATATATATATATATACACACGTACATACACGTATGTATATGTATGTGTGTGTGTGTGTGTGTGTGTGTGTGTGTGTGTGTGTGTGTGTGTGTGTGTGTGTGTGTGTGTGTGTGTATGTGTGTGTGTGTGTGTGTGTGTGTGTGTGTGTGTGTGTGTAATATGTTTTATAGATAGGTAGATATCATATAAGGAATATAATCAATTTAGAAGAAGAAAATCTATTGAAAGTTGCAAGAAAGGTTAGAAAAATGAAAGGAAGAGAACAGAAAATAGAAAGACACGTGGGGTGGATAAAAGTAAGACCACGTGAAAAGGAAAAGAAACAAAGAAAATCCAATGAAAGAAGACACATGAAAGAGACATATATGACATAGGATATTTGAAAAAATCTTACTCTCTTAAAAAAGGCATAGCAGCAGATAAAGACAGAAGGAATAAAGATAAGCGAAACTCAGGGCTAGAAAAACATACGAAAAAAGATGAAAAGACGGCAAAATATAACAAATGCAAAAACAAAAACATGGCGTACAGGGAGGGCCGGAAAAAGCAAGGTTGTAAATCTGACTTTTTTTCTGGAGGGAAGAGACGCCAAGATTTCATTTTAACCTCACCTCACGCCCAGAGGTCGTCGTGGGTGGTCGCATCGTCGTGTTTAGAGCGGTCGAGGACTTGTCTCTCTGCCTGATAACAATGGGTATGAAAAAGAAAGTAGAAGGAAACAACATGATTTTTCCCTTCACGCCCATTGGTCATTGCGGGCGCAGGTTGGACACGTGGGCGTATTCATTACGGCGTAGGTATGCTGACTGTAGGGAGGTCTGTCTTCGATCGTTTTGCTTATACTTATTATTTTTATTTTTTTTTATCGATTGAACGAATTTTTCCAAGCATAAGCCTTTTCTAAAAATGCTTTTGATAAACCAAAATGCTAAAAAAGGATGATAGATGTTTACTAAAACTAAAGGATTTAAAAGGCCACACACCTGATTGCAATTTTTAAGGAAAATAAATATCCTCGAAAATGGTGACACATCATAAAAAAAAACTCTACGGTCATCCCCATACATATTTAGATTATAAAGGGCTTCATCAAACACAAATTTGACCAATCAGCTAATCATAGGGTGTGATGGGGGACAAGAAAATAATTACGTTTCTCTCATGGAATATACGTGGTGTCAACCGTAGAATTAATGACTTGCTCTACTACATTCATAACCATAATGTTGACGTTATCTGTCTACAAGAGCCCTTCACATCAGCCACTAAAATAAAAACCGCCCCTAGAATTAGAGGGTACCACTCCTATACGAACACGGGGATGACAGGCCTATTGACTTATGTCAGTGACACCATACCGCATAATTTGGTGCAGAAGTCTGATGACAATAATGTGCAATATCAGCATTTACACATTCGAACAGCCTCTGGGTTTTTCTCTCTGTACAATGTATACGCAAGGTGTAGAAAGTTTCAAACTGATTCACTGCCCAACTTTCAGAATCACGGCACAATATGCATGGGGGATTTTAATGCTAGGCATTATACATTTGGAGACAGTCAATGCAATGAAAATGGCGAAGAGTTCCGAAATTTTGTGAATGATAGATCTATGACCGTATATGATACAGACAGGAAAACTCACGTGGCGGGGGGTAGGCTAGATTATGTAATAGGAAGGGATCTTGTGCATGGAAACGTCAGAAGCATGCTTGCAACAGAGCTAATCAGTGACCACTTTGCAATAGTAACGAGATACGCTGTTGATAATAGTCCATCTGCAAAAACAAATAGGCTTAAAATTTCTATTCCTCCTTACCTTGAGCACCACTTTAAATCACGTATTTATGACTGGTATAACGATTACACAGTAACGAGTGTTGATAAATTCTCCATGGACATGATGAAAGTGGTCACTGATTACTACAACACCTGGGTCTGTCCAAAGAAAACCTTAAAGAACAACAATTCACAACGCCTAAAACAACCTAAGTGGGTCAGTGACCCTACACTATTAAGGGAACAAAAGCGAGTTCAGGAGCTTTGTGATATCTACAAGCAGGACAATACACCTGACAATCTTATTCAGTTTCTTAAGGATAACAAAAATCTACGGGATTTAAAAACTCTTTTTAGAAAAGAACACTTTGAACAGTTCCTACAAAGCATAAACAATAACACCTCAATGTCTGAGGTCTGGAAAAAAATTAATCGACTCTCAGGCAAAAGAACTAACACCCCGCAATTCCATAGTCCTCTTGCACAAGCAGACATGCTCCTTAGTCAATGGGCTGGAGCGTCCAAATTGAGCTCACTTCCCACAAATATTCAGAACCACCTTAGTCAGTCTAAAATTGCACGTAAATTTGCCATTGAGATTGGATGTTCTGAGACAGACCCTTCAGACTTTGCTGACATTACTGAGTGGGAGCTGAACAATGCACTGTTCAAAGGAAAAGCGTCTGCACCAGGTGAAGATGGAATTACCTATAGTGTCCTCCGCCTTATAGCTCAGGTACCTGGTAATCCCCTTTTGCACCTGTGCAGGCTAAGTTTGTCAGAAGGTATTCTGCCTGGCCTCTGGACGCGCAGTCTAATCATCCCTATACCGAAACCAAACACTGATAAATACCGCCCAATCTCACTAACCTCATGTGTATGCAAAGTTCTAGAAAGGATAATTTTGAACAGACTCAGGTACAGGTTGCAAGGTAAATTATCTCACAGACTGTACGGATTCATAACGGGACGTAGCACACAACATTGCTTTGCAGAGTACTACTCAAACTCTAATCCAGGGAAGCACACTGTTTTTCTTGACCTTAAGTCAGCTTTTGACATTGCAAACAGAGAAATTATCCTAGAACAATTAGTAAGCTTTGGCATCCGGGGTAAATTATTGAGCTGGATTAGAATGTATCTTTCGAACAGATCTGCAAGTGTCTTGTTCAGGGGAGTGAGAAGTTCCACCACACAATCTTTTGAACTTGGGACGCCACAGGGAGGAGTTCTCAGCCCTATGTTGTTCAATGTCCTCATGCACAAGCTGGTGGCAGATATTCCACTTGGGGATGGTGAATCCATTATATGCTATGCTGATGACATATGTGTCAAAGCATCATCACAAGAGAGGATGCAAATAATTCTCGACAAACTCACAACTAGGGCTCATGAGTGTGGATTAGTCATATCCACTGAGAAAACAATGGCTCTCAATCCATGTATCATACCCCTACCCACTTTTCGCATAGGTGACCAAGAGCTTGACATGTGTCATAAATATAAATATCTCGGGGTGAACATAAATGATGCAGACCTGATCCCTTCCCTGAAAAAGAGACTCTGGGAGAGACTGAAACCGTTGAAAGTTCTTGTTGGAAGAGAACATGGCATCAATGTTAAGCTCGCTAGACTGTTTTACTTGGCTTTTATAAGATCAGTTGTAGACTACCATGCACTGCACTTGTTGCAATGTAAGGAATCAGAAATAAATAGCTTGGAGGTAGTGCAAAATGAAGCCATGAGGATTATCCTCGGCGCCCCGAGAACAGCAAGGATAGTAAACATGAGGTCGGAACTTAACCTACCATCCATCTCTAATATAATAATATTTATTTCCACTATATTTGGGGTCAAAGCTCTGAGGGAACCCTTGTATCTTTCAGACTTCCAAAAACAAATGCAGCATAAAATCACGCAAGCAGACGTGACTAATCACACACACGCGCGCCCTCTAATACACAAAATCTCCATGAACATTACAAAGCTCAATGTCCCAATTAGTAAAATACCACAGGGTCGATCCATTCCACCATGGAAAAATTCAAAATTGATCGTGCACCTTACGTGTCTACCACAAAAAAACAGTGTACATAACTGCGTGTTACAACAAATTGCATTAGCAACGGTGAAGGAACACACAGAGTCTATGGGCGATGATGTATACGAGTGTTACGTTGACGGATCCGTACAGTCTGGATACAAAGCTGGTTGTGCTTGTACTGTATACAAAAATGGCCTACTAAAACATCAAGTTAATATGAGAGTGCAAAATTGGGCCAGCACTACACAAACGGAGCTGGCAGGTATACTCCTTGCAACGGAATTCGTAATGTCTCGGGGCTCTGGAGTAGTTTTCTGTGACTCTCAGAGTGCTCTTCGGACACTAAATTCTTTCAAAGCAGGTGGCGGTGAGGAAATTGTGAGTTGCATTAAGCGTAACGTAACTTGTGCAATAGAGCGTAATTTTAACATTCAATTTGTATGGATACCATCTCATGTTGGCATAAGCAAGCACGACCACGTCGACAAATTGGCGAAGGAAGCCTGTAGCAAAGATACTGTGAACATAGATCTTGGGATGCCTCTTGCTAGGGTTGCACATATATTGAAAAGTTCTCATAAGGAAGAACTAGTAGATCTGACAAACACTCAAAGGCCTGAAAGCTGTACCATAAGGCACTACGATCAGTATAGAGATAGCAAGCCCTCCTATGGGTGGCACCGAAGTCAAACCAGACAATGTGACGTGGTTATTGCCAGAATACGTTTAGGTTACAGAATGTATTGGCAACTGCACGGTGCAAAAAGTGCAGATGAAACTAAATGTAGACTGTGTAACGAAGAAAACAAGCGAACGCTTGAGCATTATATCTCGGAATGTCATGTGATACAGCCTTTCAGACCACCTAACATGAGGTATAAAGAACTATGTGAATATTTCATTTCATCTGATACATTGGAAGATATACTCGTATTATATCCTAAATTTACTATGTAAAACTGCCGTAAACAAAAAACACAGTGTTATGTAAACACGGCAAGATCATATCAACGTATTATTTTTGTATGATGTATGACATGTTTCTATACTACCATGTACAATTACAGTAGTCACAGACTACTGTACTGTGTTAGATGTATATAAAACTGTAATCATGATTGCCCACGCCTGAGCAGATAGCCAGGGTGGTAAATAAACTTACTTAACTTAACTTAACTTAAACTGATAAAAGTACTCATAGCAATGTTATAGGCTAAAATTCAAATGTAACACTATGTAATGTTATGACCATGCATTAAATGTACCACAGCTTGCCCACGCCTGTGCAGTTAGCCAGGGTGGTAAATAAAGGACTAAACTAAACTAAAAAAGGGTAACAGAAGCTGATGTACTGCCATGGCCACACAGCAAATCCGCCAGAATTACCCTTGAGAAATAAGGAATGAGCTGTTTGTTATGACTGAACTTCTTACCCTTAATTATATCCCGAGTTTCAAGTGTAGGGGTGAAGAGTTGGAAATTAAACGAAGTGTCTTTGAAACTGTTTTTTTGTATCATCTGTTTTATTTGATATGTATATAATTATATATATTTTTTGGTCAGAGAGAAAAACGAAATGAAAACGTAAATCTTTAAAAGCCCATCCATCTTTTTCCTTAGGCTCGAGTTCTTTCATTACAAAAGTCTCAACATTATTGCCAATATCCCGTCCACTTAGAAGGAGGGGAGAGGAGGAGAGGGAGGAAGGGGAGCAGGAGAGGACTGAGGAGGAGGAAAAGGTGGGGAGTGGAGGGGGAGGAGAGGAGGAAGGAGGAGGGGGGAGGAGGAGGAGGAGGAAGGGAGGATGGGAGGAGGAGGAGGAGGGAGGATAGGAGGAAGGATAGTGGAGTGGACGGGGGAAAAAAAAAAAAAAAAAAACAGAAAAAAAAAAATAAAAAAAAGAAAAAAAAAAAAAAAAAAAAAAGAAAGAAAAAAAAATAAAAAAAAAGAAAAAAAAAAAAAGAAAAAAAACAGTCACCTCCCCGCCCCTCCCCCCCCCCCCCCCCCTTCCCCCCTACCCCCCACCCCCAACCCTCCCCCCCCCCCCCCGCCCCACCCACCACCCCCCCCCCCCCCCCACCCCCCCCCCCCCCCCTCCCCCCCCCCCCCCCCCCCCCCACCCCCACCCCCCCCCCCCCCCCTCCTACCCCCCTACCCCCCCCCTCCCCCCCTACCCCCCCCCACCCCCCCCCCCCTCCCCCCCCCCCCCCCCCCCAACCCCACCCCCCCCCCCCAACCCTCCCCCCACCTACCCGCCCCCCCCCCCCCCCCCCCCCTACAACCCGCTCCCCCACCCCCCCCCCAACTCCCCCTCACCCCCCCCCCCTTTTACTTCTTTATCTCCATTCCTTTTTTTCCTTCCCCTTTTCTTTTGTTTCCTCCTCTTCTTCCTAACTCTTTCTTCTCTTTCCTCCCTGTCCTTCTTTCTCCCCTCCCCCCCAGGGCCGGCACGCGTCTGTCCCACGCGGTGGGGGCGTCTTGTTGTCCATAGTAAAACTCCACGCCGGCAACCACCACTGCCTGCCGTAGTCGCTGTTCCCGCCGTCCTTCGCTTCCCGGAGCCAAAATGCTACTGCACTAGAGGTGATACCCCCCTCACGCCAAAGAGCATACTAGGAGAGCGGCCCCCACGTCGCCAGAAAAGGAGCTGATATAGGTGCCCGCCAAGCCTCCGAACCTCCGCCCCCCCCCCCACCCACAACAACTCTCATCCCAACCCCGCACGAAGGGCTCGCGACGCGATGCCGGGTGATACCTGCCGCGGCGGCGCGCAACGGCGCGGGCGTGTATTATTTAAATATATTGTGTGTGTTGTGTGTGTTGAGTGAATGTGTGGTGTGATGTGGTGTTGTGTGTGTGTTTTGTGTGTGTGTGTGGCTTGGTGACGTGAGCGTAGTGCGTGCCGTGTGTGTGTGTGTGTTTTGTTGTGTGTGTGTGTGTGTGTGTGTGTGTGTGTGTGTGTGTGTGAGTGTGTGTGTGTGTGAATGTGTGTGTGTGTGTGTGTGTGTGTGTGTGTGTGTGTGTGTGTGTGTGTGTGTGTGTGTGTGTGTGTGTGTGTGTCATGTTGGTTTGGCTCTCTTTGCATTTTATGAAAGAGACCATTCGATTAACGAGATGTATATTCTCATTTTCTTGTTTCGGGCATGGTTATGCAAATCAACATCGATCTTGTTGTGTTAATGATGATGAGGATCATGGTGATAACCGCGAGAATTCCCGTTTATGTTTCCTCAAATTCTGAGAAAGAAATATCTCCTGAGCAGATTTTTTTTATTTTTTTTTTTATTTTTTTATTAGTGTGTTTCTAAACTATTTTTATATTAATCAAATTAATCTCGGAAGATAAACTGAAGTTCACGAACGGCGAAATGTAAACACTTTCCCGTCAAAGAGAATACATAATCGTGGGATGAAAGTGCTAAACGCTGGCTCGAAATCGCTACTTCTCTTTACCTTCACGAAAAGTTTTATTTGATATCCCGAAGATATTTAAGGAGTTATTAACTTCCATGTTATTTTTTTTCCATTTTTAATTACGCTCTTGAATTATTCATTCCTAATCAAAAGCTGTTGCGGAATTGGGAATCTTACATAGAATAAATGCGAATATCAGAATTTTGTACTTAAAGGAAATCTAGTTTGGCTATTATGAACACGCAATATTGTTTCACAAAGTTTCCTTGACATTATGTTTTTATTGTATTTATTTTCAGCCGAGAAGCAGATTAAAGAGAGAGAAATGACCTTTTATCAAACACCTTCCGATTGCTCGTCCCTTCATTAAGCACCTCTTCAGTGGATAATTTCGCATCATTTAATCAGGCGGATCAACTAGAGACGCCAGAACGCCACGCTTTTGCCTTCTCCTCGATCTCCCGTAGTGAGCTCTTACCCGAAGGTTGTTCATTTCTGCGAGGAGTGGAAGGCAGGTTCCCGCTCGCGCCCCGCCCGCCCCCTGGAAGGGAGGCTGGGCCGCTGGGGGGGGGGGGGGGGGCTTGATAATAGGTCTCAGTTTCGTGGTGAGGGCGCTCTTGGTTGTATATGTATATATATATATATATATATGTATATATATGTGTGTGTGTGTGTGTGTTTATAACT
>NC_061848.1:13572498-13574998 GCF_019202785.1 Penaeus chinensis
AATAATAATTATTATTATTATTATTATCATTATTATTATCATTATTATTATTATTATTATTATTATTATTATTATTATTATTATTATTATTATTATTATTATAATCATCATCATCATCATCATTATTACTGACAATAGTAGTAATATTATCATTATCAATATCAATGTCACAATCACTTATATTACGTCATTTTTTTTCTAATGATTTGACCTTTATCTTAAGAAAATTAAAACTTAATAGATTTTCTTTCAATTTCAGGTAAGTGTCTCGATCGATAAAACTGCCGGAGAGTTCAGAGGAGGCACAAGAGAGTAAGTACCCTCATGCTATGCCCTATTATTCCATATTATCTTATTATTCTTACCTTTCCACGTAGCATAAATGTTCCGTCCATCATGTTATTCAAAATAACCTACGCTTTCCACTCATGACTCGGAATTAGATCCGTAACGAGACTTGTTAAGAGAGTAGAAGGGTCATGGTATGTTATGCCAGACGAGCCATGTTCTCCGCCCGTCTTGTGACCCGGAATTAGAAGATCTGTGAACTGGAAGAGAAGAGCACGAGACGACAGGTCACGCCATGTTATTCTAACCATTTTTCACCCGCCTCTGACCCGGAACTAGACCTGTAGAAAGACCTATAAGCGGAAGTAGAAGAATCCGAGGCACCAGATCATATATTACCCTAACCAATCCACCTTTTCCACCCGCCACCAACCCGGAACTAGACCCGTAACGAGACTTGTGAGCGGGAGTAGAAGGGTCAGAGGCGACAGGTCATTTCCCCCTTTTCTTTATTTCCCTGGAGGCGGGAAGGGCGGTCGGGGGAGGGTCCTTGAGTATCGATCTGCGGCCTCCTACCCAGGGCAGCCGAGGGCCTTTTTTGTTCTGTTCAGCCAAATATTGTGTCTATGGTGTTTTCCAATCCTCTTTCTTGTGATCCGTGTATATCTGCTTCTGTCCATCCCTTATGAATAAAATAAGATACATAATATGTAAAAAAAAAAAAATAAAAAAAAAAAAAAGGGAAAAAGAAGGGAATGAATAGATAGATAGAAAAAAGGAAAATATGAATGAAGTTCTGTGAACGCCGAAATCCCTGAACACATCAGTCTCACTTCCCAAATGAATATTTTATCGAAGAAAGTACCGAGTTGACCCTTGCCGCCCATCCCGCCCATATACAGACCCTACCCAGACACGCCCATTATCAGTAAACACGACTGATACACCGTCGCACCCTAGGGACACGCCCACCTCTGTCCCCGCACGCATATATGCTTGGCTGAGATTAGGAGAGAGGTGAAAAGAGGTCAGATTTGTGTGCTTGGCAGAACTCGACTTTGTTGGCAGTTGCAATATTGCATACATGAGGATTTATCACCGGCGGCTGCATGAGAGCAATGGTATCATTAGCCTGAAGGCGTGCTTGCGCGGCCGGTGTGATTGCATTAGTGTAGTGACGTCATCAGTGGAAACAGTAAAACATGTGACGTCACCAGCGTGAGCACAACGCCAACTGCTGTGGAAATTTCGTTGTCATGGTATCAGCGGAGTAGCAGTGATTCATTCATGTCATAATAAAGGTCCGAATTATACTATTTGTTTTGACGTAACTGACGCGGCCTACGCTAGTGGCGGCGGCAATTTTAACATGATGACGTCAGCAGCGTACGAGGAAGGTCATTGCCAGCCTCTATTGGTGGCATGCGGGCGATCTAGGGAGGTGTCAGGTCATGGCATTAGTCAGGCTCGGGTGCCTTGCACACTGGTGCCAGAAGCAGGTGCTGGGCGGTGGCGGTCCCGGCACGAGCTCCTCTGCTTATTCAAATGACGTCACTTCGAGTCCTTTCCAGGCCGCTCGCCAGGTGGGTCTGTTGTGCCTCTGGCCAGAGCTCCTCTCCCGACGAATACTTAATCGAAAAACAGCAACTTCAAAGAGAAGGAGAGAGAGGTTTATGCGAGGTTCAGGGAACATACGAGACGTTTCCAATCTGCAGTGTTCTGGCGGCCGGCTATTGATCGCGCGCCCGGCTGCAACGTGGGCTCTGCAGTAGGAGCCCCGGCCGTCACTCTGCCCCTCATGCGTCCTTGCTTCTTCGCTATCCCTCCTTCCCTCGCGCCCTCCTCCTTCGAGGCTCTGTCGCTCAACCTCTCGCTTCCCGCCCCTTTCTTCCCCGCCCTGGGACAAGGGACGCCGGCGACATCGCGTCAGCCATGCGCCCTGGCTTCTTGCTCCTCCCCGGGGACGTCGTTCCTCGCTCGGCTTCCTTATCTCCTCCTTTCTTGCAAGACGCCAGGAGCATCCTGTTTCATGGGCAACCTTAGGTGTCTTTTTAACCTTCATGCTTCATGACTCCTCAGTGTGTCATGACTGCCCTGTGGCGTCATCTGTTTGTGTCATGTTATTCCTTTAACCTCGGTCCTCTCTGCCTCTCCTGTTTGCTAATTACCGCTTTCCTCGCCTCCCTCTCTTGTTTCGAAAGTCTTTATTTTC
>NC_061848.1:13582498-13607498 GCF_019202785.1 Penaeus chinensis
CCGCCCGCCCCGGCGTATCCCACATTCCGATAATCAACGTTTTAACATTTTCACGGGCAGAACTCCACGACTTAGTGAGTGTTGGAGATGTCCGCACTGCGCCATCACACGGCCTCCTGCTGGCCATGTGTGGGCGGAGGACGAGGTAGCACTGTGGTCGCGAGGACTCTTGGACAGTCGCGCGCGTGAGCGTAGGAGTGTGGGTGGGGCACGCTCACCTTCTTAAAATTCAGAATCGAATCAGACACGTAAACATAGCCATCACCTTGGGCAGATGCGGCGTGTAAGGGCGTAGTGGGGCGAGTTGTCAATAGTGTGTCCGAATCCACGGCGCGTTTTCCGCTCGAAAGGCCATCGGGCACCACCTAGCGGACGCCAGCGCGATAAAGCCAATAATGCCATTGAGGTCACATACAGTGGAGAAGATGCTGGTTATGGCACCGATTACAGCAGTTGTACGTCTTCATGAAGCGTAGGAGTCGCGTTTGTAACACCTGAGCACAAGTAGACATTGATGCGAGCGAATAGTTGTTGCTTAAATGTCACGTTAATGCATATTTAAGGAGCTTTGCTTCACATCTCGAGGTCAAGGCCACAGCTGCAGGTGATCATGCGCAGACCTATTTCTAATCATGTGTGCACGTAAACAACGGATTGAAAAGTATTACAAGGAGTAGTATATGTGTGTGTGTGTGTGTGTGTGTGTGTGTGTGTGTGTGTGTGTGTGTGTGTGTGTGTGTGTGTGTGTGTGTGTGTGTGTGTGTGTGTGCGTGCGTCCGTACTTGAGAGAGAGAGAGAGAGAGAGAGAGAGAGAGAGAGAGAGAGAGAGAGAGAGAGAGAGAGAGAGAGAGAGAGAGAGAGAGAGAGAGAGAGAGAGAGAGAGAAAGAAAGAGAGAGAGAGAGAGAGAGAATGATACATTGATAACAGTATTCTTTCTATAATGTTTGCCATGGCAATCAAAATCTTAAAAGCGGATACGGCGTTGATTGTGGGAAAATATGTAATCATAGTGTTACTATGATAGTCATAGCAATAACTAGGTCTACTTTAGAAGAAAAAAACTATTCTGACTACAATCCCTTCCCTTCTTCCTACTTCTAAAAGTACTATTACTACTACTAGCGTTATCTTCACTTCTGCTATTACCATTACTAATACTTGCATTGAATATTACTGTTGCCAACATCTGCCACTTATATTTCTAATACTAAAACTCACGCTATGGCCACTACCATTATCGATGGTGATAGTGATGGTGTAATGGTTCTAATATATATAATAACGATAATGGCAAGACTCCTGTTACACTTGATGATAATGATAGGTATTACTGAAAACAACATCAACAGTTACATTGACGACCACATCAACGCCAATAGAAAACGGACATAACAACATTAAAGCTGATAACGATACTGATCTTCCCCCAAAATGTACCGGGTCCAAGATATGAGAGGTTCACGGCATAGGACAGCACGGAAGAATGCCCTTGTTTATGTTTATTACTCTTTGTGCTTTATTCCGTGTCTATTTGTATTCGTATTTATTTATTTATTTATTATTATTATTATTATTATTATTATTATTATTATTATTATTATTATTATTATTATTATTATTATTATTATTATTATTATTATTATTGACCGGTTGTGTCGGCGGACCGAGTCCATTCAGCAATTAAACCGTCATCTGTCCTTGTCCGGAAGTATGGCTTGGTTAACTTCGTAATCGCGGCGAGGGAGTTGGTAGGGAGAAGGAGAAAGGGGGGAGGGGGGGCGGAGGGGGTAGGGGGAAGTAGGAAGGGGGAGCGGAGGGGGCAGGGAGAAGGAGGAAGGGGGGGCGGAGGGGGCAGGGAGAAGGAGGAAGGGGGATTGGAGGGGGCAGGGGGAAGTAGGAAGGGGGAGCTGAGGGGGCAGGGAGAAGAAGTAAGGGGGAGCGGAGGGGACAGGGAAAGGGGAGAGAAGGGAGGGATGATGGAAGTGCAAGGGGAAGGGGAGAAGAGGGTGGATGCGAGAGGGGGACAAGGGGAAAGGGAGAGAAGAGTGGGTAGGAGAGAGGGGGAGCTTCGTATTGCAGATGTTGCTTATTACAGCATAAAGTTCCGGTGCTGCTGCCAGGAGAGCCATTAGACACCCAAGAGAACTTCCGTCAGCTCGTTTTGGAATTTTGTGTTATGGAGGGGGGGGGGGGGGGGCAAGGGAGGAGGAAGACGCTGTAAGTTCTATTCCGCTTACGCATGTCGTATTTAATCACACACACACACACACACACACACACACACACACACACACACACACACACACACACACACACACACACACACACACACACACACACACAACCACACAACCACATACACACGCAGGCACACGCACACGCGCTACCAAGCATTTCAATTAACGCCAACTTGTTCTGCGATCTGTACAATGGGGTATATTTTTCTCTTTTTCCTCTTCCGTGTATCCAATTCATAAATCTTTTCAACTTTTTTTTATTCTTATTCATCCCCCACTTGCCCCTGTGTGTTTCCCTTCCCCTTCTTCGTTTCTTCTCTCACATCCTGACACTCCCCTCCATCACCCGCCCCCCCCCCCCCTTCCTCCTCCGCCAGCTGACACTCGCTACGGTAGCCATTAGGACTTATAACAGCACATGAAAACGCCACAATACTGTCTCCTTCTGGATTAAACAGCGAGTGAATTGCTGTGACAAACACGCACCAAGAAAGAACAGGGTTTTCGATACCTTGCTTTGCTGGAGCTGCGGTGACCGTATATGTTTACTGAATGGCAATGGAGTGGGTTAACATGGTTCGTAAGCGCTTGCTTTTCTCTTGTTTAACAACTTAGCATTAACGCGTTTCACGACCCGTTCGTGAAACTTCAATTACCAAAATGACTCCGCCATCATAGGGGGCATGTCAGTTAATAGCGGCAACAAACTTGTGAGATGGTTTCCCACTTGAGCTAGAAATCAGGTTTCGGGAGGGATGCGTTTCTAGAAATCCTGCGAAACCAATACAAAGCAGAATCTCAGCAAGAATATCACGTCAGCAGCTCAAGTAGGCGTGGCCTGACGTTGGCGCCATCGGACCCGCCATATAGATATGGAGGCAGCTGCCTGACGGAACGCTGTCTGTTGGCCCTGGGTTTCCCTTTGAGACTACTGTCCCAGTATCTGGAGACCGCACTACGGAAGCAAAAACCTCGTAGCGTGAGTAACCGCACTCGCATGGCGTTTTTGGCGGAAAGAGAGGACTGTTCATGACAAGAAGCGCCACGTGGAAGAGGCGGCGAGCGCGTCGGTGTCAGATGCTGGGAAGAATCCCGCTTCCTCGTGAGCGCCCAGCCAGGCGTGAGAGCCCTCCGGGATTTATATGCACATATCATGCTTCGTCCTCGGACGCCACATTCCGACTGCATGGGCGACCGCATCAGTCCTCCCGCAGGCGGTAGTTCCTGCGCTGCCGCACCAGGGCCTCACCTTCCTACCTGCGGCAAGGTCGGCGCCCAAAACTTCCGGTGAGCCTTTAAGTAAGCCGGAGAGGAACATCTGGCGAGAACTTGAAGGGGAACGGATGACGCAACTGCAGGTATAGAGGCGCCGCGGAAGGGCGTCGCGCGGGGGCGTAGATGATGGACGTCCATAGAGGATATGGTAATCACAGCTCAACACGAACCAAATTTACTTCTCTCTCTAACTCTTATAGAGTAGGGCCCAACTGTCGCTGCAGACCGTGCTCGTTTTATCATCACTTGCCATCCTTACTGTGACTCTTAAAAATATCAGAAATATTGATAAATATTGAACATGCCATATATGGTGAGAAGACGCAGAAGGGCTCAGGCTGGGAGGAGCGTCAACCGAAAGACAGGAGTTGTGTGCCCGCCCGCCCCCGACGCGGAAGAAAGAATGGCCGAGCCTGCCTGGAAACGCCTCTCATTCTGCAAGATTTCATGGGTTATGTTCGTTGGGCAAAGAAATGCCTCTTGTGATCAATGGATTGTCAAGTTTGATAGATTTAAAATCCACGAAGAGAAGGGAAAAGGAAGCAGGAAGTTGGAGGTAATATATGATGGCTCTTTTAGGTGAAAGATCAGTGGATTTTTTTAGGAGTAAACATGGAATGCCGCAGTTCACGATTCGAAACACACACACACACACACTCACACACACACACACACACACACACACACACACACACACACACACACACACACACACACACACACACACACACACACACACACGTACACGCACACGCACACGCACACGCACACACACACACACACACACACACACACACACACACACACACACGTACACGCACACGCACACGCACACGCACACGCACACGCACACGCACACGCACACGCACACGCACACGCACACGCGCACACACACACACACACACACACACACACACACACACACACACACACACACACACACACACACACACACACAAACCGCACCTAACCACACGCAGCAAGGTAGAGAAAATTTGTGGTCTGCAGCAGTCAAAGAAATTGAGAGAAAGAGGAGAGAGAATACCTCAGAATATTCAGGGAAGCTGCCAAAGAGAATAGGAATGGGGATGGCGCGTTTGTTTACTCTGAGTGCTTCGGGGGAGGGGGGAGGGGCGCGCTGTATGGGAAGATAAGGGCCGGCAGGAGCTCGGAGGATCGGGTGGGGGGTCTGGAGGAGGAGGGGGAGGAAGAGGAGGAGGAGGGGCGGGGGGTCTTCTCTCGGGAACTCGCGGGCAGCAAGTGTGTTTTGAGGTCGCATACCCTCCCTACCTCCAATGGAACTCTCGCGCTCGTCACTCTCACTACTCTCACTCGAACCTTTCATCCTCCCCCCTCCCTCCCCAACCACGCCTTCCCCTTCGCCCTACCCACTCCCCCCTCTTCCCCATCCCTTCCCGCCTCCGCCTCCCGCATCCCCACCTGGCCGGGAGTAGCGGTGGTCGTGGAATGCAGCTTTAAGTCGATCCACGTGTATCATGTACTCTAACGTATTGCGACAGGCGTCCAGCTCATTGGATACGAGGTCGCTCTGGAAGGCTCGTTTTCTAAAGCGAACTTTGCATACGAGATTTATGAAATTAGGTACTGTGTGTTGAGATGTTAGCCTTGGCATGATGTTGAAGGGAAGACATGACACGCGGCGCTGCTTCGAATCCAAATGAACCCTGGACGAGACACCAGCGGCCGAAAGAACATATAGGTTGTGCGATTTGCATGATGATCGAAACCCCACCTTGGGAATCAATGAAGCGACACCCCCCTGAGTCACGCGTTACGTCACAAGCGAAGGCGGCCGCAGAGCTGAACCCAAGCTTATCCGAGCGAAAAGCGGGACAAGGGATTATGGAGGAAGGGGTTGGGACGCCGAGCTCTCTCTCTCTCATCCGATAAAGGGAAAGGGAGGACCACGTTCCAGCCCACCGGTCTCATTCGGAAGAGGAGGAAGGCGAGAAGGAAGGAAGGAAGGAAGGAAGGAAGGAAGGAAGGAAGGAAGAAGGAAGGAAGGAAGGAAGGAAGGAAGGAAGGAAGGAAGGACTGCAATTTAAATGTAAGAAGAGGAACGGAGAGATATGAAGCAAGAAATGTAGTAAACAGAACGGGGAGATATAAAACTGTTATTAAATATAGTTAGAAGAGCGGAGAGATAAGAAATTACTGAATACCGTTAGAAGAACGGAGAGATAAGAAATTATTGAATACCGTTAGAAGAACGGAGAAATAGGAAATTACAAAGTGCTCTTGGTTTTGGTCCTTATACCTATTTGTGCAACCAGACGCAGCATTCGTTGTCCCAGAACATCTGCCAGAACCATTGAGCAGATACCTGGAACCGGCTAAAGACAACCGGCGGGATAGGAAGCGGATAATTTCTCACGAGGAAAGAGAAAGAGAAGGTTACTAAACAGGAAGGAGTCTGTGGTGAGTCCAAACACATTAAGGGAGAAGCATAGAGCAACGAGGTCGTAACAGCGATGCAGTATAAGAGCAAATTGAGGTTGCTAATCGTCGTTGTTGAATTTGCACAAGGATACGTATTGCAATGAAATCGCACCGGACTTGATGAAATGTTTGCAATTTCTCAACTTCAGACTTGCAGATCATTGATGTATTATGGCAGACTTGCATTTTGAGCACGGGAGAAGCACATGTGCGTCTCAGATTCTATGTGGACGTGTAAGGTGAAACACAACCTCCCCGTCCTCCTTTCCACACGAACACCACATGTTATCCTTCACTATACAAATATCAGATCCTCGCACTCCGCCACGGGTAATATGCGAAATTATGACGTCATTTGCCAGAAGTTGTCAGTTGGCGAAGGATTTAGAGAAAGTAATCAGGACCGGTGTGGCGTGACGTGCGGCCGTGGGCGGAGGACGTGTAGGCGACGCGCGGGCGTGCGTGTAGGCAAAGCTGGTATGCTTGCTGCGCTGACCTGTCGGGTGGCCGTCGCTCGACTGGCAAACAGAGAAAGGACCAAGCAAAGAAAACACACTAGAATATATAACCTAATAAAAGCTAGAGCGTAAATGCCTTCAAAACTTCAAACGACCAAAGAATTCTGATCTTAACGCAGCGACACCTCTCCCGAGGGCGAGGCGAGACATGACCCCGCCTGGCTGGCAGGGTGCATGAGGTATGCAGAGTGCATGATTGAAAATTCTGTCACCAGCACACGGAGCCTTATTGGAGGACCCAATATGCTGCCTCGCGTTTCTAGTCTCGTGGCGATGCTGAAGCGATGGAGGAAGCATGTCTTGTCGGTGGTTTTGTTTGTTGTCGTTGTTGGTTTTATTAGGCTTGGGATGTTTCAGTGACAAGGGACGGATGAGAGGAGGGATAGCATACGCGTCTGCAGAGGCGTGGGAGCAGAGACTAATGATTAGAAAGACGAACAGATATGCACAGTAACACACACACACACACACACACACACACACACACACACACACACACACACACACACACACACACACACACACACACACACACACACACACAAACACACACATAAACGTGTGTGTATGTATATATATATATATATATATATATATATATATATATATATGTGTGTATATGTGTGTGTGTGTGTGTGTGTGTGTGTGTGTGTGTGTGTTGTGTGTGTGTGAATAAGCAGGTTGGTGATGAAAAACAAATGATTAATTTCCTTGTATGTTACATATGATACGCGTTTTTAAAGAGAAAAGAGAATCTTAAAAAATCATTCCCTTACTTGGGGGACCGAGATGAGGGCGTAAACCGAACACCTTGACCCTATGTGCTCAATCCCGCCCATTTCCGCACGGCGTGGGCAGGCGAGGGCGGAAACCCACGCCTGCGGTGCTCTCCAGGGGGGCCGGAGGGAGAAGAGAAAGGCGTGGGCGCAGTGGGCGGAGCAAACTCACATAACTGTGACATTTTTCATTGTGTTTGTCCCTCTCCTTGGGCTGGCGAACAGAGAGGTCAGAGGCGTGGGCGTGATGATGTAAGGTCATCCGCTGAAATCCGTTTGCCTCCAGACAGGTGGCTTGGTGGTTTCAGCTGGGCCAATTACCGGCGCCGACGGGGGCGGGGGTGAGTGTGGGCGGCTTTGATAACGGTTCGGGCGGCTGTAGTTTGGCCTTTTGTGGGCGGTTGGAGCTCTGTGCGATTGTCTCTGTGATTGCGGCGATTCGCGAGCCGAATTAGGGGGGGGGGGGAGGCAGATGGTCGCCCGATTAAACGGAAAGAATCCAGGGCTATATCTATCTCTCAGCCACTCCAGCTATCTATCAATCTCTCCATGTGCGTTTGTTTGTGTATGTGTGCTTGATTGTATCTGTATGTATATGTAAGTATGTGTATGTGTAGGTGTGGATGTGCGTGTATATATTTCCTTTTTTTCCCTTTTTTTATTACCATTCTTCCTGACGTCATGGAAATAAAATAAAAAAAGCGAAGCGTACCCGACAAAGGAATCTAAATACAAAGTCCGTAATTAGAGTCGATGAGACATTCCTCTTTTTCCCTCTCGTTGCTATTTTCCTCCCCTTTATGGCGTGGAAGTTCCCAGGAAAGTTGTAATGGTTAGGAGTCTCGATTATGGTCGGTACTGAAGGTCAAGGGAATTTCCGCGAGCGCTCGGGGAGTTACGCGAACGGGGCGGGAAAGGACAGAGCGCGGGTGTGAACGCTTTTTTATTTTTTATTTTTTGATCCCTTTGTCTTTCTGTCTGACTTTCTCTCTCTCTCTCTCTCTTTCTCTCTCTCTCTCTCTCTCTCTCTCTCTCTCTCTCTCTCTCTCTCTCTCTCTCTCTCTCTCTCTCTCTCTCTCTCTCTCTCTCTCTCTCCCTCTCCCTCTCCCTCTCCCTCTCCCTCCCCCTCTCCCTCTCTCTCCCTCTCCCTCTCCCTCTCCCTCTCCCTCTCCCCCCCTGCCTCGTTATATTATTCTTCCTTTTCCCTTTTTTGTTTTGGCCGATTAATTGTTTCTCTCTTTTAGCTTTCATCTTGAACTGTACCTTTCTACTTTTTTTTCTTCTCTTGAGGGGGTCTTACGTCTGCTCATCCATTCTTTTGCGTTTTCTTTCTGTTTTTTTTTTTTTTTTTTTTTTTTGAGAAAGAAAGAAAATATGTCTTGTTTAATATTAATTCTCGTGAGCTACAGTAATTTTGACTAATTACTGGCTATCGCTATGTTTGGAAACATAAACAAAACATACTTGACCGCAAACGAAGGGAATGAACAAAAGTTATGATTAGAGTTTTGGTTAAAAAAAAAAAAAAAAAAAAAAAAAGGCCGATTTTTTTTCAAATCTTGATTGCTTTTAAATTGCTGTCGATAAATGAGTTTTCCTTTTGGAGGTGGGCGTGCGAGGATAAGGGTTCGGTGAGGGAGTTACGTGAGGGCGGGGAATTGAACGAAGGGGAGAGAGAGAGAGAGAGAGAGAGAGAGAGAGAGAGAGAGAGAGAGAGAGAGAAAGAGAGAGAGAGAGAGAGAGAGAGAGAGAGAGAGAGAGAGAGAGAGAGAGAGAGAGAGAAAGAGAGAGAAAACAAGCGAGAGGAACATATATATACACACACAGAAGGACAGGAAGAGACATGGAAAGACTCATGAGAAAGACACGTAAAAACACGGACCGAAAAAGAGTGAGAGCGAGAGGAGGGAAAGGGAGGGCAGGGCAGCGTCACACCCTTTGAGCGCATCCGATTGAGTGAAAGTTTTGCGGAGATCAAATGGCATGCAAGATTTTTTTTTTTTTTTTTTTTTTTTACTGTTATTCATTATTTTTATTTCGAAGGTCATGATAAAAGCCAGATAAAGGACAGGAGAAAAAAAGAAACATCAAAAGGCTTCAAGAAAATGCAGAAAAGGAAGTTTTATTCATAAACGTGCGAGATCAAAAGAATGAGGGATTTCATACCATTATTTTTTTAAAGGATATCTTGGGGAAGGGAGGGGGAGGCTGATGGGGGGGGGGGTAAGAGGGATTAGGGTTAAAGGTGATAAAGATAACGAAGGGAAAAAATGAAGAGAGCGGAGAGACAAAGAGATTAGCATTCAGGAATATCATTCATCTTCGTCTGTTACTTTATTTTCAGTTATATAACATAGTAGAATTGTATTTGATATTTATCAGTGTTGGTCATAATGCATAGCATTCTATTCTTACACATATTTATAACCGTAACTGACATTGCCTACACATCTTTTCTTCGCCATAAAGAGATTAAAGTGATTCGAGACGGACATCCCTTTGCGGGGCAGTGACTTCAGGAAGTCACGAGGAAGTCCGCGTCGGAGCCAAGGAAGTGCATTCGTCGCTCCCGGCAAGAGGAAGGAAGTGCACTTGTTCGAGGGCAAAGAGGCGCCGACGTAGGGGCTCGATTAGGGGTGGGGATGGGCGGAGGAAGGGTAGGGGAGGGGAGGAGGAAGGGTAGGGGTGGGGTATGGATAAGGGAGGGGAGGGAAGGGGAGCAGGGGGGGTAAGGAAGGTGATTATGGAGAGGGGAGGAGAGGGTAGGGTACAGGCAGGGGGAGGGGTAAATGAGGGAGGGGCGTTGACCGTTATCACACGTGCCCCGTTACTGCAGACCGCCGCTACCAGGTGATGGGCCCCCCTCCGGCAGTTCCTCCCTCCCCCCTTCCCCCCTACTCCCCCCTTGCCCTATGCCGCCGCTGGCCACCCCGACCTCCATTACCTCGTTACGACTGTCATTACTCGTCAGGCGTCAGTGACATTACCTCTTACACAATGGCAGGTGTCAGCGCCGTTACCTATGAGACGGTGTGAAACGTATCAATGTCTTATCAGGACATAAAATTCGGGAAAATGTTCGGGAGCCTCGACCCTCACGGAGCGGGGTCAGGGAAATGGCTCCCGAGTTCGAAGCTTCATGACATTATTGGACTCTGTATGTATGTAATAATAATAATAATAATAATAATAATAATAATAATAATATTATTAATAATAATGGTAATGATAATAATAATAATGATAATATTTTAGGGTTTTGTGTGAAAAGTTCTTGTGACTTCAGTCAAATTATGGCTGTTTATTGTGCTTCGAAACTATCTCCAGTGTGCAAGGAATGGCCAGAGTTACCATCCACTGGCAGTGCGGGAATTGAACGCAGGTCAGCAAGATTGTGTGTGTGTGACTGTGTGTGTGTGTGTGTGACTCTGTGTGTGTGTGTGTGTGTGTGTGTGTGTGTGTGTGTGTGTGTGTGTGTGTGTGTGTGTGTGTGTGTGTGTGTGTGTGTTGAGATTTTTTCATATTTCCTTCCGTGGCTTTGATGTTCAGGAAGTTATCATAGATGAACTCAATAAAGGTATTGAGAAGGAAATATAGTCTTTGGGGAAATTCCAAGCGATATTGTATATGCAGATCACGCATCGCTGCGCCGCGAGTCCTGATGAAAGTGTATTGACGAAGAGCCTGTATATCCAACATGAAGCCGCGAGAAGTATATTCCCAGAGCCAGGAGAGTCTTTGGGCGTCGAGTGTAAAAGAATTTTCCGAGGTTAAGGTTGCACAGGCCAAATAGACGGGACGGTATTAGAGGGGGAAAATATTTATATCACTCTTTTCTCATTGATAACGTTAATCGACAGATGTTCGTGGAGAGCAATTGATTCCGGTCTATTAGGTATCTTTGTGTTGCACTTAAGTGGTTAGCCACGAGGAAGAGGAGGAAGAGGAGCGGGCATCTAGGAGGAAATGCCCAGACAATGCATACCTGGATTAAGTTAATTAAAAATAATAGATTACACATTATTAGAGCTTTACAATGCAGTGTATGATGGAACGTGTGTATCTACCAGCTTATATATAAATGCCTGTTCGCCAGTATGTGTTCATGTCTAAGAATATGCTTGTTAAGAAAAAAGTGTTGGATGTTGAAATCCGTCAGTGTGAGATGTCACTGCACGTTCCACTTCCACCTGAGATAGCAGGGCGACGCCAGCTGTTAAAGTCAGAGAATCGCCCATGGCCACGCTTGGGCGCCGATGGGATGACAGTGTTTGAACGATGCAGAGATTGCGCAGCGCGAGCGTCGGCGGCCGGCCTCCAGGCGGGGCAGTCGGACACGCGTGTGATGGAAGACCCGGTCGCCGCCGCGCTGACCGACGCGGTTTCCAGGGAAGGTTACACTGCACAAGTCGGCTAAGCGGCCGGAAGTTGAGACGTGACCCGAAGAGTGGACGTGAGAGGCGCCGCCGCCTGTTCCTGCGCCTGGACACTTATTCGCAAGGCCTTTGTTGCTGCCTCACATTCGGACAGACATGGCGCGGCGAATGAATGTATTGGTTTAGGAATTCGTACCACTTTCGGTGCGCAAATCAGAATGAAAGTGGAGCAACGTCTTCAATTTATGCATCGCTGATAACCAGAAATCACAAGCATGATTGAAATTCCCAATCAAAACATCTATCACACCCAGCCATGTTTTGATGAGATTATAACACGGAAATGGGGTTTGGGTAGTCACGAGGATCTCGATAGACTGCACTGCATCTGGTGCTGCGAAGCGCCAGTGATCAGCATCGTTAAGGCAGTGACAAGGATGCGCCAAGGTTAAGGAGATATTGTGTGTGTGTAAAAACGCGTGTTTTCATGTATTTATTTTGTATGTATACACATCTGTAAGTGTATATATGTATACATGTATATATGAATACACACACACACACACACACACACACACACACACACACACACACACACACACACACACACACACACACACACACACACATACACACATATATATAACTCTGATGTAATTATTGTCCAGAGGTGTTGTAAAGCGCAGGCGATGTCCCACTGGCCTTCCCGTCGCCGCCGCATTCCGCCAAAGGCCTCCTCGCGCCTCCGGCTCGTCGCTTCGCCGCCGCGCTAACCTGGAGCAAATCACGTGGTCCACTTCCGCTGCTCGACCGTGTGTGTGTGTGTGTGTGTGTGTCTGTGTGTGTGTGTGTGTGTTTGTGTGTGTGTGTGTTTGTGTGTGTGAGTGTGTGTGTGTGTGTGAGTGTGAGTGTGAGTGTGAGTGTGAGTGTGAGTGTGAGTGTGAGTGTGTGTGTGTGTGTGTGTGTGTGTGTGTGTGTGTGTGTGTGTGTGTGTGTGTGTGTGTGTGTGTGTGTGTGTGTGTGTGTGTGTGTGTGTGTGTGTGTGTGTGTGTGTGTGTGTGTGAGTGTGTATGTGTGTGTGTGTGTGTGTGTGAGTGTGTGTGTGTGTGTGTGTGTGTGTGTGTGTGTGTGTGTGTGTGTGTGTGTGTGTGTGTGTGTGTGTGTGCGCGCGAGTGCGCGCGCGTGTCTGTAGCATGTGAGCATATAGGTGTGTCTTTTACACTAGAGAAATGAGAAGAGGAAATACCTCGGGGGGAAAAAAAGAAGGAATGTAAAAAGAGAGAAGGCGAGTTAGGAATATTTTCAAGACGCGCCTTCCTTTTAAAATCCCAGCCAGTCCGAAGAAACGCCATAATGCTTCAAGCATACACTGACTCTGCATATTTCCGCCGGTTCCTCCTGAGTGCGGCCGAAGGAAGTGGACATGATTGACTCGCGAGATGTACACGTGAGTCACGGAAAAGAGTCGCGTATATATTTGGTGTCGCCATGTGACTAGATTTCCAAAGCATTTTGTTACATGAACTTGTTGAACGTGCGCGGACATACACACACACACACACACACACACACACACACACACACACACACACACACACACACACACACACACACACACACACACACACACACACATCCACGGAAATTCTCTTTCTAAGGAAGAAGGAAAGAAGGTTGCGGATGGGGGGGAGGGGGGCCGAGGGAAGTGGGGAGGTCTATTACAGCGAGCGAGCGCTGGCGGTCGCGCTGACCCCTCTCGGAAGTTCAGCAGTGTCGTAATGAGCACCGTCGTGGGTGTAGAAGTGACCATGGACACGTATTCTTACAGAAATGTGTAAATGCACATATATTTTCGTAAATTAATACTTGCACATAGACGCGCATATGCACACATACACTTACACTTACACGGACCGGCACACGGACACACACACGTACACGCACACACATACTCACGCAGACTTACATATATGAATGTACAAAGTACATAATGTTTATGTATGCCAGCACGTGTCCCCAAATATAGATCCACAGGCCACATCTATTCTTATATCAATAAATTCCTTTGCTGTGATGTAGGTATACGCTTTTGTTTTTGTCGGCTTTGTGATCACCTCGAATATGGATTTATTTGCATAGCTTCAGCAACAAGAGAGCTACATAAATTCCTGTTAATTGTTTGTTAAATACCGTATGTCACCACACGAAATATGCTTGGCTTGTACAGTGCATCACATCACCTCAAACCTAACTGAATCTACCCCCATATTCAAAGGAATCCCACGCTACCTCCCCCCTACTCCCCTCCCTCCCCCTTCCCTCCTTCGTCAGATTCCCAGTGTCCCCATTGCCCCCTCCTCCCCCACCCCTCCTCCCCCACCCCCTCCTCCCCCAAGAGACAGCGTGTGCGTTGGGTTCCTCAGTCGACCGCTTCGTCCAGGCTTGTGCGGTGCGCTACCGGGCGAGCAGGAGGATTGCGCGCGGGCTGTGTGCTGAAAATTCCGATTGAGTGCGAGTGTGTTTTGACTGAAATAGTTGTGAAAACGGAGTAGGATTTCCGTCGTTTGTAAAGCATATATTGCTTTTTTTAGTCTCGATTTTTGTGTGTTTTGTTTACCCCGCGCTGTCCCTTTTTTAAGTGGTGGTGTGCTATATGTGCTATATCATCATGTGACGTCTGTGTTGACTGGATAAACGTGCTGGAACTGAAGCAAGTGTTTGGCGCTAAGTGCTGATACATTTATTAAGGAAATTCTTCCCTCTTGAAGATCTCAACCCATTTTTATGACATATTTCTTACTGAAAGAAAACATTACCAAAAAGAAACTTCGAGCTGAATATCACAAGAACTTTTTAGTATTCCCTTAATAATTCGAGTCTTTGAATTAGTTTTCCATTTCTTCAGCTCGCTGATGATAACTTCTAGATTTTCCTTAATGGAAAAAAAATACTATTTCCCCTGATTCCTGTTCCTGTTCACTTGTTCACGATTGGGCCAACGGTGAGGTGGAAGGTCCTCAACCCCAAGCGTCCGGCTGTCCTTTGTAACTATGTGCCACATAGTTCGTTCTGAAGGCCGGGAATAGGAGCATCCTGTGTCGATGAAAGGCAGTTCAAGCATGGATTTTAGCACGGGCAGGAAAAAGAACAAAGGTGGTGGTTGGCCCTTTTGCCTTTATTCTCATGGGGATTGTTTGGTTTTAAGGAGTGAGTGAATGAAGGGGAAAGGAGAGGGGGTCTGGGGAGAGTGGAGAGGGATAAGAGAGAGGAAGAGGAATAAGAGCGATAGGGGAGAGTAAGGAGAGAGAGGAAGCAGGAGGGAGAGAGAGAGAGAGAGAGAGAGAGAGAGAGAGAGAGAGAGAGAGAGAGAGAGAGAGAGAGAGAGAGAGAGAGAGAGAGAGAGAGAGAGAGAGAGAGAGAGAGAGAGATGCAAGGAGGTAGGTCTGCATCCTTTATGGATAAGAGTGGCTGGAAATGAAAACACTGATAAGAGAAACGCAACTCAGAGGGATAAACTGATTATGACTTAGATAACTAAATGTAGGACATCATCAGATGGATAGATAGGACTTCAGATATATAAATAGTTAGAAAAGGAGTGAGTGAGAGAGAGAGAGAGAGAGAGAGAGAGAGAGAGAGAGAGAGAGAGAGAGAGAGAGAGAGAGAGAGAGAGAGAGAGAGAGAGAGAGAGAAGAGTGAGTGAGTGAGTGAGTGAGTGAGTGAGTGAGAGAACAGAGAGACAGACAGACAGATGATATTTTATCAATTTGCCTACAAACATGTTCATGCAAAAAAAAAAAAAAAAAAAAAAACAATATATATATATATATATATATTAAAGCGTGATGATCTGGTTACCTTGTGACTCAACCTCCGTTAGGCCTCTGAAAGGTCACCGCAGAAGGTCCAGGTGTTACAAAAATTACAACGTCAATAAAAACGCAAAAATGCAGATAAAAAATAAAAATAATCCTGTAACCCTTCAGTCGATTTCTAGTGTTTGTGGTTTATGTATCACCTGAATCACCACTCAGAATGACCCACAAACCAAGGATCGTGATGGGCGTGGCTAAGGCGCGTGTGAAGGGGGTGGGGTGGGGGTGTCAGGAGGGAAATGGGCGGGGCTCGGGGCTGTCCAGGGGCGGGGCAGGCAATGGGGGAGGAGGGGCGTGACAGGGGAATCGTGGATGATGATTATTTTGTAAAAGTAGATTAACGATGTATATATGTGTTGCTTATTAAGCAGAACTATGTAATTAAGCGCGGGATTGAATAATATAAAATGCATGATAATAAAAGTCTCACAATCGCTAATAATTTCATAATATAGCCAGATAAGCCGTATTATACAAGCCTCAATTTTTTCAATGTCGGAGCACTTGAGATTAACCTGGGGAAAGAAAGAGGAAGTACAAAGCCACTGTACCTGCCTCTTTGTGTACCTGGAGTTGCTCATCCACTAATAATAAGTCTGTACCTTCGTTAATAGAGCCCCTACCCCCCCCCACCCCCCAGCTCAACCCTTTGTCAACCGCCATGAAATTACCAGCAATAAATACGCTTTGGTGTTGTTTTCTGTCGCGGATTAGTCTAATTAATGTTACTTATGTTATTAGTTATAATGTTACTCGTATAAGTATCGCGAATTTCCCATCGTATTTCGTTAATCGTTTAATGGAATCATACGATTGGCTTTCCTTCTTTTGAAGTTCTGGTAATGCGGTTCCCTCGCTTTAAGGATTCTGCATCGCTTGTAATAACAGAGTTGATTTAAATATGATTCTTATACACGCTATGATATAGAACAAATAAACAAACAAAACCTAATATATTTTTCAAGTTTGCGATGTTTTATTCTGTTGCAAAAGAGAAAGTTGTTTGCAGATTTAGATGCAATGTTTACTTCTCCTTCACAGATAAGGAAGGGAAGATAACGTATCATAAAAATGATAACATGCATACAAATACCTGTAGCATGATTTTACCGTTTTTATATGATTTTTGTGAATAGCTATTTTCGACGATGTGGCGTGCCTTATTT
Source organism: Penaeus chinensis (assembly GCF_019202785.1). Classification (NCBI taxonomy): domain Eukaryota; kingdom Metazoa; phylum Arthropoda; class Malacostraca; order Decapoda; family Penaeidae; genus Penaeus; species Penaeus chinensis. Next base: position 13,599,183 of record NC_061848.1, read on the forward strand.
CATGGCTTAATTTTCATAAATGTGGACCATTTAGATTGTCAATCCCTGATAACGCTGATAGAAATACTTTGATAATACTGATATTTTCCGATTAAACGTAGATATAAATACCTGTAGCTTCATTTTATTAGTAAATTAGCATTTTAATTTGACACGGGCTTGGTAACTGTGGATGAAGCTGTTACATATAATACGAAAGCGTAACGCGTAACTATAAGCTGTGACGGTCATACCATGCACTATACATGAGCCATACCCGGAAACTGTAACAGACCTGCAGAGTATGACAGTTGTCTGCAGAGTGTGACGGACCTATGCTAAGTGTGACGATAGTGTTCTTTCCCTATGCTAAGTGTGACGATAGATCGTTATTTTCCTTTGCTAAGTGTGACGATAGATTGTTATTTCCCTATGCCAAGTGTGACGATAGATTGTTATTTTCCTGTGCTAATTGTGACGATAGATTGCTATTTTCGTGACGCTTTTTTCTTAGTCGCATTTCCCTGTGGCGCGCGAGTGACGGTGGTAACGCAGGGAGCGCAGGCCGTAACACCGAAAGGCGGGTGATAACACTTTAATGGTGTTATAAATCTCCGCAGTAGGATAAGTTATGACTTTGCTTAATTCGCGGATCGTATAACGGAAGATTTGGCGAGGATATGGCCGTGTACTAATGTGAATTGCTCTTTGTGTTTCATATTTTTTTCCTCTCTTTTTTTTCTTGTTTCTCTTTCTCTTTCTTCCATTCATTAATTAATTCACTCTCTCTCTCTCTCTTTCTCTTTCTCTTTCCTTCTCCCTCCCCCACTCCCTCTCCATCTCATTCCCTCCCTCATTCCTTCTCTCCCTTCCTCCCTTCCTCCCTCCCTCCCTCCCTCCCTCCCTCCCTCCCTCCCTCCCTCCCTCCCATTTTACACCATTTTTCCTCCTTGCGTTCTTTAACCTTCATCGGCTATTATCCTTAATAACGTTTCTTTGTTCTTCATTTTCATTGTCTCTTACATTATCCTCCGCCTCCTTCCTTCAAATCGCCGGAAATGCTTCGAATCTGCGAAGCAAGCAAGGCCGAGGGAGAGGGGGAGGGAGGGGGAGGGGAAGTGAGGGGGTGGGGGAGGGAGGAGAGAGGGGAAACGAAGCGACCTCAGATTTAAAATTAAACTCTTTTTTCTGTCGTTTAAATTAGATTGAAAATGGAGAATGCAGAATTATTGTATTATTGATGCTAACAGTTTGAATGATAAAATATGAAAGAGAGAGAAGAGAGAGAGAGAGAGAGAGAGAGAGAGAGAGAGAGAGAGAGAGAGAGAGAGAGAGAGAGAGAGAGAGAGAGAGAGAGAGAGAGAGAGAGAGAGAGAGAGAGAGAGAGAGAGAGAGAAAGAGAGAGAGAGAAAGAATGAAAGAGAGGGGGGAAAGCGGGGGAAAAAAAGACATAGCAACAGAGAGAAGGCAGAGAAACAAAGAATAAAAGTGGGAAAGAAACTGAAATAATAGGAAAAAAAGCTTTCATTGCACGTGCATTGCAGTATCGGAATAACCCCACTTAAGCAACACTTCAGCTCTCCCGTTGAGTCCCATCTCACGGTCGCATGCATGCTTTAATTAGGACGCCCTGCCATCCTTAGTTGATGTCAATAATTCATCGCTCGCTCGAATAACCCCGTTTCTTCATGCACGTGTTAAGGCGCGGGTTTTTTTCGCGTCCTGAGAAGATGATCACAAAAAAAGAAAGATAAAAAAGGGGGGAAAAACTGAAAATCATCCGGTGCGAGAGAAGGGAAAAATGATAATTCATCTGGTGAAAAAGAGAAGAACGAGAAAGAAGACGAAATTTCATCCGGTGAAAAAAAGAAAAAGAAAAATCGGTGAATAAGAAAAGAGAGAGAAAAAAGTATCTGAAAATTCATCTGGTGAAAATATCAGTGTGTGTACGTGCGGGAGATGACTTCCAGCAATTGCGAATGTGGAGCGTGACAGTCCAGCAAGTTGCATGCGCTCGGAGCGTCATAGAGAACCTAGCAAGGAATGAGAGGGGAGGGGAAGGGTATGGGGAGGAACTGGAAGGGGAGGGGAGGGATATGGGGTGGAGGTGGAGGAGGAGGGGAGGGATGTGGAGGTGGAGGGGGAAGAGAGGATGGTGATATGGGGAAGAAGGGGGGGAGGGAGGCAAGAGAGCGTAGTGATATGAAGGGGGAAGGAGAGGTCTGTCATATGGGGAGGAAGGGGAGAGGACGGGAGCGAAGGGTGGTGGGAGGAGGGTTAGTGATTTGGAGAGGGAAGGGAAGGTCGGAGGAGGGCAGTGATATGGAAGGAGAGAGGGGAGATGGGGTATAATGGGCGATTCGCGGGGCGGGGGTAGTGGTAGGGCGAGGAAGAGGGGAAAGGGGATAAAATAGCCGAAGGGGGGAGAAGCGGCCAGTGATAGGGGAAGGGAGAGGGGAAAGGGTTAAAATGGTCGAGGGAAAAGTTTAAATTGCATGGCTAGCAGGTCGCAACAACACGACCTCTGAGAAAGACGATGGTACTGAATAACAGCGAGCGATAAAGAGGGAGAGAGGAAAATGGACATATAGGAAAAAAACAAGAGGGAGAAAGATGAACAGTCAGGTATTGAGACCGCTTGAAAACCCTTGCTTCACCGCCGTAGCCAGCCACCGGCCTCGGCTTAAAATGACGAAGGTTTGGCCAACTAACACGAGAGGATTTGAGAGGAATAAAAGAAAATGAAAATTCAGAGAGAAAGACTTTAATTGTGGCAAGTTAGACCTATTGATTGTTGGTGCACGGGAGGGGGCGGTGGGGGAGGGGCGGCTGGAGGAAGGGCTCAACGGGAGGGCCACGTCAACACAATGGTTGCTGGGGAGTCATGCGCTGAATACCATAGAGTATACAAGCCCAGTGCACAAGCCCTGTTGTGTGTGTGTGTGTGTGTGTGTGTGTGTGTGTGTGTGTGTGTGTGTGTGTGTTTGTGTGTGTATGTGTGTGTGTCTGCGCGTGCGTGCGTGTGTATTTAGGCATGCGTGCATCCGTATGCCTATTTGTGTGCAGACATGCGTGCATTCGTGTGCGCGAACCTTCGCATCTGCTAGCATATGCATCACGAACCCTACACGCTTTGCCCCCCCCCCCCCCCCCCGGATATTGGCACAGTCGTAGAGGGAAAAGCGAAGATGCCGTGACTCCATTACAGACATCAGCTCCACGAGACAGTTTACTGGTCACGAGTGCAGTGGCGTCCGGGCGTGCGGCGGTCACAGTCACAGGTCTGGCTGGTTTGAATGCAGGTTGCAGGGGAGGCGGAGGGCGGTTGAGATCGTTTAGGGGGGATGGTAGGTGGATGGTGGGGGGGGGGAGATGGGTGGGTGGGGGGGGGAGTAATATGCATATGGCCGACTTGTGTTTCGAGAATCAGTTAAAAGCAACTTGCCCAGGGATGTTTCGAGGCTTCAATCGCGCATCGCATGACTTTTGTACATGACTTTTGTGCGTGACTTTTTATGTGCAAATACTTGAAGTTCTCTCCCCTCCCCCTTTGACTCCGCGGTCATGGCCAAATGGTCTCAAGGGAGTATTTTATAAAGCAGTAAGTAAGAGAAGCCTCCGTCGGATCGCTTTGTGCTCGCTGGTAAGTTCAGGGAGGATGAGTAATGGAAAGAGGCAATGAATTAAAGAGATGAGGAGGGGAGACATAAGGGAACGAAGGGAAGAAATGGGGAAATGATGTAAGGAAATAAGGGAAGGAGGGAGAGAAATGAGGAAGTTAGGGAAAGAAATGAAGGCACGAGATGGAGTCCCAAAACGGATCAATTTAAATGTGGTATCAGGTGACTGCAAATAACACCACATTTGTAGCTAGATTATATGTTGTATATGCAGGGATTATCCGTTTCTGTCTGTTTTTCGCTCTCTCTCTCTCTCTCTCTCTCTCTCTCTCTCTCTCTCTCTCTCTCTCTCTCTCTCTCTCCTCTCTCTCTCTCTCTCTCTCTCTCTCTCTCTCTCTCTCTCTCTCTCTCTCTCTCTCTCTCTCTCTCTCTCTCTCTCTCTCTCTCTCTCTCTCTCTCTCTCTCTCTCTCTCTCTCTCTCTCTCTCTCTCTCTCTCTCTCTCTCTCTCTCTCTCTCTCTCTCTCTCTCTCTCTCTCTCTCCTCTCTCTCTCTCTCTCTCTCTCTCTCTCTCTCCCTCTCTCTCTCTCTCTCTCCCTCTCTCTCTCTCTCTCTCTCTCTCTCTCTCTCTCTCTCTCTCTCTCTCTCTCTCTCTCTCTCTCTCTCTCTCTCTCTCTCCCTCCCTCCCTCCCTCTCTCTCTCTCTCTCTCTCTCTCTCTCTCTCTCTCTCTCTCTCTCAGTTCTCTTTCCCTCCCTTCCCTCCTTCCTCTTCCTTTCCTTATCCATCTCCCGCTCCCTCTCCTTCCCTCCACCTTTTCCTCTCTTCTTCTCGCCTCTCCCTCTCCTGTCCCCCCTCCCCCTCCCTTCCCCCTCTCCCCCCACCCCAGACCTTCTAATACACAGGAAACCCACATAGCCCTTATCACTCTCCGCACAAACACCTACACATCATCACTATCACCACTATCATCATCACTCTTACTATCCCTGATCTGTCACGGAAGTCGAACGCAGACCCGGAGTTACTGCGGGGAATCTCTGTCTCTGGCGCTGTGTGACAATGACGGATAGTGAGCAATAGTGATCACAGCTGCGCGTGACTGCAAAACATGAGAGGATTTCATAGCGATTTATTTACTTTCGACAGTCTAAAATTTCTTGATTTTCCGCCCGCGCGACAGTTGTTCGTGCCGTCTGTTTTGTTGGTGTGCGAAGAGATGGCGTGTGATTTAGTGCTGTTTATTTTCTGTGGATGATATTATCAGGAACTTGTTTATTTTGTTTGTTTATTTTTAATTTCTATTTATTTATATATTTCCTTATTGATTGGTTGATTCATTTGTTTGCTTGGTTGCTGTGTAAGTATTCATCTGTTATTGTACTTATTTTCTTATTAATTGATGTACAATTCTATTTCTAAAACTGCAATTACCTGTTTTTACCAATTTATCAAGATTATTTAAAGTCAAGAAGAGACTTTCCTCATGAAATCGGCATGCCTTTGCAGCGAGCAGTATAGCTTTCGTTTGTATGTAATCAAACCCTTTGTAATCCAACGAAACGGTAATAAGAGAGCAATACTGAAATTATCTCTCGACGAAAGGAGTATTTGAGAAGGAAAATGCAATAAGATAGAAGCCAGGATAAGAAGCAGTCTAGTTTCGTTTGGTATGGGAGGGAAGCATGCACGGGGAAGGGAGGGAGGGGAGGAGAGGAAGAAGAAGAAGAAGAAGAAGAAGAAGAAGAAGAAGAAGAAGAAGAAGAAGAAAAAGAAGAGGAGAAGGAGGAGGGTGATGATAAGGATAAGGATGGTGGTTATTATTATACCGTTCAGGATGGTGATGATGATGGTGATGATAATGGGGGGGAGGAGGAAGAGGAAGAGGAGGAATTAAAAGTAACAAAATGACAGAAAAGAAAAGCGAAGGAAAGACATCCCTCCAAACCTAAAATCTAAAAGAAAATTACAGATCACATCAAAGGCACAGAAAGTAAAATATTGAAGGGGTGAGAGGAAGAGGAGGAGGGGGAAAGGGGGACGTAGGAGGGGGAAGGGAGGACGTAGGAGGGGGAAGGGGGGACGTAGGAGGGCGAAGGGAGAACGTAGGAGGGGGAAGGGAGGAGGTAGGAGGGGGAGTAGAGGAGTAGTGGCAGGGAGGAAAGGAGAGAAAATGGTAAGGGGACAAGAGAGGGAGATAAAAGAAAAGAAGGGGGAAAAGAGGGCGTAGGACAGGAGGAAAGAGGGAGAGAGAAAGAGGGAGAACTGAGGAAAAGAATATTTGAACAATGAAGGGGAAAAAAGAGTGGGTAGAGGAGGAGAGGAGAGGAGGTAAAGGAGAAGAAGAAATTAGGAAGACAAGATGAGAGGTGGTTGAGGACGAACGAAGAAGGGAAGAGGAAGACAACAATAACTGAGATGAAGCGACGGCGATTGTAGCGAAGAAGTCTTGTGGTCGGGGAAGAGCAAGGGGGGGGGGGGTTAGAGGGGGAGAGGGTAGGGGGGGTAAGGGGGTGATGGGGAAGAAGAGGGGGGGAGGGGGCATCAGCGAGTTGAATTTATGGAGGTGTTGAACTTTTCGACCGACGCCGGAAACAGCTCTTAGGCAGTTTTATGTCTTTTTAGACCGTTAATTCGCTAATCAACTGCAGAAAATCGTTTATTTGTTTTATCACAGGCTTGTTCTTTGTTTACTGTTAATAGCTTTTGGAGTTTTACTATTATTCGCAAGTGCTAATTTAATCCGTAACAGTTTAGTTTATATATACTGATTATAAATCAGAATTATATGAAAATCCATGGATTGTTAGAGAGAGAGAGAGAGAGAGAGAGAGAGAGAGAGAGAGAGAGAGAGAGAGAGAGAGAGAGAGAGAGAGAGAGAGAGAGAGAGAGAGAGAGAGATATGCTTACAGGCAATCAGAGATACTGCAGACAGGAAGAGGAGGGTAGGAAAAATAGAAAGTTTAACATAAATGCAAAAAAAGACAATTTAAGCTCCAGAGTAAAGTGTATTCAAAATACGTGTCATTTCACAATACATCGAGAGAACACTTGGACTAGTTGACATACGGGTGCGAACATATTACATGTGGCGTTTGCACGTATGTGTTTTCTGCTTAGTAACTGACATTGGCGGATTCGTTTTAATAGAACGACTATGGCTGTTATGTAGTGTCACTGATTATAACGTCTTAGACGGATATGTTAGTCGAAATATTGTGAATGTGATGGGGATTCTACATGTAGGTCATTCTTAAAGAAATGTGGATATTAAAGGAAATCGAAGCTGGTTCTTAGTCAAATGTCAGTTGCGATCCACTATCTATAATTTGCTTTCTGCCTTGAGATTACAGTCAATTTATGCAAAATATTGGGCCATGTTTAATAGAGAGAGAAGCGGCGCGTCTTGTTTGGCTGGTAACTGGCGTAACGGTATACCGAAGAGGGGGGAGGGGGAGGGGAAATGGGGGAGGTTGGGGGAGGGGGTGCGAGGGTCGCTTAAGGTAACCACAATGCACTCAAGGCCACCGCAGTAGGCTTGGACCCCCCGCCTCCCGCCGACTGTCACCCCGCCTCCTTCCACTTCTCTAGTCTGGGCTGTCCTCCCTCCTCTCTCCTCATCGTCACTTCCCTTTCCCTCCTTCGCCCCCTTTCCCATTCGTTCCTTCTAATCCCCTCCTCCCCTTCACCATTGCTCCCATCTCCTCCTCTCCTCCCCTTCCCCATTTCTCCCATATCTCTCCCTTCCTCCACCCTCTTCCTTCCTTCTTTACGCCCCGACTCCATTCCTTCCCCCCCTCTTCCTTACCACCACGCCCCCCTCCCCCTTCCCCCTCCCCCTTCCGCTTTCCCAGCCTGAACCTACCGTCGCACCTGTTACTCCTTCAAAGTGACTTGCCCTCACCTGGGTAGCGCCTTAATTGAATCAAAGGCTCGCAATTACTTAATTAGGTTCGTTTGCTGATTTGCGTAATGTTCATTAGCGTCGAAAAAATACTTCGTTAGTAGTTATGGTGTTTGATATATAAAGTAGGTTATGTTGATTGCGTAAAATGTAACGATTTCATCTCTTTCCACTTAAATCAACATTGTCACAGTTTCAGATATTGATCAGTATTTGCTTCACAAACGTCAGATAGACGAATTATATACGAAGATATACACACATGGAAATATCAAACAAACAAACACAAAACGCACATTTTTATATACATGTGTACAGACATACATTCACACATAGTGGTAAGAATAGTAAATATAGTTTTATTACATTTATGATTTTTGTTTAGTTGCAATCGTTGTTGTGTTATCGTCAGTATCCTCAGCATATATATATTTTTTTGTAATTATGAAATAGGTATCTCTTACCCTTCTCGTGTTCCTGGTAGCTCATTGCAACATCCCTCACCCCGCACTCCTTCTCCTTTCCCTTCCCTGCTTCATCCTTCCTTTCCCTTCCTCTTCCCTCCTCGCTCTTCCTCGCACTCCCGATCTTAACCCTTTCTTGCCCTCCCCTTCCTTACCTTCCCTCGCCTTCGTATTCCTCAACCCTACTCGCCCTCCGCTTCCTCACCCTTCCTTTCCCTCTCCTTCCTCTCCCTCCCTCGCCCTCCGCTTCCTCACCCTTTCTTTCCCTCTCCTTCCTCCCCCTTCCTCGCCCTTGTTTTCCTCTCCTTCCTCACCCTCCCCTCCCTTCTTTACCTCTCCTTCCTCGCCCGCTA
>NC_061848.1:13612498-13617498 GCF_019202785.1 Penaeus chinensis
CGCGAGCAAAAAAAAGTACCGGTCGTCATCGTAGTCTGAACTAGGCCAGGTACGGCATAAGTATCCCCTTAATACGAAGAAAAAGCTAAATTAGCATGTTCCGTTACAGGTGTTCATCTTAGGTTGAAATGGGAGCACCCACCCATGGATAGTAAAACCACTTTTTTTGTAATAAACTGAAAGTGATCTTTGGACAGGTGTAGTTGGGTGTAAGTGTATCGATCAACACCTAAGTGGCCATTTACTACTGTTTTACAGATGGATGCTATTCGGTGATCATTTGTGAAAGTGTCAAGAGTGCCATATCTGTGGTTTCAGTTTCGAAGTTGTGTTATAATCGTTCTCTGAGATATTTACATTTGTGTCGACAAGGGAAGAGGTGCGAGGCAGGGAGTACTGTCTCATCCTTTTAAAGAAAGTGAGTGCGCGAGTGAGGGGCGCCCGAGCGATGACCTTGTAGCCATGGATGCCACAAGGGAGTTTACGTGGGGCGGCGGTGGGGGTGGGAATAGCGCTGCTGGGGCGAGCGACCCTGCACGGGCGGTCCTGGTGGTGGGCGGGGGCGGCGTTCGCGGACGACTGCCTCAGCGGGGCGTCTACAGGGCGCTCTCGGGTGTCACTTTTCAACATCTCGATCTCTACGTAAGGCAGACGTCGTCATGCCACGATCCCGCGTTACCGTCGGAGGACGACGAAGGTTTGGACTCCCTCGAGAGCCAGACTCACACTCTCACGCCCTCGCCTGACCTCGCCCAAAGGGGCCACGTGCAGGCCGACAACCCGCCGCATGCAGAGGGTGGCTACTTTAGCCTCGAACGATGCCTGAGTGACGAAGACGCCGCGAACCTGCACGACTCACTGGAGAATCTGATGATCCAGTACCAATCCCCGGCCTCGAACGTGGGCCATCCTCACTTCTCGGCGAACTATCCTCATCCCTACCAGGGGTACCAACACCCGCAGAAACCGCCGAGCCACGCCCACTTCGGACGCATGCCCGCCTACGTCAACCCGTCCTTCCAGCACCAAGCGCCCTTCGTGAATCCCCCGCCATGCCACGACTATCCTCCGGCAGACCCTAACTACCTGCCTGCCAGGACCTATCCCCCCAGCAGCAGCCACTACATTTCGGAGAGCGACTACGAGTCCATGTACCACCAGAGGGACGGCTATCCTGTGCTCGAGGACGTGTCTCGTGGAGGCGCGTACGAGCGGCAGGTAGGTGATGTGTACCCCTCCCACGGGTCGTATCAGCCCCCTGAGACCTTCCAGGCCAAGACGAACTACCTCTACCCCAATTACTCCTCCGCGAGACACAGCGGCACTCGGGAATCTGAGGGAAAGGACGTAAGGAAAGCGAGTGTTCTGAGCGCCGATTCCCTCGAAGACCTGCCTCAGAGCCCGACGTCGCCTATATCCCCGCTGCCGCCGATGGAGGGTCGTAAGAGTTCTTGCTATAACGACTCCTTGGAAGATGTCCGTCCAAGACTCGTCAGCGAATTACGGGAATTCTTTGAGCGGCAGAAGTCTGTCGCCAGTAACAGCAGTCCAGAGTCTGACAGTCTTCAAGATCGTCGACCCGACGCGGAGAAGAATTCTGGCAACACAGAGAACGTCCAGCCAATAGAGAAAATGTCTGCAGAGGTCCAGGTTGATATCAGTTCGTCAGTCTCGAGTGACAAAACGGAAGATGCGGACACTAACACAACCGAAGAGGAAACTGTGGACTCAACACAGGAATCATCATCAGAGGATCCTACGAAGGAGTTATTAGAGTCTCAGAAGGAGACGCCTCCCGCGTCGAATTTACGATTAGGAGACGTGGCGTTCCTCAGGGCAACGCAAGACACACCGCAGACACTCCTAGCATCTACAAGGCTCGTGCAGGCTACGCTAAAGCCTTCCCCCAAGGCCACTACCTTCTTTATTAGTCTTGAAAGCAAATTTAAGGTTCCCGAGTTTGAGGACGTGAAGAAGGAAGAGGAACCCGAAAAGAAAGAAGAGGAAGAAAGTGTAGCAACCAGCTTTAGGGACAATTCGTCGTACTCGTCGAGCGACAGCAAAGAAACCCAGTCCTCGCCAAACACATACGAGGACGAGACAGACTCCTGCGACCCTGCCGATTACCAGGAGTCCCAGCTGATCCTCCGTCACTTCGTCGCCGACTGGGAAAATGAATCTCCGCCGAGCGACCACGAGTCGGACATCGACGAGTTCTTCTTGGTGCTCGACTCTACCGGAGGCCAAGGCAACTTCAGTTTCCCGTCAGACAGCTCCTCCGTGCTGTCCTCCGTCGGGAGCTCTCTCTCCGACCAGAAATCAGACAATCACTTACAGGAACAGGACTCGTACGACGACGGCAACCTGGCCGACGTGGGAGAGCCCGACACCTCCAGCTCAGGTCTGAGTCCGGTGGCAGAATCCACCAGCACCGAGAGTAATTCTCCCACTCCGGCGCTTCCAGAACCTTCGGACGAGAAAGACGGCTTCCTTGACGCTGCTCCCCACAACGTTATTGTCAAGCCTTTTTTAGGATTAGGTAAGGGCAGTGCTCAAGAGTCTCATGCGGGTTCTGCCCTGGGTACCGAAAACACAACTGTTGCTTATCCTGACCCTCTCGGCGAAGAGGGGCACGATAGCGACGAATTTGAGACCATCATTGACACCGTATTGTGTGACAGTGATGACAGTTGCCATGGTTCCTTCGATGGCAACACTAACACTTTACTAACCCCAGAACTAACTAACCCGCCGCTGGAAGACGTCACCGATGAGTCTGCTCCAGCGTCGACTCCGTCCAGTGATATCGAAGCTTCTTTTGAAACCGTGCGCAATATCGACGCTCATTCAAAATGTAGCCCGACGTCAGATGCCAGCGAAAAAAGTATATGTGCCGGGAAATATGCGGATAGATTGACTTCGGATCTAATCAAGGCCGATGCACCTGTCATAAGAGATAGCTGCATGACCGGAAATGATCACAATCAGAGTGCAGCATTGTCCGGTCAGGGAGTCGCGGGCCCGATAGAGCTTCATTACGCAAATTCGCGTGATCCACGTGAAAATGAGGTCACAAGTGGCCGGAGCTCCGCCCCGGGTGAGGCAAGCGGCACAGATGCTGACCCACACGCTACTACCGTCGCAGCCGCTCAGCTGGCAACTTGCACTTTCGATTTCGCTGCAGAGGCCCAGCCTACCCCTGACCTTGAGGCACTGGCCACTTTGATAGCGGAGCGGATCATGAGTGGCACCCTACCATCGACCAGTGCCAGTCAGAGTGGGCCAGGAGGCACTACCGCTCACCTCGCGCCAGGAATATACTCAGCCACTCGCAGCTGTGACGACTTACTCGTGACGAGGTCAGTCACTGTCAGCACATGTGAGGGTACGGACGACACTCCACACTTGCCCCTTGATACAACTTCGCCTCCTGTAGTAAACTTCGATTCATGCGAAAGTGAAAGTGATCAGCGTGCAGCGGCCAGCATGAGCGGCGAGGTGTGTGACCTGCAGTGCGCGCATGCCCTTAGTCAGGCGGAAAACTCAGTGAGTGAGACATGCAGTGAAGATACGAGTCTGGCGGCGGTGAACGGGAGTAAAGAGGGAATGAGTGAGAAAGGGAACCACAAATCGTGTGAAATGCTCAGTCGTTCACTGTGTCAGGATGAACATCACATCAAAGAGTATAGTGACAAAGTTGTGAAAGAAGTGATAAAAGATATCTCTCGGCAAGTGTCTAAGACATCCGATATAGGTGATGAGATCATGACTGACACCGAGGAGGACTGTAGCCATAGGAGCGCCGATCAGACAGCGGCGAATTCCCACACAAATCCTGCAAGTAAATCCCTCACGCCGACGCCCCAATTCGAGGCTCCCAGACCGGTGTTCCCGAGGAAGGACTCCAAAGGCTCGACCTGCGATTCCAACGAGAGTCGCAAAACGTCATTTAGCTCCACGATCACAACCCCCGATGATGAATTCATCGACGTGTCTCCCTCGGGGGAAACGCCCGTCAGGAGGTATTCGAACTCCTCCGGAATATCGTCTTTATCAGAGACAAGTGCCAGGAAGCTGTCGTTCTCGTCCTCGATGTCAGACGACTGGGAATGGTTCCCGGGAAGGAAGAAGAGCATGCGGGGCCAGCCTCTCCACGAGTACAAAGCAGCGCCGACGTCACCTACGGAGCTGGGGGAGGACGCTGACGTGCGAAAGATGTCCGGCGCAAGCACGACATCCATGCAAAGTTCAGGGATCAGCTCCATGACCGGATCTGCTTGTGAATCTAGTCTGAGTGAAGGGCGAAAATTCTCAGCAAGTTCTGGTGTTTCCTGCTTATCAAAGATTAAAGAGGAAACTAAGATGATCGCTGATGAGGATTTAGCAAAATTGGAGTCATATGAACAAGATAAGGAATTTTGTCACAACATCACTCCTGACGGAAAACCGCTCACCCTCCCGCCACCAGTGTGGCCTCGAGGTGCCGTCAGACAGGAAGTCAGCGAGAGCAACAAGCATCCCGCTCTTGTTGACCCTCAGAGCATAAATTATCCACACCCCAAGACAGAGAATCTAGAGTTTCTCGTTAAGAGAGCTGAGATCTTGAAAAATTCCAACAGCAGAACTCGCACAGATCAGCAGAAGCTCGACCTCCCCCTGATTTGCCCTTCGTCATGTCCGCTCAGACGGAAGGAGTACATGTCAAGTGATGATCTCGGTCACCTCCACTTGCACACCTCCGAGCAGAGCGACAAGGAAAAGAGAAAGTCACTAAATTTTGTGCCTAAACTCATCAAGCCAAAACCGCGAAGCTCCCTGCGCTCAAGGAGGCTCACTCTTCACACCTTCGAGAACATAGCAGACCAGTGGAGGAAGCAAAATGGCGCGAGCAACGAAGCTGCAAAGAGCGAGTCCGCGGAGATCCTGGACGATAGCGAGCCTCCCGAAGGCATGGAGAAGGAGGTGGAGTTCAGGCGTAATTTGGTTCGCGATCTCGAGAG
>NC_061848.1:13624998-13627498 GCF_019202785.1 Penaeus chinensis
GAGAGAGAGAGAGAGAGAGAGAGAGAGAGAGAGAGAGAGAGAGAGAAAGAGAGAAAGTGGAAGGAAATAGTGAAGAGGTGGAAGGATAGGGAATGAGAGGGTCAGGAAAGAAGATAAGAGAAGAGGAAGGGAGGGGAAGTAAGAAGGACTCGAAGGAAATGAAGAGAAGACGAGTAAGAGGAAAGAGAAAAGATAGGAAGTGTTGACAGAGGAAATATACACAGAGAGAAACATCACAGCAGTAGAAAGAAGTAAAGAAGTGAAACTGCTGTAAGACACAGAAGGCTAATGAAGTCAGGGAACTCGCTAATGAGGCTCACACCGGCACACGGGGTAGGGTCGCCTGGGTGAAGGGAGGGTGAAGGGGAGGGGCTAAAATAAGAGGGCAAGGGAGAGAAGAAGAGAGGAAGAGAGAACGAGGAAGTCAGAGACAAAGGGAGGAAGGGAAAGAGAGAGAGAGAGAAAGAGAGAGAGAGAGAGAGAGAAGAGAGAGAGAGAGAGAGAGAAAGAAAAAGAGAGAGAGAGATAGAGAGAGAGAGAGAGAGAGAGACGAACAGAAAAAGAGAGAGAGAGACGAAGAGAAAAAGAGAAAGAGAAATAGATTCCAGTCGCTATAAGAAAAATAGAGAAAGGACGAGCGGAGTGAGTAATGGGCGAAGGGGCAGAAGTTGCCCTCATTGGGTGACTGCAACCTTGACTCTATTACCGCGGAGGGCTATTCGAGGAAGCACCAAAGAGGAAACAGACGCGCCGTCGGACACACCTGTGCATGACTCCTGCATGACGGCAATCGCAGGTCCTATCAAGTCACAAGCTCAGTGAATCGATCATAGGACATCAGCGCAGGATCAGCTTATCTCGGGAATGGCGGGCCCGTCAGGTCCGTTGATAGAGTGAGGATATCGAGGCACCTGAAATTAGGTCTCCCTTCCTTGATAACCCTTGCCCCCCCTCCCTCTCCCCTGCCCCTGATAACTGTCTCCACCTCCACCTTCCCCCGAGTGCTGATGGACGATAAGGATGGGATTTGAGATAACATGCCAGCGCGGCATACACAATGCGGCGAATGCCTTGGACATTACACTTATATACAGCGTTAAGGCATGTTGTGTAAGACCTTTACACGTCGCTTGTTTGCATGACCCTAATAAAGCATTCACAGCGTGCCACGGAATGCTGGCTGTAACTCACGCGAGAGGGCGGCGGACGTTCCATAAGGGAATGTTATTGTAATGACGCTTCTGAGTGAAAAAAAGAGGGGAGCCTGATGCCACCCGGGATCCTAATCGTCAGCTTTCGTCGACACTAAACGTGGGTGTCCATCACAGGCGCCACTCTCTCCGCGGTTTCCCCCGTTACGTGTGATGAAATGGACTCGTCTTCCCTGTTATTATTGTTATTATTTTATTCGGCCTCTCCTGCTGTCGGGGTTTCCATGCAGATCGTCCGTATTCGTATGTTTAATCTTACATTTATACTTACTCACTTGTATTTATACTTTAACAATTACAGGTGCACACACACACACACACACACACACACACACACACACACACACACACACACACACACACACACACACACACACACACACACACACACACACACACGCACACACGCACACACACGCACCTACCTCTTACCAGACCCGGCGAAGCATCTGCGGGAGGCCACGGTACAAAACCCATAAATGGCACACGACTAGGCGCTGTTTACTCACACATCAGAGACTTTTCTCTCCGCGACGGAAATCACACGAAGGGGAGACTAGTGCCGTCGGCAACAGAAGCTTTTAGTATTTTCCCAAAGTCGACGGTCGGCGGCGGCATTAGGAGGGCGAGCAGGGATTTATTAACTAAACAGATGTTCGACTTTCCATCGATGACGCGGCGAGGTGAAGGCTCAGCGGCGGCGGGCGCCCGGCGCGGCCGCTGTTATGCGGAGTGTCAACTCTCACTCTCTGCGCCGCCGGGGAGGTTGGGCCAGGTGGCGGGAGGGAGCGGCCGGGCGGAGGTGGGGCAGAAGGATGGTGGAAGGAGGCTGGGCGGGGGAGGGGGCGGAAGGAAGGAGGGAGACGGAGAGGGAAAGGGCGGGAGATGGGGTGAAAAGAAGGATGTCTTCTAGTATCTCAAATTCATTAGCATTGTTTCTCCCATTTTTGTGGTGTTTGTGTTGTCTTTTGACAAAAAGTATATTTCTTATTTAAACACATCTCTCTATATGCACACTGGATGTTCACGATGCTGTTTTAGGGTAAACAGACATGATTATTTATATTCCAAAGCCTGCCATGCCACTTTCATTCCCGTGTAGTCAAGGCAAGTGTTGAGGCTAGCAAGGGAATCGAACATTTGTTAGTTATTGGAGGATGCGTAAAGTTAGAACACTAGAATTTGTGCAATAAATAGCGTACCCTACTGCGGATATGAACAGTGAATGTTACAAATGATCCATTGCAGGTAGAGATAGGAATGACATTCCCTTGGTTTCGGCGCCGGAT
>NC_061848.1:13632498-13637498 GCF_019202785.1 Penaeus chinensis
AATTTAGATGATTACCGCTGACTCGCCACTTGGGTCACTCCTTCATTTCGCCTTCAAGAGCTGCAATAACCTCGCCCTGATGTCATATTTCATATCTTTTCGCTTGTGTTCTTCTCGCTAAGAACACACTGTTCACGTGTTCTCCTCGCTAAGGGACACGCTGCCTACGTGTTCTCCTCGAGGAATGGATGCAAAGAACACAGCACCTGATTCTCCCAGCCTACCCCCCCCCCCCCCCCCCCCCCCCTGAGAATATGGCCATCCCCAGCAGGTGAACTTTAAAGAATATGATTTACTTTCGACCTTCTTTGTTGTTTCGTTTTTTTATTTTGTTTTTATCTCTCTCTCTCTTTCGTTCTTGTTTTTTATCTTTGTTCTTATTTCCCATGGTCTTGTTCTTTTTTTAAAAATCCTTTTCGCCGTAAGCCCTCTTTTTTGAGCGGGAGACGAAGCACTTCAACAATGATGTGTTTTTTTTTCCTTTAAGGGATTGCGAGATGGGGGCCATTACCTCTGTGTCTGATGAGGTAATGATGATGCTGAAATAACTCATTCGGAGTCGGAGATCAATCTGATTGGAGATGACTTGGACATTTATTTTCTTTGGTTTAACTTTAAGTGTTTGACGTTTTTTCGTGTTTTTTTTTTTTTTTTTTTGGTGGGGGGGGGGGGGGGCACTTTGTACGTGTTTTCTTTGACTTTTTGATGATTATAAATGATACAATGAAGAATTTTGCGAGTTTTGACCTACCGCAGCGGAGATTTCTTTAGGATTTTTCTTGAAAGTTGAAACTCTTTTCTCTCCATCTATCTATCTATCTATCTCTAACTCTCCTTTATTCTCCTTCGCCCTCACCCCCCTCCGCCCCTGGCCTCCTACTCTCCCATTCAGCTCCAAGCCCGCGTCGTGGGTGATGGCCGTATCAAGGTGTACCGCGTTTTTTAAAGGCGATAGCGCGGCCGGGAAAGTGGATGATGGCGTTAATTATTCAGGTGCGGCGACGGCGGCGTGGCCCTCGCGTCGACGACAGCCTGCGTCCACCTTCGCCACCTGTGCCTGCCGCAGGAGAATCTAGGGAGGAGCTTAGGACGAACGGCGCTGTTTTCCCGGCTCCGATGGCTGGGGCGTTTTCGTGGAAGCCTGGGTTGGGAAAAGTGGTGGTTTAAGATTTTTTTTTCGTTTTTGTCAAAGTGTAAGGATTAAGTAGGATTAATTGACGGTGTCTAAACAAACATTAGATAAGCGGATCCAACCACACGCACATAGATTACGATCAAATCCGGATTTAAGACACATAAGGCGGAGAGAAGAGCCGGTTTAAGAGTAGGCCTACAATAGACGAAACGCTCGTGGCTGAGGCGCATGTGGGTGGTGCCAACCCCCCCCCCCCCCTCTTCCTGTCCTTATAAGGCACCTACCCTCCGACAAGGCCGTTTGCCGGGCTAATAAACACCTTGGACACTGGGTATTTGTCTCCGTAAGTGTCGAAAGGAATTCGGGATTGTTTCTCATGGGTGTAGGAGTGGTTCCATATATTCATTGGGTAGAAATGAATGGCAAAAATAAATTAATGAATATATAGATCTCATAACTTGCGCAATGAAGCATTTCTAAATCCACAAACAAAATTTAAACCAAAAGCCAATTAAAACAATTAGCGCGCACAACTACATGTATCCTCGTATCCTGCAATGCCCGAACGCACGGGCCCCGCGGTCAGAGTGCAAATGAAATAAAAGGTATTAAACAGATCTGCGGTCGAGATGGATCGGGTCCGGCGGGGGAGCTGATCGTACCTGACGGCGGAGATTAGACGTTCGCCCTCCGTTCATTTCGGCTTCGCTAGGGCTGCTCGGTGCTAGGAGCTCTTGTGCAGAGGCTTGCTACACTTTTGGGCTATGCTTCTCTTCCTTTTTCTTGTTTTCTTCTCCCCACTTTTCCATTTCCTGGATTTCCGTTTTTTCTTGAATTGTATTTGTTTTCCTTTTCTTTTGTGTATTTGTTTTGTTTTTCTGGTGCGTGTTATTGTTTTTTACTTTTTATTGCCTTTTCTCTCTACCTACTGCATGCACAGACACACGCGCACTTTCTCTCTCTCTCTCTCTCTCTCTCTCTCTCTCTCTCTCTCTCTCTCTCTCTCTCTCTCTCTCTCTCTCTCTCTCTCTCTCTCTCTCTCTCTCTCTTCTGATTTGAGATGTGAGCGTGAGCGAGTCTGTAGTGTGAGGTGACCCTGAGCAGTGAGACAGGGAGGAGGTGGGGGAAGGGGAGGGGGCGACAGGGAAGAAGGCCTGGAGGAGGGAGGAGGCGTAGGGATGGGGGTGGGAGGGGATAGGAGGATGTCAAGTAGGAAGGAAGGATGGGAGGAGAGGGAGGGGTAGGGAAGAGGAACGAGGGAGGGAAGGGGAGGGGGAAGGGTGTCACGCAGGTGGGGAAGGGGACAGTAGTAGGAGGGGGGGGGGGGGGTCACGGCCTAGACTGAGAGTGGGCGTAGGTTGGTCAGTCAGTGTGTCGTGGGCGCGGATGCGTCGTTGAGGCCAGTGGAAATCTTTTCGAAAACAGGTTCCGCGTGGGACTGCTTGCTGCTTGCTTAATGGGGGATGGGGGCGGGGTGGGGGTGGGGGATAAGGTGAGGAGAGGAGGACGTCCCGGATGATAATTCATATTTTATTGGATACGTTAACTTCTGGGAAAAGAGGGAAAAGAGAGGAAATAAACTAAACTACAATAAAACAAGAAGTATACTGTCTTCGGCAATGAATAAGTAAAATATGCAAATGACGTCATCCCTGAACGCGAGAAATACGACACCATGAAATATTTAAGCAAACAAACTTGCGCAATATCCACCGTGAGGAAAAGTCATATTCTTATTCACTATCTCTCAAAGAGCTGGAAGAAGAAGGGGGGCGAATCTCCTTTCAGACTGGTAATGGAATCCCAGAATATATGAAAGGGCTCTGAATCCTTTTAAATCCCTATAATTAATCCCACATAACCCGAAGCCTTCTTCCTGCTCCTCTTCACTTAAAGCAAATCATAAATTTCCGTTTTCTGTAACTGAATCTATTTAACTTTGGCGGGAAACCAACAGTCCTTGTTTTCCATCATTGGCGGTGGCGCTCCGGGACTCAGAGGCGTATAGAGTTACTTGTTATCTATTGTTATCTATTTTGTCTTCGACGAGGAGGGCGTGAACGACATTGGAGTTCGGATGCCGACGAGTTTTTTTTTTTTTGGGGGGGGGGGGGAGTATTGCTTGTCTGTTTGTTTGTCTTTGTTTCAGCTTCTGATTCTCACCTTTTCTCTTTCTTTTTCTCTTTCCCTTTCTCTTTCAGTTCCTCTTTGTCTATAAATGTTTCTTCCTGTTCTTCCGTTTTCTTCTCTCCTCCTCCTACTCCGCCTCCTTTCCTCCTCCTCCTTTCCTCCTTCCCTCTCCCTTTTTCACCTCTTCCCTCCCTCCCTCTTTCCCTCCCTCACTCCTTCCCTTCTTCCCTCCCGGAAGGGATGAGCTTAACTATAGACACGGAGGTCACGAGGTCACCGGGTCACCGAGGTCAAAGTTAAGGTCGCATCGTTATATACATGGGAATTTCTTAAATGTTAACATCTTTGGAGTGGGTATTCTTTTTATCATAAAGTTAAGTGATATTAGTTCTCTGTAATGTTTTTTTTTTTTAGGAGTGTATGATGCCTATGGGATGTTTTCTTATGTAATGCTTTATTATGTAAAATCACCGTTCGTCTTTCTCGTATCTTTTTAACTGTATGGTTCTTTTTTTCTTTTTTCTTTCTTTTGTTTATATGCGTTTGGTTTCGTTTGATTAACTTTTTTTTGTATTTATGTTTATTTCTTTTTCTTTCTATTTGATTACTCCTCGCTTTCTTTACCATTTTTATTATTAATCTGCATTTTCCCACGTCTGATTTTTCATTTTGCTTCTTTTCACATCGCCATTTGCTTTTACTTCGGTTTCTCAGAGCAAATATTATGTTTCCCTTTTTACCATTTACGTATTTTTTCATCTTTATCCAACTTCTTGTTTTTCTTTTCATCATCTTTTTTTTCGTTTTGATTTCCTCATTTCTCGTTTTTTTTTTTCTTTTTTTTCTTCTTCTTCTTCTTTTTACTTCCTCATCTTTCACATAACGAAGACAAATGCACCGAGACGAAAGACTAAAGGAGAAGACAGAGGGAGAAGGAAGTAGATTTATGAGCTTGAAGAATGAATTACAGAAGAGCCTTGAACACCATGAACAACGCGTGAAGAACATGAATAACCCCTCTCTATCACGCCAGAGGGGGTAGGGGGCAGGGGGTAGAGGAGGGGGGAGTGGCATTACGGGGGGGGGGGGAGTGTTGTGGTGAATTAATTCGTTTGGAGAAAAAACAATTTGGTTGTTGTTTCTGTTTCTTTTTATTTGGTTATTTGCTTGTGTGATTACGGGATTACGTGATTTTTTTTTAACATAAGGAAACTTTATAATTGTATGTACTGTAAATATGTAGTCATTATCGTAGGATATTTAGAGTCACGGGGAACATTCTCCATGGTAATTTAAAGCTTTCTCCTCTCTCTCTTTCTCTTTATCTTTATCTTTCTCTCTCTCTCCCCTTTTTTTCTTCTCCTCTTTTCTCGTATCTTCTCTTCGCTTTCTCCCACACGTACACACACACACACACACACACGCGCGCGCGCGCACATTTGTGTTCTCTCCCACGGCCATTGGTGGTTCTCGTCGCTCGAGCCCCTTTAAGAGGCATCAGGAAGTGTCTCCCACATGTTGTAAAAATGATGAATTCACACACACGTACACATTCTGTTTCGTGTGTGTTTTTTATTCACTTTTGCTGTGTTTATTTTACGCTCTGGTTATCGGTCTGTCGATCGCATGTCTTTCTGTTTCGCTGCATGTTTTAAACTGTTGCGTGCATATGTGGAAATACATTTTCTTCTCTTTTTCTTCTCTTATTCTTATTCTTATTTTTATTCTTCTTATT
>NC_061848.1:13639998-13649998 GCF_019202785.1 Penaeus chinensis
AGGGGTCAGGAGGGGGGGAGGAGGCAGAGCAATTACCGTAATTATAACAAACATGCAGACGTCGTTCGCCGAAGGACAAAAGGCAAAGAAAACGGAGCCAAGCACAAAAAAAACATGAGGACAGAAACAGAAAACGGAGAACATGATAACAGACGACCGGAGGCTTATTGGTTTAAAGACGTTCATTTCGGAGGCATTTTGATAACGCTCCCGTGTAGATAGAAGACATGAAATAATAAATAGATAAACAAATTAATGAATGAAAGAAGTGAATAGACGAATAAAGAAGTGAAGATGTGAATAGATAGAGAATAACAGAGAAATAGATTATAAAAAATCCTGGGAGTTGGGGATAGTATAGGGAGGAAGACCCCAGCAAGGGCGGTTACTCTGCCTCCTCTACAATTTATAAGCGAAGGTTATAAAATCAGATGACGCAACACAACCTGTAATATGGCAGAGGCACAGTTCGGATTGGGCAGCTGGTAATTAAGATCACGATCATAATACATCATTTTAGCTAGAGGAGGAGGGAGGGGCTTACGACGCCTTCTTGTAGAAAAGAAAGTGAGGGAAGCGTAATTGGACTCGTGATAATTGCACACTAAAAGAGAGCGAGAGAAACAGGAGGAATGTGTATATATCTATATATATATATATATATATATATATATATATATATATATATAGAGGGAGAGGGGGAGGGAGAGGGAGAGGGAGAGGGAGAGAGGGAGAGAGGGAGAGAAGGAGAGAGAGAGGGAGAGAGAGAGGGAGAGAGAGAGGGAGAGAGAGAGGGAGAGAGAGAGGGAGAGGGAGAGGGAGAGGGAGAGGGAGAGGGAGAGGGAGAGGGAGAGGGAGAGGGAGAGGGAGAGGGAGAGGGAGAGAGAGAGGGAGAGAAAGAGAGAGAGAAAGAGTGAGAGTAAGAGTGAGAGTAAGAGTGAGAGTGAGAGTAAGAGTGAGAGTAAGAGTAAGAGTGAGAGTGAGAGTGAGAGTGAGAGTGAGAGTGAGAGTGAGAGAGAGAGAGAGAGAGAGAGAGAGAGAGAGAGAGAGAGAGAGAGAGAGAGAGAGAGAGAGAGAGAGAGAGAGAAAGAGAAAGAAACAAAAAAAATTGATCGTCCGCAGACAGAGAGAGAAAAAAGGTAAACAACATCTCCATCTTCTAAGACCAGGTTGCACGGTCGTCGGTCAGAGATAAGGCAGATGAAGGAGAAAGTTGCATGATCATCCGGGGAAAATGATAATGATTTAGAAAAAAATAATCTGGTCGCGTTTTTTTTCATATGTACTTTTTATATTGGGTGCGAGGGAAAAAATATTTATTGTGTGTATTTTGGATGTTAGACACACACACACACACACACACACACACACCTTTGTGTGTGTGTGTGTAATCTTACTCTCCTCGTCTCCCGATCTTCCACTCTTCCTTTCTCTTCCTCACCTCCTTCTCAACCCATAGCTCGCTTTCTCTCCCTCCTTTCTCTGCCGTAGACGCGAGTAAACAGCCTGTCAGCTGGAGAGTGAAACATAAACAAAAGAGCTGGTTTTAGGTTACCTTTTTTTTGGCATTTTTCTGAATCTCCTTCGATAAAAAGGGAAAAACACCAAATAAGGGAAATAGGAGGTTTTGGGTGTAAAGATTTTCTCTATATGGTGACGTTTTAGTGATCGAACTCCTGCCGATGGCGCGAGGTTAGGAAGGGCGCTCTGTCGGTCGGTCCGTCGGTGCCGAATCTCTAGTGTTTTGAAGGAAGGTCCCTTGCTATCTTCGGCGGAAAAGGGAGCTCGTGACGTAAAATCGAATCGTCATCACTTGAAGTCCTAAAGTTTACTTAGAAATTTGGCGTTTGATTAAGAAGTGCCCTAATGTCTTATGTTTTATCTGGTGGGACATCATTCCTTCTCTTTTGTCTTGAGGTGCAGCTAGTTCAGCACTTTAGATTAATCGTAAATCATAACTGTCTCTCTCATTTCTTCGTGAAGTACCGCCACCTGTCCCGTACCTCGTGAATTGCTCAAATCTCTTTTTTTTTTCTCGTCGGCCGCGCCTGTCCTCACTTTTCCTTCACTTTTCCTCGTGAAGTACCGCCACCTGTCCCCATGCCTCTCTCGCGTTTCCTGGCGAAGTACCGCTACCTCTCCTATTATCTCATGAAGTTTCGCCGTCTTCCGCTTTTTCTCCTCGCGCCACCGTCTCCCCATCCGTCTCTCGAGAAGCCTTGTGTGGGAGACTCCATGCGAGGAGACATAATGAGCTGACTGAATAAATGTATAAATGTATGGGCATCCTCAGGGCAGGGAGCCTGGGTGGGAGAGCGAGGGAAGGGGTAGCGGGGCATGGGAAGCAAGTGGGTACTGGTGCCACGCGTGTGTGTCAGCTTTCTCCTTGTTAATAATGATATGTTATGGACTCGCAGCTAAATCAATCCAAACGTTTCATTTCACCCCGTTTTCGTTGCGCCTGGAAGTGAAAGAAAATGTATACCTGAGGGAAGATGAATTACTAGAAACAACACGTTATTGCGCTTTATTAAACTGATGGAAATCGTGATATGCATCAGGTTTATATATACAGAATAAATGCTAATGATCATGATTGTCATATATGGATGAGCTTTCATCTCTGAATGCCATCGGCATCCACAGGGAACGTCATCAAGTGTCATTTCACATGTCATTTGCCCTCGGTGATGAGCCTTAGGAGGAAACGGAGAGATGGCGCAGGGGGAGGGGGAGAACAAGGCCGAGAAACAGGAGAAAGGGAACGGACAATAAAGATGGGTCTAAGAATGGACCATATTGAAGAGAGTAATCGCTGACAAAGACAGCCTTGGAGGATAATAATGTTGAAGGAGTAGGGGAGGGGGTGGAGGGGGAGGGAGAAGGAACGTACAGAAGGTACAGTGCAGGGGGAGGGGGTAGAAAAGGTATGGGGGAAGGGGGGGAGGGCCGGAGGGTGCGTTCTGAAAGGAATATATGAAAAGGGAGTTGTTTGAGTGAATAAGGACGCTATACTCATTTTAAGAGTGGGGAAGGGGCGGGAAGAGAGAAGGGAAGAGGGGGAGACAAAGGGATGGGAAGAGGGAGGAAGGAAGACGGGGGAAGGGGAAGGATGAGAGGAGGAGAGAGAGGAGGGGAAGGCAGGGGGAGAGGGAGGAGAAAGAGGGAGGAGGGGCAGGGAGGTCGCGGCGGCCACAGGGGGTCGAAGCGAAATCCAGGGGGGAGGAAGGGAGAGTGAATGCAAACCTTGGGCGGAGTAGCCGTCAAAGGGACCTCCGTAACCTAGTTTAATCCCGCGTCTTTTTACCAGCGCCCTCGCGTCGTCTCATCCCAGCTAAGAACTTTTGAAGGGACGAGGGAAGAATACGGTCTCGAATTCACCAAGGAGTATTAAGATTTCACTTTGGTGTCACAGTAACCGACAGCGTCAGGCCGGCCTCTGGTATGCACGCGAGGCTCCCCCACCCCTCCCTTCCCCTCCCCACCCTTCGTCTACCTACCTATCCCCCCTGTTTTCCTGCATCCACCCCATCCTATCCCCTACTTTTTCTCCCTCTCCTTCCTCTCTCTGCAGCCTCCTCTCACCCTGCCCAAGTGCCCGTGGGGAAGGTGGAGGAGGAGGAGGAGAAGGAGGAGTAAGAAGAAAAAGCAGAAAGGAAGAAGCAGAGAAGGAGAAGGAGAATAAGGAAAAAGAGTAGGGGAAAAAGAAGAAGGAGAAAGAGGATAAAAAGAAGGAGGAGGAGGAGGAGGAGGAGGAGGAGGAGGAGGAGGAGGAGGAGGAGGAGGAGGAGGAGGAGGAGGAGGAGGAGGAGGAGGAGGTGGTGGTGGTTGAGGTAAAAACTGGCAAAGCCGGTTTGGCCGCGACACAACACTTTCTTCTCGTTTAGCAGAGACTCGATGCATTTTTTCCCCTTTAACCACATAGGATCGCGAAGTCGAAGTCGGTGCTTTTGATCACTATGATTAGATTTAACGTTCGATTTCGGAAAGGTCGGCGGGGGGATTGGGATACCGGCCGGTGTCTCGGCAAAGATCGGGGGAAGGGAAAGAAAGCGAGAGTTGAAGGAGGGAGATAGTTAAGTAAATGGATGAATAGGATGGATGGAGAGAGAGAGAGAGAGAGAGAGAGAGAGAGAGAGAGAGAGAGAGAGAGAGAGAGAGAGAGAGAGAGAGAGAGAGAGAGAGAGAGAGAGAGAGAGAGCACCTGCATCGTCATCGAATTATTCCCCCGCTTTGCCTCGCGTGCGTGCGTCCTCCCGTCGAAGTGGGCCGGCTTACTAATTATCCTGAGTGTGACGGATGCGGTTACAGTTATCCTAGCCGAGTAGTAGGATTAGAGTTTGAAAACATGTGAATTATTGTGAATCACTCTCATATTAGCCTACATTTACACCGGAATTGCCCAAGTGTTGACCCATGTCGCCCCCATGTCTAATATATTGTAAAATATTCTGTTAACGAAATCAGTGACACATTTCTGGCGGTCTGTTGGCCATGACCGCTTATGTTTTTCGTGAACTAGATTCGCATAACGAAATTATGGGTGGTTTGCATGCGCAGATGTTCACGCACAGGCACGCTAGATACAAACACAAACATACAACGCACACACACACACACACACACACACACACACACACACACACACACACACACACACACACACACACACATATATATATATATATATATATATATATATATATATATATACACATACACGGAAATACATGTTACATGGACCCCGCATAAATAATAAAAAATGATACAAACATCTATGAATATGTATCAGTAATTAATATTAACCTTTCTGAATGACCTCATTAACCGTCAGATTATATAGGCTTATATCTGAAACTCATATCATTTCCATAAATTCAACAAAACCAGGATTAAGAAAAAAAAAAAAAAATGACATACAAAAGTGTTTTTTCAGTTAACACGTGTTTCTCCATTCGCATCTGTCCGATTGGCCGGCTCAAAGAAAGGGTTTTGGCGGGAAGTAAATAGTCCAGGTGGAAAATATGAGTAAATGGATAAGTGAAAAAATGTTATTCGCGGGTCAACAACCTTTGCAAATTAATTCTAGCCGTAAAAAGAATGTCATCTTGATTGTGGTATTAGTCTTCTGAATCATTCCAAAGGGTTTCTAGAATTTGAAAGAAATGGTAAATAGAAGAAAACAATACTATCGTGATTTTTTTTTCACATTTGGGCGGAGGCATTTGACAGATTGGTGTTGATTATGATGGGCTTGACAGGTTGGTGATGATATTTGTTTGATAATTGACAGGTTACTGATGGTAATTGTTTGAAACTCAGCGGTGGATTCGGACGTGTTGCTTTCAACCGATCATCGCCAACTTCTGAAACGCACAAATAGATAAATAAATACATGAGTGAATGAGTAAGTAAATGAATAGATATATAAAGAATAAAAAATTATATTAATAGATAAAACGGCATAGTTACATTTTCGCATTAAATGATGCCCCCTTTTCCCCAACACCTCGACAATAACGAGCTTGGTTGCGGGTGGAGAGATTTGGGAAAGGATAGAAAAAGGTAAAGGAAGCGACAGAAGAAGAAGAAAAAAAAGTTCGCCATGTTGAGGAACCTTTTGTCATATTCCTTTGATGTTGACAGCCTTGTTATCTTGATTATCCTTCATATCCTCATGGAGACGAACTCCCTCATCAAAGGAGGAGCTGCCAGGCCTCGAGCTCCGTCCGGAACGTGGAGGCGCGCGTTCGGGACGCTCCTCTTGCGGGGCCTGGGGGAGGAGGGAAGGAAGGGGGAAGGGGGAGAGAGGGGAGATAGGAGAGAGGGGGGAGAGGGGGAAAGATGAAGGAGAGAGGTTGAGGGGGGTATGGGGAGGGAGAGGGTTTTGGTGTCGGTGAGGGAGAGGGTGAGAATAAGGGAAAGGGAGGGGAAGAGGAAGGAATAAAGAAAGAGAGAGAAAGAGAGAGAGAGAGAGAGAGAGAGAGAGAGAGAGAGAGAGAGAGAGAGAGAGAGAGAGAGAGAGAGAGAGAGAGAGAGAGAGAGAGAGAATGGAAAATTAATATTTTCCACCACACTCTCAAGTGTCGAATTTCGCCCCTTACTTATACGTCGCTGAGCTACGCACAGTCGGTTCGTGCGCATGATACGTGATAAGGTACGCCTCATATTTACATTGGGATTTTAGACACATTAATTTGCGCGTGACTCTTTCTCCGCTCACTTTCAATTTACTTTTGTCTGCTCCGCCTCTGTGTTTCAACGCGTGCTACTGCCATCGATCTTCTGCCAAAGTCGCTTTACTTAAGAGGCACGAGCACACGCTGACATACATACACAGATACACAGTAACACGCACAGGCGCACTAACATGCACGAGTATATATACACAGCCAGGCACACACAAACAAACACACACACACACACACACACACACACACACACACACACACACACACACACACACACACACACACACACACACACACACACACACACACACACACACACACACACACACACACACACACTCACACTCACACTCACACTCACACTCACACTCACACTCACACTCACACTCACACACACACACACACACACACACACACACACACACACACACACACACACACACACACACACACACACACACACACACACTGTTCCTCTATTTCTGTCACTACAGCTTCACTACAGCTGACATACGACCTCACTCCTGATTTACATCTGTCAGCCTCATCACTTGTGCATGTCCATTAGTACTGACGACGCCATTAACCTGAAATGAGCTTGTATAACCCATGTACATTAGGTAGCGAGAACATGATCCAATCAACGTCATCCAGTAAGCAAACCCATTAAAGAACATGGCTAAAGAGCATAATCAAGTACGGAAGACCATTAACGAACGTGTCTGAAGAACGTGACCCAATATGTAAAGGCAGTGAGGAACGTGTCTCCGTCATCTCGGCCTTGTAAGGGGACCTGTTATGCCCAGCTGTGAACCACGATGACGCAACCCGTGCTATGGCTTGTTTACATTCGCGTCCGCCGGGAGTGAAGTGGGGGGTTGGGGGTGGGGGGAGGTGATGCATGCAAGGGTTTAGAAGGGAAGGGAACGGAAGCTGGATTTTAGGGGTAAGCTTAAGGAAAGGGGTTAGATTTTAAGGGTGAAGGGAAGGGAAGGGGTTAGATTTTAGGAGTTAGGGGAAAGAACTTGGTTAGATTTAAAGGGTGAGTTGAAAGGAAATGGAAACTGGCGAGGGGAAGGGAAAGGGTAAAGAGGTCAAATAGAAAAAAAGGGGACTAGATACCAAGGGCTAAGGTTGAGGGAAAGGGGGCTTGGATTTAAGGGCGGAGGGAAAGGGACTGGACTCACGGTCTGGATTTTAGGGCTGAAGGGAAAGGAAATGCGCTGGATTTTGATGTTGATGAGAGGGTAAAAGGGACTGGATTTAAAGGTGTTGGGAGGGGAAGGTGAAGAGCGGATGCCTGATGGGTGATGGGAAGGGAGAGGAAACGGGGTATAACGTGGTGGGCGTGGGCGGGAAGAAGGGAGGAAAGGGAAAGCTGGTTGTGGGCGGCGGATCGGAAGGGGGAAATGGATTTTATTTGCGATTACGGATGGCATGAATGACTCGCTGGGCCGGTTGTGGTGGGGATGGGGTTAGTGTGGGGGAGGGGCGCGCTCAACCACGCTAAAAGTGAGAGTTATCGCTACCCGCTCTGGTTGCTGGATGTCATTATGATCCGCCAACCATGATGGTATTGTGTGGTTACGTAGAATCATCCCGCTCGCTTTTTTAGTCTTCCTCTCTCTCTCTCTGATGGCCGTCCGCTGTGTGTGTGTGTGTGTGTGTGTGTGTGTGTGTGTGTGTGTGTGTGTGTGTGTGTGTGTGTGTGTGTGTGTGTGTGTGTGTGTGTGCGCGCGTGTGTGTGTGCGGTTGCTCGTGTGCGCCTCTTTCTCTCTCCACACACGTCCACGCACACGTACACGCACACGCACATGCACTCACGCTCGCACGCACGTGTGTGTGTGTGTGTGTGTGTGTGTGTGTGTGTGTGTGTGTGTGTGTGTGTGTGTGTGTGTGTGTGTGTGTGTGTGTGTGTGTGAGAGAGAGAGAGAGAGAGAGAGAGAGAGAGAGAGAGAGAGAGAGAGAGAGAGAGAGAGAGAGAGAGAGAGAGAGAGAGAGAGAGAGAGAGAGAGAGAGAGAGAAGGGTACAATCCGAAGTGTCTGGTAATTAGATACATCTGTATAATCGATTTTCAACTCTTAATGCAAATGATCTGAGAATAACATCCGGCCAACCATACCCATTTCACTCCAACCATAACCAGGGTTGTGGTGCGATGACGTCATCCCAGGAGGGGCGGAGACACGGTGCGGTGACGTCATCCACCCCGGGGCGGTGTCGCTTCCAGCCCGACGTCACGAGGGAGTGGGTGGGGTCCGGCCACTGCGACTCGCCTGCTTTGGGGTCCATGCCACGTTGACCTTTTTCTATTGGATTTAAAAACTGCACATTGCTCGGGATTGAAAGCTATGTCGATCCGGCTTGATAACTATATCGATCCGGAATCAAAACTATATGGATCCGGACTGAAAAGCTTATAGTGCTTCGTACTGAATGTTTTATACACATTTTATTGAGATCTTAATATTGATCCTTAATGCTGTTGTCCCAAGACGGCATTAAGTAACGTTTTACTGTGTAAGAAATGTACTGTTATTTTTGTGTGCAAATCAATGTGTCTCGTATATTTATTTTGGAATTAAATAACTGACTTTCTTTTTCTTATTTTTGCAGGTACGTGTTGCATGATGATCCCTGGCTCTCTCTCGGCTGTTTCAAGGTCATGTAGATTTGTATTTCAGGTGTGTGTGTGTGTGTGTGTGTGTGTGTGTGTGTGTGTGTGTGTGTGTGTGTGTGTGTGTGTGTGTGTGTGTGTGTGTGTGTGTACGTGTGTGTGTGTGTATGTGTGTACGTGTATGTGTGCGTATCTGTACATATGTTTGCTTGCATTTGTGTGAATACGTGTTCGTATGTACCCGTAACTTCATTACCCAACCAAAACTAAACACAAGGAAAGAAACCCACAGGCAAGCAAGAGACACGAGGAAACGCCGCGTGGGCCGCCCCTCCGCCCGCACCACGCCCTGGCAGCCGTCCTGAGGGGCTCGGGTGGGCAGACCCGTTACAAAATCTACACCTTCATCTCGGAAGTGAGACAAAGATGCCCGGCTGCCACGTGGTACATCGGGGAACATTTGCGTGTGGCAAGGGGGCATCTGGCTCTCTGCTCCTTCCTGGGAATGGTGGGGGTGGGGGTGGTGGTGGGGGGAGGGGGGATGCTGGGTGCATTTGATGATCAGGGAGAGAGGCTTGATTGTGATGGGTCAATTTTTCCCCGTGTGAAGTGCTGCCTCATGATTTACTTTCTCTGTCTGTCTGTCAGTTTGATTCTCTCTCTCTCTCTCTTCATCTGTCTATCAATCTATTTATCTCTCTCTCTCTTACTCTTACTCTCCCTCCTTCTCTCACTCTCCTTTCTCCTTCTCTTCCCTCCTCTCTCCTTCCTTCTCTCCTTCCCCTTCTCCCCCCTCTCCCCCCCAAGCTCACTTTTAGGGCCTTCCGCGCCACGTGAGAGCCCGTAACAGAATTCCAGGCGACGCAATACGCAAGAGTACAGGCTGCACGGCCGACTTTGCGAGGCGGTGTCGACACGGGCGGCGCAGCCCCTTTGTGGTGCATGTCCATCCCCAGGGTGGTGTTGAAAATGCTATTTGGGAATGGAAAATAGAAAGGAAGGGGGATACATTTGTGTATAATATAGGTATGTGTGTTTATGTAAGTGTGCATGTATGTATGCATGTATGCATATATGCACATATGCACTTATGTATGTCTGTATTTATGCATATATGCACTTATGTATGTATGCATGTATGCATATATGCACTTATGTATGTATGCATGTATGTGATATATATATGTATAT
>NC_061848.1:13659998-13664998 GCF_019202785.1 Penaeus chinensis
GTCGCATATCAGGGGGGCGCGGGAAGGTGGGAGGCGCTCGCTTGAGAAGGGCAGGTAGAAGGGGATGGTTATCTTGCGGCTAATGGACTGCCGTGGCAAAGGCTCTCAAAGGGGAGGTTGTGTGTGCCCGTCAGGACTGAAGGTGAAACGCTGAATTGTGAAGTTCGGGAAATTGTCTTCCGTGCCATAAGACTTTCACATATTCTTAAAAAGAAAGAAAGATAAAAAAAATCAAATCTGCAGTCAAAAGTATTCAGATGAAGAGGAGATGAAGTATAAATTCGCATGGTGTATCCCATCGTTAGTCATGCAGTCATGATCCGAGAAGGAGCGAACCTGCTTCTAAGTGCCCGTTCGCCTCCATCCAAGAGGCACAAAGAAATCGTTTGATAAGAAAACACCTGCAGTCTGAGGGGCTGTTGGCTCCGGTGTCTCAGGAAGGCTCGGTTAGCTGCGTGTTTACATTTGGGTGAATTTACTCTTGTAAACGTCTCTATTATGTCCGCTGTGTCTCTGTCTCTCAGCGTAACAGCATAAGTGCGAAGTATATCATGCAAACTTTGTGGAAGTCCTTATGTCTTACATCTTTATGCCTTATGTCTTCTCTAATGTAGCAGTTAGAATGATCAGACCAGGAATATAACTCCTTTCATTATTGTAGCTTGGAGCTTTTTCCATCGGAAAAGATTACCTGGCCTCTATAAGTTTGTCGGTTGGAATTTGTAATTTTCTTTGGGTTTACATTATGGGACGTCACCCCTCGGCATTTCCTCCCACTAATTTGGATATGATCTATTAAGATTGTGCGTTTCCCACGACCTTCAAGATTTTCCCACGGTTATTCCTGCTCTCCCCTCATTCTCGCGCCCCCTCCCTCGAGACCCGCAGAGGAGGAAGAGGAGCGCTGCAGTCGTTAAGGGGAACTAATCTGGACGAGCAAACTTTTTTCCATTTTCTCTTTCAATCTTTAACGTTTGCGAATCCTCCACTTTAGCCAGCCAACGGAAGGGTGAATCGGGCCAGCATTTATCAAAGGACCGTTTACGCCTTATATAATACAACATACTGACTTATCTCTTCATATAAAATTTCCGTTAGAGGATCACATTTTTTTTATTTTTATTCATATGGATTCCCCTGCTAAGCACCCCAGGTCACTTACGACCGCTACTAGGAGAAACAGGTCTAGGGTCACCCTCAACCGTTACCAGGGTCATTACTAAGGTCACACGAGCTTAGGTTCAACACCCTAGCAGTTCCTAGGTTCAGGCAAGGGTTCAAAAGGCGACTCTTATACAGAAAAAAAGGGAGTGACATCATTTACCCAGCAATTAACGACTGTAAATTAGTAAGTAAGGAAACTGTCTCGCTCGGCAATGAACGTGCTAAAGTGTGTATTGTTACGGAAGTCAAGTTTATTTTTCGTTTATTTTTTTCCTCTCGTGGATCCGGAAAGAAGCCCGAGGGTCAGTGGCCTCAGGGAGCAGTTTTATTCGTGTCGTGTTATTTGTTTAATAGCGAGGGCTGGCACGTCTACGGAAAGACATAAACGTTTCGGCACGACGTGACGGCGACCCTAGGGGGGGGGGGCAAGGGAGGTGGAGTAGGCAGATATGGGGTAGGGGAGGAAGAAGAGGAAAGGAGGGGTAAAGGAAGGGAAGTAGGGAGGGAGGGGGTGGAGGTGAGGAGTAGGTAAGGAGAGGCCGAGGAGTCGGTAATGTGTTATTGTTCTGAACGAGTGACTTCTGTGTCTCCGTGTCCACTGTTGCTGTCGTCGGCTCGACCAGCGTCGTGAATTTCTGCCGCGTCGACGCGCCGCCGCCAACCAGGTACGCGATGACCTCACAGCCGCTCCTTGACGTAACGGTGAATCGCGATTGCAACCGAACTAGCCTAGAATATGTTTGCATTTGGGGAATAAGGAAATGACGACCATTGGGGTAGGTCATTTGAGAGCGGAATTGCGTTGCACGCTTGACTCAAGGGGCGCGAAGAGAAACATATCCTGCAGAATAGCCCCTTAAAATACGCACAGTCAGTAGCATTTGGATAAGTTTGATGTCTCTGATTCTCTTTTACTAATGTAGAATTCGTTTGTCACGCATTCCTGGCATGACAAGTTTCTTTGGCTCAAGTCGTCATTTAGCATTGGACAGGGATGACTCGCAAATTGATCACAAACCTAATTGATAGAGTTTATGAACAAATAATGCACCATGTCTCCGCGGGCCGAGGTGAGTGGCCGGCGGGCGGGGTGGGCGCAGGGGGGGGGGGGGGGTCGCCAAGGTAGCCTGGGGCGTCGGAAACCGCGACGATTGTCAGCCGCGCGCCCGCACGCACTGGACGTTGCCAGGGTGTCCGTCTGTGTCAGTCACTGCGCTCCCGTTTCTCAGAGGCCTGGTCGCCGGCGCGCAAGGTGACCGGGCTTTGATTGCTTAACGTGTAGGCAGGAAGGGCTACCGTGACGCGCGTTGGCAGGCCTGCGAAGGCGCGGAAGAAGGCCGGGCAGCCCCGTGCGATCGCAGGCGGCGGCGGCGGGGGCATGGGCTGGCTCTCGGGGGCCTGCGCAGAGGGCCTCCACGGTGCTTGGAGCAAGTAGCATTGGCCATTACTCATCCTGTTCTAAGGATATACTTGTATTTAAACATACTGCACATACATACCTATATACATTCATATGCATGCACACATACATACATACATACTTACTTACATATGCACGTACACGTACACGCACGTGTGTGTGTGTGTGTGTGTGTGTGTGTGTGTGTGTGTGTGTGTGTGTGTGTGTGTGTGTGTGTGTGTGTGTGTGTGGGTGGGTGGGTGTTGGTGTGTGGTCTCGGAATAAATTTTCGGGTTCTACAAGAGCACCCCTCTGGCCTATGCCCAAAGGGTCAAGCCTACTTATTAGGCCTAGTAGGTTCACGCTTTTTCAAACTTGAATCGCAGTTTGTAAATGGAAATTTAATGTTTGAATTTGATTAGTAGTGATAGTAAAGCTGACAATCACTTTCAGTACAGTTGATCGGTCGTGTTCGGTAAAACTGCTAATCATTCCCAGCGCATGTCAAATAAATAATCATAGCTATTTATGAATTAGTCATGAAAGAAAATTACCCCCACTAGAGCAGAAGAATAATCGAATTGGACAGTGGCATGTTCAGAAGGCAGATCATTCTCATGCTGGTGCAGTAACACAAATGGATTTCATACTCATGAAGATAATATGTAGGTATGCGTGTCGCCCGAAATAAGTCTCCCATGAGTTCCCAAAGGGCATTATCCTTTGATGGACGTCTTCTGGGCGTGAGGGGACCGTGGCATGATCATTCTCCCGGTCGAGGCGGATTTAATAAAGGCCCATTCATCAACTTTTGTCAGGTGACTTGCCTCTGTTTATAATTGTCACTGTTTTTTTGCTCCCTGTTCAGAGGCGATGAAGGGCATCTGAAGGGCGTCCTACAATCCGTGATTACACTGTACTTTCCCAGTTTTAAGAGGGAATGTTAAATTAATAATTTGCGGTTTTGTTACATTTTCAGTGGAGTGAAGAGTGCAATGATGAAGTTATCATTATGCAATGTGGCACATATGTATGGAATAACGAATTCACTTACACATTAGAGGAAAATGTATACATATACATGGCCCAAATACATATATGTTAATGAACTTTTATAAGGAAAGGTGTTCCTTGTCCAAGCCACCGACAAAACTCTACGGGACAAAACTGAAAATTTCACATACGCAGCGCGCTATTAAGTGCTTCGCTTCTTTTGATTCATCACAGGATAATTGTGAATTGCGTCCCGGATGTAATGTTTCCACTTTGGTAACATGAGCAGACCTTTCATAAAGTCTGCTTACGTTAGTTAGTTAAAGGATTAGACTAAAATAGCAGTATTTTTTTGTACCTATCGTGACCACTGCGCTGGATTACGTTAAGTTGCTACCAAGACACATTTCAGGTTTCATTTGTTCAGCTTTTAGAAGTTCCCGAGAGTTAAAAAAAAACGCTGTTCATTTTATTGTTAAAAAAAACTCGTAAACATTGTAGCAATAAGCAATGTGGTCAATTTAAGCATCACTAATTAATTGATTTGCAATTTGCGTCTACCTTTTCCGAAATTTATGAAGTGAACGGTATTGATAAATATGAGAGATTGATAAACAGAATAAAGTTGTATTCACTTCGAAATTTGTGATAGTGAGCACCGCAAAAAGCAGGATTGACTAATCTGTAGAAACAATATCCAAATTTATTCATACACGTAAGATAATCCGATGATGTCGCGAGGATAAGGCTTTGGGATACAAACCATTACTTCATGTGTAATACCGTCTCGGGCTAGGCTACATTATCGGCTTATCCCGCTCGTCATCACCATTGACACCGCCAAGGTCAACATTGTCATATTACTGTTATTATCTTTTATCATTATCATCACCACTACCACCACCATCATCATCATCATCATCATCATCATCATCATCATCATCATCACCATCTTCATCATCATCTTCATCTTCATCTTCATCTTCATCTTCATCTTCATCATCATCATCATCATCATCATCATCATCATCATCATCATCTTCATCATCATCATCTTCATCATCATCATCATCATCATCATCACCATCATCATTATCATCATCACCATCATTATCATCATCATCACCATCATTATCATCTTCATCACCATCATTATCATCATCATCACCATCATTATCATCATCATCATCACCATCTTCATCATCATCATCACCATCTTCATCATTAACATCATCATCATGATCATCCCTCGCTAAGTATTTTAATCACTAAGCTTTGTCATGAAAATCAACTTTTACTTCTTGCATTAGATTTAGCATGTAAAGAAGAGCACATAATACTGGATAATCCATAGCACATAAAAATAAAGAGAAAAAATGCACTAGTTTATACGTAAATATAGCGAGACAATGTCGGATTTTCAGCCTTTTTGTATTGTTGAAAA
>NC_061848.1:13679998-13707498 GCF_019202785.1 Penaeus chinensis
AGCGGACGCCCACGTCCCCAGGGCGAGGGTCGAGGACTGGGTTCACACCCAAGAGTCCGGCGACAGGAGTGTGAGTCCGGCGGGCGAGGGCGACGCAGGGGATCGCCGTACTGCCAGGGATCGCAGGGGCAGTAGCAGCAGCGGGGGTTATCAGTGCCACACCCTGCCCAAAGCCCGTGAGTAATCCAATCCAGCTGAGTGGTTTCGGACGAGGGGAAGGAGGGGGGGGGGGCGGGCTGGTTGATAGACGCTGCGGACGGGGAATTACCCTGGTCATAATGATGATAGGGAGCCAGGGAAGGTTATGGTGGTCAAATTCTTCGCCGTGTTGAAAAGTAGGGGGGTGAAGGGGAAATATTTTTTTTTAGAAAGTGGTTCCAGGAAATATTTCTGCTCGTGGAAAACGACCGTCTCTTTTGGGGAATGAATCGCGGTATGAGAGAGGGAGGGGGAAAATCCTCATTACCTTTAGTTAACGACGATCTCACAGGCCGCCAATTACATCCCCGTTTCAGAGACAACGCGAGCACATAAAATGTCTTCGTTATTGTCTTCGAGAGATGCGCCGAATGTATAGCATAGCAGCAGAAGCAACGCTATTAAGTAGGTGAAGGCAAGATGAATGTCGGGATCTCAGGACTGGAGGGCAGGTCCCAGCAAGCTGCCTTTTGTCTGGCGCATCGCAAAGAAAACATTTGATGAGCAAAGTCACTGAGCAAATGCTTCACCTTGTAACTCACTCAACAGGCATTTACACACACATTAAGTGCACATTTTTGTAGACATACATACGACACACACACACACACGCACACACACACACACACACACACACACACACACACACACACACACACACACACACACACACACACACACACACACACACACACACCACACGCGCGCCCCCATCTACAGAGAGAGAGAGAGAGAGAGAGAGAGAGAGAGAGAGAGAGAGAGAGAGAGAGAGAGAGAGAGAGAGAGAGAGAGAGAGAGAGAGAGAGAGAGAGAGAGAGAGAGAGAGAGAGAGAGAGAGAGAGAGAGAGAGAGAGAGAGAGAGAGAGAGAGAGAGAGAGAGAGAGAGAGAGAGAGAGAGAGAGAGAGAATTTTAAATTCTGAAGATAAACAAAAGATGAATAGAGTAGTACGTTTATTGCTTGTTAAGAGCATTAGAAATATGCTCTTTTATACAGTAGTCTTTACCTTAAAAAAAAAAACTACTTGTATCTGGCTTCAAAAGGAAGCAAGCAAGCAAGAAAGAAAGAAAGAAAGAAAAAAAGAATCAGAGAAGTTTAATCATATTTTTTCGTTCGCTGAATGTAGACATCACTGGCTATTTTATGGTGAGAACATCAAGTACTTTATTATATATCTTATATTACAATAGCGTGGAAAGTTATGGTGTCCCTGGGAAAAAATGCCAGCCAAATTGCACGTGCAAGGCAGATGGAGCTCTTGCGTTGTGCCGCCCAAAGTGCACTGCCAAAACTGACGGAGAGTTCGTTTCGTGCTCTCTGCCGGCCAAATTGCACGACCAAAACGGACAAAAGAGCTCATTTTGTGCTTTCTGCCGGCCAAAACTGGCGGAGAATTCGTTTCGTGCCCTGTTGTCAGACTGCACGTATAACGGAGACGGGGCTCTTGTTTTGCGCTCATTGCAACCCAGAGTTCGTTTCGTGCTGTCTGCCGGTCGGTGTTCGACTGCCGTTTCTTGATCCTTCATGATCTTGTTATAAAGCAATTTGGGGAAAGGGTTCGATCTGATAAGCCGGGATAAGAGTTATCAAGTTTGCGAAGCCGATTTTCTTTTTAATTCCGTCTGCGATCATTTTTATCCGCCGCCCGAAAGTCCTCTTTTAATTCGTCTCTTATCCCCGCTGCTCCGAGAAAGCGAAGAGAGATAAGAAAGATATATTAACTTTTACGTTCTGGGTGGAATAGATATCGGCTTAAACTTCGAGTTTATTATCATCCTTTTATTATTATTCTTAGTATAAGGCCAGTGGCTAGGCTTAGGTTTAATTCTATTTAATAATTTCGGGAGAAATGATTTTGAAACTTGTTATACCGCGAGATGGATGCCAAATCACCCCTAATTCTTTCCAGGAAAATTGTTTGGGGATTTCACGAAGAATGTTTTCTACGAAATGGCGAATCTATAATTTTCTTCGCATACACTATAATGCAGATGTATGGTAATGTATGTATCCTTGAGAACGTGAACGTTAATTTCCTATGATGGCTAAGCGAAAAGGTAGAAATAAACTATACCGAAAACCAAACAGCAAACCGGATTATACAAACACGTTTTGCATTACCGAAACTTCACACGCAACAACCATACAACCATCCTTATGCGGCGAAGCGAAAGTGAAGAATTCTCCCCGGAAATTCTTCGCTGCAGTTGGGGGAGAGTCCATTCATCTCGCGGAGGCTCAGCATCAGGCGAGAGGCTGAGGAGACAATGAGACAGCAGGGAGCTTTTTTTCCCCCTTTTCTCACCTCTCTTGATTTCTATTTTTTTACATGATATCTGTTTTTGTTTAGTAGTTTCCATTCGCATGTACTGGATAATCGTTGGCGGAAAATAATGCGAAGCGATGATAGTCGGATAATATTATTAGCTATTAATGGCGCAAGAACGCAACGTCAAACGGAAATCGATTTATCCGAACGGTGTGATAGGACCCAAGTTGAGAATCCTCTTTTAAGTCGCCTTTTATAACACTGAGTTGTGTGTGGATTTTCAGAACGAGCAAACTGGACATGGAAACCTCGGCCTCAGCAGGACCTTTGCGCTTCTGCTTGGCTGTCACAGCGCCACACACCCTAGCTTTCACCCTTGCCCTCGTCACTAGTCCTTATCTCTGGTCCTCAACCCTTGCCCGAAACACTTACCCCCAACGTCGCCCTTAACCCTAGCCCTCAACCCTCGCTCTCAAACCTAGGCCTCAAACCTAGGCCTCAACTCCGTCCTAAACACTTGTCCTCAACCCTAGCGCTGAAGCTCTCCCTCAACCATCGCTCTCAAACCTCACCCTCATC
Organism: Penaeus chinensis; assembly: GCF_019202785.1. Classification (NCBI taxonomy): domain Eukaryota; kingdom Metazoa; phylum Arthropoda; class Malacostraca; order Decapoda; family Penaeidae; genus Penaeus; species Penaeus chinensis. The sequence goes on from NC_061848.1 coordinate 13,683,044, forward strand.
CCTCACCCTTAACCCTAGCCCTCAACCCTCTCCCCTATCTCCTTGCCTCTTCCTCCCTTTTCATCTTTCGCTTGCACCCTCATCCCCCACGCCCTCCCCCAGGCCCTCCCCCACGCCCTCCCCCGGGCCATCAACAGCCCTTCTACCTTTCTTCCTCCTTTGAATACACTTTCTGTATCTTCTCATTTGTTTGTTTCTGTTTTTATTCCTCTCTTTTACCTTGGTCGTACTTAGGGTTATCACCTGGTTGCTGACGTCACACTCTTTTATTGTTCCTGGAGTTTCCGCTGCAGGTGTATATATACTCCTCCGTTGTCGTTGTTGTTGTCTTTGTTTTAAATATGTTAATGTCTTTAGTCCATGCGCAAAGTCCCACCTTCATTCGAGATTCAGAACAAACACAGTAGGACTTGTGAACGAATCTGTAAACGAAACTACAACTCTTAAAGGACTCATTGAGGCAAGACTCACGCTTCTCCTCCACGTAAATTGTTCTGTAAATAAACTCCACAAATCAAATCAAGCTGCCCTCCTCAACAGCCGCCCATCCCCCCGCCCGCATACCGCCCCGAGCGCCCGCGTCCCGTTCCCAGCCGCCCACGCTCGGGTTCTAGGATTGTCACGCCCGGGCTCGAGGGACTGAGGCCGAGACTACCGTTGCTGAGCACCAAGCAGGTGATGAGGGCGGGGGAGGGGGTTGGAGGGGATGGGGAAGAGGGGTGGAGGGTGGAGGACGGGTTGGGGATTTGCGAAGGAGGGATGAGGGAGGGGTAAGATGTGGGGAGGAGAGGAAAGATTGCGTGGAAGAAGTAAGGAAGAGGAACAGAAGGATGGGATTGGGAGAATAAGAAAGAGGGAAGAAAAGAGGAAAAGAAGGAAGGACCGAGTTGAGGGAAGAGGGGAAGTAGGGGGAGAAAGGGGGAAGGAGGAGAGGAGGGATTGGGGGTGGAGGAGGGAGGGAGAGGGAACTTTCAAGCGCTTCGAGTCGTCCGTGACTTGCCCTCGGTGAGTCGGCTTGGTGCGAAGGGGGAGAGGGAGAAGAAAGAAGGATGGGGGAAGAGGGAAAGGAAGAGGGAGAGGAAAGGAAGGGAGGGGAGAGAGGGAGAGGAAAGGAAAGGAAAGGAAGGAGGAAGAGAGGGAGAGGAAAGGAAAGGAAAGGAGGGAGAGGAAAAGAAGGGAGGGGAGAGAGGGAGAGGAAAGGAAGGGAGGGAGAGGAGAGGGAGAAGGAAGGAAAGGGAGGGAGAGGAGAGGGAGAAGGAAGGAAAGGGAAGGAGAGAGAGAGAGAGAGATAGAGAGAGATAGAGAGAGATAGAGAGAGATAGAGAGAGATAGAGAGAGATAGAGAGAGATAGATAGAGATAGATAGAGAGAGATAGAGAGAGAGAGAGAGAGAGAGAGAGAGAGAGAGAGAGAGAGAGAGAGAGAGAGAGAGAGAGAGAGAGAGAGAGAGAGAGAGAGAGAGAGAGAGAGAGGATATTGCAGTCGGCAATATACGTATGAACAACAGCGCGTGTTACATAGTCGTTGCGGAAGGAATTTCAAAAGAAACAGTTTTTCCTTTCAAATTTCTTCCTTTTCTCTCTTCTCCCTTTTTGACTTACTTATCTAAGTACATTAAATAGGCGTAGCAATAGTATGTGTGCGTGCGATGTAAGGGCGTCGATCACACACAATGTAGGGGTGGAGTCATGGGGACGATTGGGCGAGACCGACGCTTTTCGTGGGAGGGGAAACTACTGGAAATCTGGCAGGTGCGCATTTTTTTTTCACATCACATTTTTGTTCGGAAATCATTCGATTGTGATTTATGTGCTTCTGTTTCAAATTCTAGTGTTCAGGTGTTGATAGATTAATGGATGGTACTTTGTGATATTCATGGTAATATATGATCGTGAAAGAAATGATTTTATCATTTTTGTAACAATACTTTCTCATTGGCAATGATAAATGGTAAAACTATAATAATGACAGCGCGGTATAAATAAGTACTTTTACAACTGTTACTATATTGATCATAATATTAATGGTTTTGTTAAGTATCTTTTTTAAGATTGTTATCAATCATTGCCGTCAAAGTATTGACGGCAATGAATGCAATAATGGTGACGACATAAATCACATAGCTTTAATACTTTTAAAAGTCAGAATAACCGAAGTGCATAAAAATACAAATAGGCACCTATGCAAACAAGATAGCAATCCCATTCAATCAAAATATGAAAAAGGACAAAACAAAGAAAAAATATCAATCCACTTCGATAAATTCATAAACGGATGTTGTGGAAATGGAAACCAAATAAAAACCTTGACGCGAGAGCAGGTGGGCGGGGTCGACAGGGGCGGGGATGTCCTTCCCCCTCTTCCCCATGACGCATGTTGGGGATGACAGCCTGTGGCCCATCATCTACCCCTTCCTTCGTTATTAACACATATATATGCATTTGTCTATTAACATGTATATGGCGATTATTATTTTCTAAGGAATCTTTATTTTTCACCATTTTTCCTCTTTACAAACGTGAATGAAAGACGAAGAACAGAGACGTACGGTAATGATCCCGCGTCTTTATTCGGAAAATCTAAGAGTCCATTTCCAACAAGTTCTCTGACTCACGCGTAAGAAGAAGGGGAGGAATCGAGACGGCATGGGCAAGGGGCGAGGGGAAGCGAGGGGAAGCGAGGGGATGCCGTCCTTGTAATAGATGGATGCAGCCATTACAGTCCCTCCTTTTAACTCCTCTCTGCAGGTGAATCCCACACGCTCTGGAAACTCTTTTGGAAAGTAAAAATCGTGAAGGATTCCATCTTCTATATTGACTTTCAGGATTCGAGGGGGTCAGCGCGCTCAGACGAAAGGCGCGAGAGAAGAGATGAAAGCGCCAGACCAACGGAGGAATGGATGGGCGCATGAATAATAAAACTAGGGCGAGGGAGAGAGACGAGAAGGACGTGGAAAGGTGTTCCCTCTGTATTGCTTCGAGGGTGTGTGTCTACGCGGTAAAGACTCTGAAACAGTCGAGGAGTCCCTGGGCGATGTGAAAGGAGAGAGAGAGAGAGAGGCGGAGAGGACGAAGGGAGCGGAGATGAGGAGAGGGGCGAGGAAGAAGCGGAGAGGGATGTTTGAAAGGGCGAGGAGGGGAAGAAAAGGGATGAGAAACGGGCGGAGAAGAAAGGCCAGAAGGGAGATTAATTAAACAGGGAGATAGGAGGAGAGGGGGACAGAGGAAGGGGGTAGGGGGAGGCGTTGTTGGAGTTCCCAAGCCACGGAGCGAGACAATAAACCGGTAATGACCCCAAGGCAGCACACCGACTCCGTAACATCCTAATCAGACGCAATTACCTGTAAGTCACGGCCGACCCTGATTAATTGAATGATAGCAGGATATCAAGTCCGAATCGAAAGGAGGGGGGGATGCGGGGCTTATGAAGACGTTTGTATCTCGAGTGAGTTTTCTCTCTACATCGCGTTTGATTTGGAGATTACGGTCTCTGGGGAAGATTTCGAAGGGGAAAATAGGCCTATGCGTATTTGGCGAGGAGAGGAGGTGGGGGGGGGGGGGGTGACGGTGTAATCAATTTGTGTGTTTACATATGTACTACGGGATTCTGATATTAGTCTTGTTAATTATGAAAGGCTATTTGGTTTGTGGCAATTAGGCTGAGAATGTTTGGCCATGGGGAAGGAGGAAGAACTTATGACGTTCCATTTATACACACTTTAGGATCGTCGTTACACGTAGCCTTAGTAGCCCATTGTCTGTACGTTATATAAACTTTATGACGTCTGGTGGTCTCATTTAACGTGATTGATCCTCCGTAATGAAGAGATAAACTTTAGAAATCCGTCCACCAAAACAAAGAGAGCATAAATCACACGTTAAAAGCTAAAAGTTAGAGTTAATCCGCCCCCTCTCTCCACAACGTGCAATTTGACCGCAATCAGACATAGCGCTGGAAACAACATGAGGTGAAATCAGCTGCGTCACACACGGAGCGAGGAGGGAAACGTTGCCCGCGACGTAAACACTCCCGTCAAATCGCTGCGATGTTGATGGTGACGGAGTGACTTTGTATCGTAGTATAGCGTCTGTACGGTGCATTTGTCATGGGAACTATCTGTGTGTCATGCGCGTGTTTTGTGTCCGAGCTTGGTCATGCGCGGATATGATTGGCTTCTCTCGTGATACGAAAGAGGGAAGGATGAAGATGGGATAAGGATGTGGACAGTAAAGTTGGGTCGGAGGCAGAAGGAGTCATGTGAGAAAAATAATAGGTGGGTAATGGGTAGAGAAAGGAAAAGCAGTAGAATGAGAGGAGAGAGAGAGAGAGAGAGAGAGAGAGAGAGAGAGAGAGAGAGAGAGAGAGAGAGAGAGAGAGAGAGAGAGAGAGAGAGAGAGAGAGAGAGAGAGAGAGAAAGAGATAGACATAAAGAGAATGACCGGAGAGAACAGAGGCTGGGAGAGAGATGATGAGAGTGAATGAGAAACAGATGAAGGAAAAACGGACGACATAGCAAGGAAGAGTAAGTCCTCGTAAAAGTAAGAAGAGGAAAGTAAAGAGATTTCCCCCCGCCTTCCGGGTCCTTTAACTGTCGTGTTTGTGTTTTGAGTTCCCGGGCGGAAAATATGACGGAGACTCGCGGCCTTTCGTTCGCGTGCGAGTCGTCGCGCTCGGACGGAAGGGCCTTTGTGGATGTTATCACGCTACCTTTCCATGTGTATATATAAATGCACACACGCAAACGCACATGCACACGCACCCAGAGAGAAGGAGGGAGAGGGAGAGCGCGAGCAGCGAGGGGAACGGGGGAGGACGTCGAACGGCCAGATGGCAAGATGACGGCGGATGAGCGTCGTGAGGAAGATAATCAGGCGGAGCAGCAGGCGAGGCAAAGCGGCGGGGGAGATAAATGGTCGCAAAAAAAGTCTCTCGGTGAAAGTATTGCTCGTCGGCGAATTTTGTGCCGAAAATGGGGTAAAAATGACGACGGGGAAGACGGGGAGGCTTGAGTGAGAGTGAATGGAAGATTGATGTGTGTGTGTGTGTGTGTGTGTGTGTGTGTGTGTGTGTGTGTGTGTGTGTGTGTGTGTGTGTGTGTGTGTGTGTGTGTCACTGTTTACATGTAGTTGAATGTGTTCTGTGTTCATCTACATTCACATACACACATCCAGTAAATACATACATACCAGTAGAAAGATCCATAAACCAGGTATATATAGCCCAAACCTTAAACAAAAAAGTGTGAAAACCAACCCAAAACAAGAGCAGACAATCTCGTGGAAGCGGATTCGGGCGTGACAAAAGCCTCGCCGGTGTGATATATGTTTACACACGCCGCCATTACGTTGATGATCGTGAGACCCTCCGCGAGCTCTTGAGTTAACACACTTCTTAGAAAACCGTGTCTTTCTCTCTCGGTAATTAGGGGAAAGAGTTGCGTAATGCTTTCTTGTTTACACGTGACCAAAAAAAGGGAATATTGAGTCGTTATTCTTTCTTTATTTATTAATTATCTTTCTTTCTTTCTTTCTTTCTTTATTTATTTATTTATTTTTTGCTGTGAATTCTCTTGGTTCGTTTTTCCTTCTCGCTTGTTTGATTCCTGACGGACGGGGAGGAAGAAGACGACGCACACAATTTGGTCTTGAATCTTTTCCTGTTTATCTGATGTTATTATTGTTATTGGTAGTAGAAATTACAGTAATAGTAGAAGTAGCAATAATAATAATAGTACTAGTAGTAATTTAGTAGGAGTAGTAGTAGTAGTAGTAGTAGTAGTAGTAGTAGTAGTAGTAGTAGTAGTAGTATTCTAGTACTAATATTGGCAGCAGCATCTGTATCAGTCATCATCATCATCATCAAAAATCCTAGAGTATATCCACATTTTAAAAAAATCCCGGAAGTGTTTAAAGACCGCGGTTGAGTAAACACTAGTCGGTGCAAGCTGGACTTAGCGCAAACAAATGGGCATCTGAATTCGGGAAAAGACTTCAAACTAAGACAAACAAAACCTAAGGAGCTCACCCGACCTACAAGAGCGACCCGGGCAAACAACACAAACAGGGAAGATGCATTTTTCCTCTCCGCTTTCAGACCGACCTGCCACGGAGGAAAAGTCGCCCGTTTTCCACTCGGCGAAGCGCGTGTTGCTGGGCGAGTGGGCGTGGGAAGGGGGGGGGGGAGTGGGCTTGGAAGGGGGGGGGGGCGAGTGGGCGTGGAAGGAGGGGGGGCAAGTGGGCGTAGGGTGTAGGGAGAGGATAGAGAGGTGCTTGGTGTGGGGGGTGGGGGTATTGAGAGCAGGGATGGAAATTGTGCTGAAAAATAATAGGTTTGTTGATGTGAGTCGGATTGATGGTGGTTTTAATGATGGTGATTTCGATGTTGAGGTGGATAGTAGTGGCAGTGATGATGGTAATAATGATAATGATCATTTCGACCAGTATCATTATATGATAATGATGAATATTATCATTATATATTAAGAACAATACTTATCACCACCACCACCACCATCAAGTAAGGTGGAGCATCAGGCAGAGCAGCTGATCCGAGGCCGGCCATGCGTGCTTGAGATGCGCCGAACAATTCTCAAGCCAAGACTAACCAAGGCGTTCTATGTCTGCCCTGCTCTTGCCCCCTCCCCCCCCCCCCCCCCCCGCGACCCACTCAACACCACACACGTAGCTTTAGCTTGAATAGATGCAGTTTGGTAGTGATAGTGAAAATGGTGAGTGTGATTTAGACTTCATGGAAAGTGATGGTGGATATGTTGATTGAGATAATGTTGATAGGCATCGTGATGATCATGATTTTGCAATAGGATGGTGCCTATTATAATAAAGGTGGTTTAGATAGATGTATAATTAAGATAGGGCAATAGCATTTCCTCAGAAAGTTTCATGAAATTGCCCCCATTCAGTGTCTTCGTCTATTTATACATTTTCTACCATTATCGCCCCAGTTTCAAAGAATATCGTTATTATGCAATTTATCACTGTATTCTTACTTTCTTTGTCCGTAGACCCATTATATCTGCCTTCCTCCTCACGTCCGTTTATTGTATTGCAAACTACATTGTTGCCTCTTCAGTTGCACGCTTAATTTTCACGAGAGGCAGGCGAGTTTTGTGCCTGCTTCCGTCTCCGCTTTTTCCTCTTATCTTTCGTACAAGTTACTTCGCTCTTCTCTTTTTTCTTGTACAAGTTGCTCTGCCTTCTTCTTCTTTCTTGTACAAGTTGGATATTTTTTTCACTCCTACAAGTTGCTTCTTTCTCTTATTCTTTAAAATTTTATCTGTTCTGAAAAGCAATATAATATACAAAATGTAATGTAAGTTTGCGATAAAGAATGTCATCAAGGTTTTTATAACAGGAATGATGATGCTGTGAATTATAAACATGGCAGTGATGTTGCTAATAATCATCGTAATGATGATTCTAGACAAGAAGATGGAAAAAAAACACATAATTACGTTGTCAATAGTATCAATGGCAGTAATAATAATAATAACAAAATGTAATTATCATCATTGTAATGACAGAATTGTTAGTAAAACAACGATGATAATCTTAATTAAAATCAAATTATACTCACGCCTTTGGGCCAAAGCGGCCTACGAGGGTGAGGTTAGAACAAGCCATTTCTGACAAGGGGACGACGCCTCGCCTCGGCCTCACCATGCAAGGGAAGGTCGTGGACTGATAAGGTCACCTTCATCACATTCCCACGACCTTCGACATCGCCTCGTGTCTTGAACTCGCCTTATTTTGTTGTGACATTTCCTTTTTTCTTTTCCTGTCTTCTTACATTTATGGAGGCCTTCACTCCCTCTTGGGATTTGAGATACTCCTCAGGTGACCTAGATTGATGGCTGAAAGAAGAGAGAGAGGAGAAAAAAACAACGTAGCCAAACAATCGAAACAAAAGAATGTCATTTTCATTCCTAACTCGGGCACGGACCCCCCGTTTTCTAACGTGCGCAGACAGGAACCGTGCTAGGGGGTACTCGTGTAATGACTTAATCATGCGTGAAAAGGAGAGGCCGAGGACGTCTCCCGCCGACGAAAGGGTTGGGTCCATTTCGAGTTCGGAATTTACGAAACCGAGAGTTGAAACACCCGGGAGGATTCTTAGGTTGGTTTATTAGGTTATATATTTAAATTCCACTTTGTTGGAAAGGAAATCACACACAAAGACAAAAACACACCACGCGCAAGCACACACACACACACGAACGTACGCAAGAGAGAGATACAGATATAAATACACATGCAGATACAGATATAAATATAGATATGGATACAGACACAGACACAGACACAGACACAGACAAACAGACTTCATGATAGAAAGAAAGGCTAGCAACCAGCCAAACACATACTCGCCCTCGATTTCCGGCACCGAAGCTGTAGGCAGTTTAGAGCGTTCGGCGAATTCCAAGAGGCGCCTCATTAATGATTATTGACGATGGCACTTTTGGCACCGCTCCTCCCGTGGCTCCAGCTGCGCCTCCTCATCCCTGGCTCTAATTTTGGCCGTGTTTTTCCAAGTCTTTTTTTGTTCCCGCTCTGAAATCTTGTTCTGAGAAGGCAGGGAGGAAGCGAAGAGAGATGGGCGGATAGATAAAATGAGGGAAGGCAAAGGATAAGGAAGGGGAAGCGATAGAGCCATAACAAGTTGACACACACACACACACACACACACACACACACACACACACACACACACACACACACACACACACACACACACACACACACACACACACACACACACACACAGAAAGAGAGAGGGAGAGAGAGAGAGAGAGAGAGAGAGAGAGAGAGAGAGAGAGAGAAAAAAAAAAAGAGGAAGAGAAAGAGAGCGAGAAAGGAAAGCGAAACCCGATCCGAGCTGCTAAGCCTAAGGCGGACGAAGGCACGTGCGTCGGGTAATTAAAATGGTCGAGAACCACTAAAGAACTTTATAAATGATGGAGAAAAGATATATGTTGTACGAACGGCAATGTGTCTTCGGGAGAGATTGATGTAGGTGCCCATCGAAAGGAAACCTACGCTTGGATAGAAATGAATGGAATGTTCTGTATCTAAAAGATGCTTCATTGTCGTGCTCTACTTCGAAAGTGAAGTATTATGTTTGAAAAATAAAATAAAAAAGAAAAGTTTAAATGTCTGATAAAAAAATAAAACAAAAGCATTAGAAACAATAGTAGATAATGGAAAGACTGAGCCAACAATTTCGGTAACATTCGGTCTTTCCGGAGAGCCTCGGTCAAGAGAGCCGGTCACGAACATCGCGTCTACGCAAGTCTCTAACGCCGAGGAAACTGCGTTGCTCTGCACTCTTCAAACGAAGGCTTGGCACAACGGCGAGGAGGAGAAATCACGGCTTGTCTATCATGATCTACGGGCATAACGAAACGCCGCTGGGGGAACACGGAGTTCGATGTAACTTACATTGTCGGGATGGCTGTGCCCGCCTCAGCCGTGACGCCCATGATGAATTTGACGACATACTTTCGTACTTTCCCTCCCCTCCCCTCCCCTCCCTTACCCAACATAGTAGCCCCTACCCCCAATGGAGCCTCGTGCGCTAGACAGCCGCGTCATGTCAATATGCTTGTTTCTGTGACACTTCTTGGCACTCGTTAGAAGCTTACGGTTCATTTATTTTTGGCATCCTTTTGTACCTCCATGTATTTATTTTATCTTATTTAGATTTTTGCTGCGACTGTCATGCAAAACGTAATCAGTGCCCATTGTCAGCATCATCAGGAGACACGTAATAGAATCATCAACACCGAAATTACATTCACCATCGCCACGGCCACAAAAAATCCTCACGTTCATCATGATAATAATCATATTACTTTCGCTTTCGCAACTCCCCCGCCCAAAATAGTCTCCCCATCGAGAGTTTAGAACATGTTTATTGCATCATGATCAAGCCTCCCCCCCCCCCCCAATCTCCCGGTGAGCCTCTGGAGAAGCACATCATTATCGCACTAAGTCAGAAGACGTATGCGCGACCCATCCATCACGCCCGCCCGTCCTCGCTCCTTTCACCGATCGAACGCCCGCCCGCCCTCACGCCCGCGGGAGATCAGTCGATGGGGTACGGGATTAGAGCCAATTCAGGACACGAAATTCTGTCACTGAGAAGCCTCTTTAGGGCAGCCCTTTTGAGCTGATGCGTTCTTGTTGTCGTTCATGGTTTTTATGGTTAGGAACAGCTTTGGTTGTTCCTAACCGTTACCGTTGTTCTTATGAACAATAATGTTAGTACGAATATTTTAAAATTAAATTTCTATATTAAAGTCTTTAGTTTCTTTGGAATTTGAAGAACTGTTTGCCGATGACTCCCCGCATAGACGTGGCCGGTGAAAGAGGCGTTTGTGAAGAGGCACAGGAGGTCGAGGCTAAGGAAAAGGTAGGCCGTGCAATGGCCATCTTGCCCGCGACAGGTTATTTATAGACCTAAGCATTTTGTCTCGAGGAAGCGTGAAGGCATGTCGGCTAATTACCTCTTTCTTCCAAGCCTCTTTTCCGATTATCTCTGTTCCTCTCATGCCCTTGTTTTCAGCGATAAGACACAAATACGTGAATGAAAAGGACGATGGAAAGATAGAGAAGGAGAAGAGAGAGAAAAAAGGGTCCCCTCATCTCAGCGGACTCGAGAGGCATCCGTGCGACGTCTCCATACATTCTTTGTCGGTTCCTCTTGTGGTAATTTATCTGGGTCTCCCCCGAGCGCGACACCGGTCGTTAGTGAGGCTGCGTAAGCGTCCGGATAACGGGGGAATGCTAGTGGGTTATCTGAGAATCATCCGACGATTTTCGGGTTCGAGGCGTCGCAGGGGAAGGAGTCGAAGGCGCGCGTTCATATTGCGCCTTCCGCTTTGAGTAATGATATGCGAGGGATAATAATGCCTTTGGTTTTGCATAGCCATTTGTAAGGTTTGGGTCTTTGGTTGTGCTTTTTATTTTGTATGGCGACAACGGTTCGACAGGGATCTGTCTTTTGGTTGAATTGCGAGACAATTTTATAGGCGTTGTTATTCCTGTTAACTTACTATCATATATAGTTTTAGCACTACCGTTGTCTGCATTTGTGATTCAGTTGTATGATTTCGTTGGTAATCGGATTGTATTTCATTCACTAATCCATTGATAGTAAACATAGATTATAGCCTACATACGCATCCACCAACATGCCTCTCCCTCTCGACGTCTGCCCCCGCTAGCACCCACCCAGCCTGCATGGATGCTTTCCTCGGCCTCCAAAAATAGACCACATTTTGGAGCGAGGCTCACCTGTGTTAGGGGAGGAGAGGGCGTTAGGCTCTAAGCCTTCTCTTTCTCCTCCTCATCTGTCTCCTAGTTCTTCTCTATGTTATGGTTATCATTGTTTTCTAATTTTGATTTTTTTATATATTTATTTTTAGTTCTTCTTACTGTGGCTATTTTCTCGTGACTCAGTAACTCCTTGCTCTCTAACATCATTATTATCATCGTATTTCTCATATCAGAGGTTATTGCCACTAGTGTTTTTATTCCTCTCTTCGTCTGTACTTCCTCATCTTCGCCTCCCTCTCCTCTCCCTTGACTCCCTTCTGTCTCTCTCCTTCCGCCTCCTCCTTCGTCTAGACCTGTCACCCACAAGAGGGTTTTCCCGTGAGCTTTTGACAAGGGAAGCTAGATCGATGGACTGAGTTCTTCGTATATTTTTTTCGGATTTAATTTGGTCCATGTTCTGTATTCGTGTACTTGTCGCACGAGAGAGAAAGAGAGAGAGAGAGAGAGAGAGAGAGAGAGAGAGAGAGAGAGAGAGAGAGAGAGAGAGAGAGAGAGAGAGAGAGAGAGAGAGAGAGAGAGAGAGAGAGAGAGAGAGAGAGAGAGAGAGAGAGAGAGAGAGAGAGAGAGAGAGAGAGAGAGAGAGAGAGAGAGAGAGAGAGAGAGAGAGAGAGAGAATATACGTATTTCTGCATCTGCTAGGTCTATAAAGCAGCGTACGAGGCCTCTGCCTGGGCCAGCACGCAGGCACTAAACATTTACGACGGGTGTGTGTGGCCAAGTCCGTTCATGACTGGTGGATTTCCCCCGTTGTTTAGTGTTTTTATTTTATTATGTACGAGGATCCGATGTGCTATTCCGACTTAATTATGATTATGTCTCGATGATGTATTGCGGTGTTACATGTTCTGCGATTCATCTATTTTCTCAATGTTATGTCCGCGAAGATGTTTTGCAACTGCCCTGAATGGAGAGGTTGGCCGCCGCTTGCAGAGTGATCCATGTGTGTGCGTGCATGCGGTCTGATACGTGTACCCAAGAAATGCGGCAGCGGAGGCGCGAGGAGCGGCGAGGAGTTAACTTGGCGTGCACCCCGTCAAGAGGGCGGCTGAGGGCGCGGCGAGGGGCGACGCCACTTCACCTCACGAGAGTCGTTATACTGTGTCTTTCCGAGAACGACCCGTTGGTCCTTTTATCTTAAAGAAGGCCGACGCTTCGGATCTGCGTCCTTTGCGCCGCGAGAGGAGCTCCAGCCTCCTCGGCCAAGGCGCTGGATAAAGGATGGGCTGACGTCATCCTGTCTCGTAAAGGATTAGAAAGAAAAAATGTTCACCAGGTCTCTCTTCCTCCATTCACCCCCCCCCCCCCCCACCTCTCTCTCTCTCTCTCTCTCTCTCTCTCTCTCTCTCTCTCTCTCTCTCTCTCTCTCTCTCTCTCTCTCTCTCTCTCTCTCATTCTCTCTCTCTCATCTCTCTCTCTCTCTCTCTCTCTCTCTCTCTCTCTCTCTCTCTCTCTCTCTCTCTCTCTCTCTCTCTCTCTCATTCTCTCTCTCTCTCTCTCTCTCTCTCTCTCTCTCTCTCTCTCTCTCTCTCTCTCTCTCTCTCTCTCTCTCTCTCTCTCTCTCTCTCTCTTTCTCTCTGTCTGCCTCTCTCTCTCTCTCTCCTCTCTTCCCCTCCCCTACCCTCCCCTCCCTCCCTCCCTCCCTCCCTCCCTCCCTCCCTCCCTCCCTCCTTCCTTCCTTCCTTCCTTCCTTCCCTACCTTCCTCTCTCCTTCTTTCCCTCCCTCCCTCCCTTCTTCCTTCCTTCTCTACCTTCCTCTCTCCCTCTCTCCCTTCCTTCTTCCCTGCCTTCTTCCTTCCGTCCCCTCCCTCTCTGCATTCCTCCCTCCCTCCCTCCCTCCCTCCCTCCCTTCCTCCCTCCCTTCCTCCCTGCATCCCTACCTCCTACCTCCCTCTCTCCCTCCCTACCTCCCTACCTCCCTCTCCCCCTCCCCTGCTCCCTCCCTCTCTCGTTCTTTTTCTCCCTCCGTCCCCTCCCTCTCTCACTCTCTACCCTCCTCCCTCCCCCAACCTCAACAAGTCTTTTCATCGAATGCAAATCAAGTACAGCCTAATGCAGCCCCATTCTGCAGGCGCGAGGCGGGCCCCGCAACCTCCGTCTTCGGGGCAACGCGGATCGGGAGGCGTCGATCCCATCTCCTCCTTCGGGAAGCCACGAGCGGAGGGGGGGGGGGGGTGCTGAGGCCCGAGGGTCGAGAGTGTGCCGGCCGATCGGTTGATAATTGGCCCTAACCACTCTCGAAAGCTGTTATCAGGGCAGTTCATTTTATTTCGGGCTGTCATCACTACGTTCTCGTTATTGATAGATATGGCGGTGAATACGATATCCTCAATGACGATCGCCAGGAATTAGTTTGGGGATTGCAACCTGCACGATCAAAGGCGCTTTTCACCGTCAATTCGATGAGATGTGAATGTTTTAGATGTTTATGTACTGTTCGTCGCAGCGCTATTATGTTCTCTCCGCTTCTCTTCTCCCTACTTCGCTTCTCGTTTTCTTCTCTTTTCCTCTCTTATCTTATTCTTTACCTATATCCCTGTCTATATCTATGTCTCTGTCTCTCCTCTCCTGCCCTCTTCTCTCTTCTCCTATCCTTCCTTCTATCTCCCCCCCCTCTCCCTCTCTCATTCCCTCCCTCTCCCTCTAGCTTCTCGCCGGGTAGAACTATGCAAAGAATCAGTGGGTTGACCTGAGTTCAACCCCCAAGACGGGCTCGAACCGTGCCTCGGAGGGAGGGGCAGGTGTGAAGGCCAGTCTAGCATCGGTCTGCCGTACTACTAGAACTGGAAGGTGTGTGTGTGTGTGTGTGTGTGTGTGTGTGTGTGTGTGTGTGTGTGTGTGTGTGTGTGTGTGTGTGTGTGTGTGTGTGTGTGTGTGTGTGTGTGTGTGTGTGTGTGTGTGTGTGTGTGCGTTTGCGTATCTGTGTCCGTTCGTGCTTGTTAGCGTACACGCATACGCATATGTATTTCATGTTTTCGCGGTAGTTATATATGTGCGTGTCCGGCTATGTGTGTGTGTGAAAGAGCCGACACGCTGCTTAACTTTGCCCCTCCCCCTTCCCTTTACCCCTCCCCCTTCCCTCCCGCCCACCCCTACCCGTGCCCCCTACAGCTACTGTGCAACTGACCGTGATGGGCATTCCTGGCTGGAGTCTGACAGCTTCCTCGCACTAGCGTACAAGTAATGAGGTGCTGAACGTCATGTCGATGCTTTTTTTTCTTTTATTCTTTAGTTCTTGATATGTAGGGATAATCTAAAAGCTTGTTTGTAAGGATGGATAGCAGAGAGATTCGTCCTTACGCGTGCCTGTCCCTATATCTGCGTACGTGTACGTTGAGTTCTGTGTGTGCGTATGTTTCTAAAGACACACGTGTATGAAAGTGTGCGTGTCGGCGTGTGGGAGGAAAAACTGTTAGGAGCCCCTGGGTGGAGCGTCGAGTCCGAGGTGTTGTGGCGCGAGTGGAACGCTACCTCCTTCTAAAACGCTCCCACTCTTTTAAAACTTCTCCATTCACCATAGCCCCGTCGTCGCCACATACACTTCCCCGAAAGAATGCTCTTCGGTGGGAAATCGTGCGAAGTGGAGATGCTATGAGGACTGCCATCAACGCAAAGGTGTGGGCGAAGCAGGTGCGCGGGAAGTGAGTGAGGGGGGAGAGGAGAGGTGAAGAGAGGAGAGGAAAGGAGAGGAGGGGAGAGGATAGGAGATGAGGGGAGGGGAGGAGAGTAGGGGAGGGGAGAGGAGAAGAGGGGATAGGAGAGGATAGGAGAGGGGAGGAGAGAAGGAGGAGGGACAGGAGGAGAAGGGAATATAGAAAGAAAGCGAAAGAGATGAGAAGGAGAACGAGAAGGAGAAATATAGATATACATACGAATATTTATAGAAAGAGGAGGAGGAGGTAGAAGTAGTGGTGGAGGAAGAGAAGGTGCCTGCTACTGACCCACACGCCTCTCGCTCCGGGCAACACGAAAGCGAAGTTGTTTTTAAGATATTACGTCGAGAAATCTCTTCAAGGAAAATCTTCCTGTGAGTTGCGCGTGAACGGGGGAACGGTATGCGGAAGGGTACGAAACACCATGTTGTTCTAAGGCTGGCAATACAGCTACGGTTGTAACTTATTACAGGTTAACGGGAGGCTGCTCGCTGAGGCTATCGTGGTGGGGTCATACGCATATGCGGTCTCTCTCTCTCTCTCTCTCTCTCTCCTTCCTTCCTTCTCCCTTCCTTCTTTTTTTCTTTCATTCTCTTCTCCCCTCCCTCCCTCCCCTCCCTCCCTCCTCCTCCTTCCTTCCCTGCTCCCTTCCCTCCACTCCACCCTCCACTCTCCCTCTAAATCTCATTCCCTCCCGTAATTAAAAAGACAACGAAGCATAAACGATGGAAATGGCTTATCTAATTCGCAACAGAGTAATCTCCACAAAACCCAAACGAGAATTCCAGCGTGTTTATTTCCCCCCTTGGCTAATGGCGAAGAGAGAGTCGCGAAAGGCAAGCAACGCGCGTAGGAAACGGGGGAAAAATAATAGAGCGGCGTGTAATTGGTCTGAATAAAATGTCATGACGTTGATATCTCCGAGGACGGAATTCGTACCGAGAGGGAGAGGTAAGGTAGGAGGGTAGGGGGGAAAGGGTGGGGAAGGAGGGTAAGAAAGGATGGTAGGGTTGTGTAGGAGGGAAGGGGGTAAGGGGAAGGGGAAGGAGGTGAAGGGGGTAGGGGTGGGGTAGGATCATTGGGGGTGTTGGAGGGTAGGGATGTGTGAGTGGGGGTGCGAGTGTAGGAAGGAAGGAAGGAGAGAAGAGGGGGTAGGGGCAGGGTGGGCGTTTATAACTGGTTAATTTCCGGTCGCATGACGGTCGTCCCGCTTTATTTCCGTCGGAGATTCTGCCCATGGTAATGCGTGCGGCGCCTGCAGCAGCGTCTCCTCCGAGCGATCGCATCTTCGGCATTTGGAGGTGCCAGTCATCAGCCTTGAGAGCGCCTGGTATTTCGTCCTTTCCCCTCGCCCTTTATCCTCTTTCCTCTTTCTAAGAGTGCCATCTGGCGCGGCAGGTGGTCCGAGAGGGCACCAGGGCCAGCCGCGTCCTTTGAGAAGATGCCATCAAGCTAAAGGACCTGACTTTGAATAGCTATAACACGCGTAGTCAAAGGTTGAAGCTTTTGCCAAATCACCTCGCACGCGCTTTGAGGAGATCTGCACGACCTTGTGAGAGGTTTCGCCTGCCAGGAGGAGCCCAGCTGATGGCCCGGACGCTGTCGCCGAGGCGGACGCTGGGATGTGAGAGGATAGAACGCTTTCCTACGAAGCTCGCTCTCTCTCTCTCTTTTCTCTTCTCTTTTCTCCTCAATTCTCCTCCCTCTCCCTCATTCTTACCTCGTCCCTCCCCCTCTCTCTTCTTTTTTCCCTCTCCTCCCTCCCTCCCTCCTCCCTCTCTCTCTCTTTCCCTTCCTCCTCTGTTTGTCCCGGTGCCTTCTGTTGCATAACTCGCAGCCCTTTCTTCACGCTCTGCCGCTCATCTGTTATCCGCCGAGGCAAATTTTTGCTGCCTGTTTGGATAAGAGGATTAGGAATAGATTGGACTCCGGGATTGGGCGGATTGCGTCTAGGATTATTTCTATCAATATGCAAATTTTGAAGGAATCCGCTTTTGTGGTACTTTAATCATATTATACGCCTGATGTTGGCAGCCGCTACACTCTGTATTTAGCGCATCTCAGCATTTTCTTAAATTACTCCTCTGGCTTGGTTTAAATGCTGCCAGAAAAAAAAGACAGATGCACAAACAAATAAACAAGACGGTTTCGTGAATACCAGGAACTGTATGAGAATCTTGGTTGCATGTTATACTACAGCATTCATTAGCAGACATGCAAGTCGGTGCATGTATATGCATGTGTGTGTGTATGTGTGTGTGTGTGTGTGTGTGTGTGTGTGTGTGTGTGTGTGTGTGTGTGTGTGTGTGTGTGTGTGTGTGTGTGTCCGCAGCAGATCACATCGCCTGCTTTGTCAGCCGACCCGAAGTTTCTCACAGTATCCCGCAGATTCCCACGGTTGCGCCGCTGGACACACGGACCCGAGTTCTTAGGCATCAGCCGGGGTTTTGTTTCATGTGACAGACGTAGCGGGCCTGTGGTCTGACGGGGCGCCGGGACTGCTGCCTTACATGTATTTAACCCACATGTCTTGTTTCCGGAGTGCTTACAAACGCGTGTATGTGCATTTGTCTTTGTTGTTTGTGTGTGTGTGTGTTTGTTTGCGTGTCTGTCTGTCTGTCTGTAAGTGCAGGAGCGATAGCACAGAAACCGTCGATAAAGCGAGGAAAATATGCAGTTACAGTAAATTACAGTCCCCGTTTTCTATCGTGCAGAAGCTCTTGAGGGAATTTTGATGCTTGTTTTATGATAGACTGATTCCTGTGGAAAAAACGGCATTGAACATTATACCGAATAACAGAAATGCGACTGTTTTTATGTCCAGCTACAGCTACAGTTCTCTGCATTTTTTCTCTCAATCCCGCAACCTAAACGTTCCCTCCGAGTCACGGAATGGGCAGAGTGAATGGGTAAACAACGAGGTATAAAAGGCAGAACGTGGGAGCGAAAAAAGGGGTTTCCGACACACTTTAGTCCGGGTGTTACTGGGGACTTTTATCGCCTCGTTCCTCTGAGGCCGCCGTTACTATTGCAGTTGCGGTACTCTTTGTACTTCGCGCTGGCCCGAGACCCTGCGAGACCCATGCCTTCTCTCTGGGGGGAGAGGTCTGCCTCTTTTTTTCTTTTTCTTTCTTTTTCTTGACTTTCCTTGCTTCTTTCACTCTCTCTCTCTCTCTCTCTCTCTCTCTCTCTCTCTCTCTCTCTCTCTCTCTCTCTCTCTCTCTCTCTCTCTCTCTCTCTCTTTCTCTCTCCCTCTCTCTTCCTGTATCACTCTCCTTTCTCTTCTTCTTTTTATATCTTCCCCCTCTCTCCCTTCCTCTTTCTCACCCCTTCTCTCCCTTTATTCGTTTCGCTGAATAAGTAGGTCGGAGAGGTCTGTGACGCTTGCTGTTGTGACTTGACTTCCGCGTGCAATTTTGGAGAGGCGAGAATTATACCTTCAGATCATGTGGCCAATCCTCGCTTCCCCCTTCCTTTCCCATTTATTTATTTATTTATTCATTCATTCATTCATTTACTCCGTTATTACAGACATACGAATCTATACGTTCACTCAAAATAAATAATGCTCCTCTTCTTCCGTACGTGTTGTTGGCCGTAGTAGTGTTGGCGTAAGACTATACTATTGTTAACCTTCGATCGATATGTGGTCCAGCATTCTCCTCTCAAGGGGCGACAAAGAGAATGCGCTGAGAGTTGAATGGGTCAGGGTAGGGGAGAGGAAGGGAAGGGAGGGAAGGGGGGAAGGAAAGGAGGGGGAGGGACTTGAGAGAAGAGGGGGGAGAGGAGAAGGAGGAAGGGGAAGGCTGGGTCGCAGGAGAGGGAGCAGGGAGGGAAAGGAGTATGGAGGGGGGGGGAAGAAAAGGGATGAGGGGAAGTAGGAAGGTCGAGAGAAGAAAGATGGGAGGAGAGAAAGGAAGGGAGATGAGGTAGAAAGGGAAAGGGGAGGAAGGAAAGGGGAAGGAAAGAGGAAGAGAGTGAAGGTAAATAAAGCCACGGCGCGTTATAAAAGACTTTATACCGATCGTTCAGGTCTCCAGCGCTGGCTCATTGGGCGCCATTGTGTGGTGTGTTCCGTCCTCATTTAGATCGGTTAGTTTACATCAAGCGCGTTTAGCTTTCGTTGCAGGGTGTTCGTAGTTACAACACGACCGGAGTTGGGTCAATGATTACCTTTGGGCGTGCCAGATTCGTGTAGCAGTAACGAAATTACTGTCTATTTTTCTCTCCCTTTCACAGCTTGCCAAAGATCATTCCGACTCCCGCTGCGAGACCTTTCGCGGCGGAACGCAAATTAAAACCATCAGAAGTACGGCGAAACGCAACACTCGAAACGGGAAAAGATGAAGAGCGTGTCTGCGTTTCCTCATAATTTGGCCGCCGTTTTCCCAATGCTCCGGGTCGCGAACGTAGTTTAAATTTGGAGCACTTTAATGATGCAGGTAAATGCGCGTTTTTTACTGCCCTCTAAGACCATTAAGTGTGATGATGGGCAAATATAATGGCTTAATGGTGTGGCGGTGTGCGGGGGCCACGGCGACGGGCCCGGCGCTGCCACTAGCCACATGGGCCTCGGGTGGGGAAGGGGGGGGGGGAGGGAAGGCAGGCACTTAGCAGGGGGTGGAACGTCACTTTTTCATTCCTGTGTTTAACATACAAGGAGATGATTGTCAGGAATGGCGTAAGCCAATTTTAGTAACTAGGATTAAAGACCAGTCATTGAGTTTTGTTCTTCAGAAGTATTTGGTCATGGAGACTTTCCCAAGAGTTTCTTTTAAACACCAGCCATCGTTGTTTCATCGTTTTTTTTTTTTTTTTTGTCCGCTAACTACTAGGCCTACCAACCGACGCGTGGCAGTGTGTAGTGTTATGTTATGCTGGCGCGGGGAAGTGACTGGTGATGACATAGTAAATATCCGGATACTGTGGCAGCTGTTATCCTTTTCCTCCCCTCGCCCTTCCTTCCTTCCTCTGCCCTCCCACACCCTTCCAAATCTCCCCGCGTGTTCGACCCGCTTCCTTCCCCCATTCGCCTCCCCCATCAAGCCGGAGGTCGCGCCGCCCTGTAAAACCCGCTCAGTGTCTGGCGAATGCATATCACGAACGGACTGCCATTTGTCAAGTCGAAAAGAGCGTCATTACCACGAGTTTCCTGCTGCATTTTGCACTTTACCCATGCATCAAATGGCGTGACGGGCAGTGTTAGAGTGGGGGAGGGGAAGGGGGGGAGGGGAGGTGTCATGTGCGCCCTGAAGGGTGATTTCCCCTGACTGATTATTAATGCTTTTGCAAAGTCCAGGTTTCCCCCTGTGTAGTTGCCGCCCGCACCGTTATAATGGCTTCCACTCTCGCTCTCCCTCTTTCCGCCCGCGCCAGCCCCGAATGACCACCGACCAAGCCGCCGTCGCCACCGTTCACTCTACCATTTCCTTAAAACACACTTTTAATTCACTAAAATTGCCGATGCTAGTTCTCACGTTAACGAGCCCGTCGGCGCGGACGGCCTTTCTCTTTCCCGCCTTCCGTAATCGGGCCGCGAGCGCGCCGAGGAACCGCACCGACACGCTTCGTGGGCTTCGGGATGTAACCCAATCTACGGGAGTATTAGTTACTGGACTGATTGGGCATCCTCTATGGAACAAGCCGCGGTTGTCTGTGCGATCGTTGCCGACGCTCATAGCGCCTCAATCTGCCGACTTTCGATTAGTCTTTTTCAACGCGTGTAACTATACTCTCTCTTTCCCCCGTGTGTTTCCATTTTCATCTGTTTTCTCCGACCAGGCCCTTCGAATTTCTACAACGCTTAATAACACTCATTCCTCGTATGTTTTGGCATGTCAGCATATACTTCGCCTGCGCTAAACGGCCCGACCATTTCGCTTTTGGAGCGAAACCGCAGGTGTCGCCGCCTCGAAAGCTCAGGTCCGCCGTCAGACCGCACGCCCGCAGTCGCAGGGGAGTTCTCGCCGCAACGATCAGCCAAATCGGGACCCCAGTCGCCATAGTCGCCGACAAAGACTGTAATTTGCCATCAGAAAGGCAACTGCCGCGGCGAACAGAGGAACAGCCGAAAGAAACAGAAGCAGCATCAGTAGAACAACTTCAGCCACCTGTAGAACATTCACCATTTTCAAGCGAACAGTCGCCGCTGCTAGAAGAGTCAGCAACTTTAACTACCAGGAACATCACCTCCAACTGAACAACCTTAACGATGAACTCAACTATTGTGACAACCAACTACTGGGGGCCATCATCACTAGCAGAACCATAACAACAATCAACAGCCACCACTACCATAGCTACAAGGACCATTGTCGCTGACAGAAAAAAAACATAGTAAACCAAAAAACCACAACTAGGCCTATCCACACCATTACTAATGCAACCAAAAGCACCCCTAACTAGTAACATCAACCACAACTACCACCGCGAGAACAAACGCCAACACAACCATCCACGAATGACCATAACACTACAACCACCGGAACCACCACCAGAACCCCCACCCCCTAACTAATAACCCCAGAACAGCCAGAACAGCCAAGCACTTCATAGCAGAACCCGGCGTCGCTCTGGCGTCACCGTTCACTTTCTATGCACCTTCGCCGGCCGCCGTTTGAGCCCCGGCAAACAGAGGTTTCTCTCGCTGATTTCTATTCATTCTTTTGTCTCCCTCTTTTACTAGGGTATAATATTGAGGTGCGCCTAGGGTTTCCGCGGGTGATCTTTTTTTTTTCGTGCTTTTTGTGCCGAGGGGTCCATAGCACAATTATTGTGAGCGCTTACTCTATTGCACTGCAGGTGGGCGAGCTTACGCCTGCGGGAGATCTTACACTTCTTTCTTTTGTTTCAACTTATTATCATGATTATTGCATATGTTACTTCTATTGGATTGCGTTTGTTTACTGCCGTACAGCGAGCGCGCATGCGTGTGTGCGTTTGTGTGTCTGTGTATGTGTACGTGTACATGTCGTTTCACCCCCTTAACCGCGTGCTTTCATAAGCGAGTGTGCATGCATGCTTGTTACGACTGTTTCTCGTGCCGCGTTCACTGTGAGCGTTTTCTATGCTTTTCCCTCTTTGAATGGTTATTTACAAGAGTCTGAGAGTAAAACGAGCGTATTTATTTTCTTGACATTTTGGCGTTGCTGCTCTAACTCTTCCGACATTTTTTTTTCACATCCATAAGATGAAAGAAAGTAGGAAAGATGTTGAAATTTTGGGTTTCGAGCGACTAGCATGGAAATGACGCTTGATTTTGGCAGCCATTGCGTCCGGGAGTAATCTTGCCTCGAGAGAGAGAGAGGGAGGGAGTCTGAGAGGAGGGAGGGAGGGGAGGGGGAAAGGGGGGGGAAGGAAGGAAGGAGAGAGGGAAGGAGGGAAGGAGAGGGGGAAAGAGAGAAGGAGAGGGGAAAAGAGAGAAGGAGAGGGGGAAAGAGGAAGGGAGAGAGAAAGAGAGAGAGAGAGAGAGAGAGAGAGAGAGAGAGAGAGAGAGAGAGAGAGAGAGAGAGAGAGAGAGAATTTAAGGAAAGAGCTAGAAGGAATATAATTTTCTATTCCTACAGCGAAAATGAATCCATGTGATACGGACAGCGCTGCTCCTTTGCGAGCCTATTCACGGGTCTTGGCACAAACAACAATGTGCATATATTCTCCAGTGTGTGAAGAGTAAACTAGTGTTGTCGCTTTAAATGAGATGAAGTAGTTTTAGCCTACTCGTAAAATATTCTCGTATTCTTTAAAATATTTGCATAATTAGTACGTTTTAGAAAGGTATTTGTACATTGTGCTTTTGTTATTTTAATTATTTGTAATAGATTTTCTTAATTTGGGGAGAAAGCGAGAGAAAATGGGAGATTTTAAAAGAGAGAGAGAGAGAGAGAGAGAGAGAGAGAGAGAGAGAGAGAGAGAGAGAGAGAGAGAGAGAGAGAGAGAGAGAGAGAGAGAGAGAGAGTTATAGATAGATTGAGAGAGGGGGGGGGGGGGGGGTAATTAAGGTAGTTAACACTGACTGCCATGACGTCACGCAAAAGTTTACACAATCTATGCAAAAATATGAATTTTGCATGTTCCTACTTAAATTCTTTTGTGTGTTTTTTATTTTCTCTCTGTCATTTTCTTCTCTGTACATATACATATATGTACCTTTTTCTCTCGATATTCATGTATCTATATATCTATCTATGTATTAACTCTATCTATCAATCTATCTAACTGTCTCTCAGCCGATACATTTATTTATTACTTCTATTATTCAACAACGCTCTTCAGACATCCTGCATTAAAAACGTCGTCCAATTTATCTGTTTCTCTCACAAAGCATTTCCTATCCCGTGGCGAGAACGTCACCAGCGAGTGACGTAACGCAATCCCGTGTTCGAAGTCACGATAGTAAGTTTGGTTATTTGTCTTCGGTCGGCGATTTGCGGAGGAAGGAATCGCGTGAGACGAGAGAAGGGCGAGGAGGGGAGGAGAGGGGGAATGGGAGGGAGATGGGATCAGGGAGGGAGTGGAGGGTAGGCGAGGGGGGGAACGGAGAGGGGGGAGGGAGGGAGAGAGAAAGGAGAGGGGGGATGGGAGGGGGGAGGGAGATGGGATCTTGGGGGAGTGGAGGGTAGGGAGGGGGAAAGGCGAGGAACAGGGGGTGAGAGAGGGAAGGGAGAAAGGGAGAAGGAGGGGAAGAGGGAAAGGAGGCAAGGGAGTGGGGGAAGGGTTGGGGGAAGTGAGTAGGGCAGAGGGGGGAGTGATGGTGCTGGGAAAGGAGGGAGGGGGGTTAACGGGGTCTATAAGTGTGCAACGTTGAGTCGAGAGATACCAATGTTGCAAATCCTTGAGAATGGCGCGAGAGGATTTCCTTTTGTCCTCGCGGAATTTCATCCCTCGCAGGTGCAGCAGCAGCCAAGTGGTCTAGAGGCTGCAGATCGCTCGACGTTCGTTTGCTTTCATGTGGAAATTCGAGAGGAAGTGGAAGAGGAGGAAATAGGGGGAAGGGAGAGCGAATAAAAGGGGGAAAGCAGGGAAAAGAAAGCGGAGAAGGGATGAGGAAATAAAGGGAAAAGAAAGAAGGGCATGGCGGAGTGAGCGTGAGGTTGGCATCATTACGTGCATCGTTCATTTAGTTTGTTGCGGAGATACAAGAAGGGAAATCTCCTCTCAGAGTTCCTGTTTATCAACTGTTTCTCCTACCTTTCTATTCGTCCTCCCTTTTCTCACTTTCGTCGCTCTGTTACAACCACTCATCATCTCCCGTTCGCAAAATGTCACTTGCGGTTCCCGTGCGTAACAACATTCAGATTCATTGGCTTTTCACTGTCATCGATTATAACTCTTCGCTAGATTAAACATTCTAAAAAAGAAAGGAGAGATAGAGAGAGGAATAGACAGATAGAGAAAGGTTTATTCCCTGATTCTTCATCCGCGACAAGTGCATTAGGGAATATCACTTTCCCTC
>NC_061848.1:13714998-13719998 GCF_019202785.1 Penaeus chinensis
CGCATACACATAGATAGACAGACAAATAGATAGATATATATAAAAAAAATGATAGATAGGTAAATAGATGTATAAACGGATAGACATATAAGTAGATATCGATAGTCAGCCACCCCGGTATTAAGACCTAGTCAACTATATACTATCAACATGGCGGTTCGTCAAACACCGCATCTGTGATGGCACGAATAATAAAAATATATAATAAAAATCAAGAAATAAAAAAAAAATCGATAGTTATAATCACAGTCCCAATGAATTGATAAGCACAAATGACGATCAGATACACACGACGTCTAACATAATGCTGCGATCGATCAAGTGATGAAGACCCATATTCAGCGGGTTAGATTTTCTCGCGATATTTCACGAGATCACGTCACTTATAACGGCGGTGGGCGGGAGGCTGGCGGGCGGCGCTGTGAAAACTGCTTTGAATAATTAATACGGTAATATATTGAAGAAACCCAGAAGGCTTGGGAGGTGGGTGGGTGGGCGGGGCAAAGAGGGGGTGGGGGAGGCTAGAAGGATGGAGAAAGTGTGATTCGGATATGTCTATCTACGTGTCTTTCTATCTATCTATCTGGGTGTCTTTCTATCTGTCTATCTATCTGGGAGTCTTTCTAGGTGCCTAGCTGTTTAAATAAAAGTGTGATTTGTATCTATCTATCTACGTATCTCTCTGTCCAGCTTTTAAATAAAGGTGTAATTCTTACCTATTTATGTATGTACGTATCTGTCTATCCATCCATCCATCCATCCATCTATCTATCTATCTATCTATCTATCTATCTATCTATCTATCTATCTATCCATCCATCCATCCATCCATCCATCCATCCATCCATCCATCCATCCATCCATCCATCCATCCATCCATCCATCCATCTGTCTATCAAGTTATCTATCCGGGTGTGATTCTTATCTATGAATCTATCCATTTATCTCCCTGTCTACCAAGCTATCTCTCCAGGTATTGAAATGAAAGTGTGATAGATTTATGTGACTGGAAAGAGAGTCGAAATATGAACTGTAAGGATGATAATGTGAAGAAGAAAAAGGTAGAGACAAAAGAAGAAGAGACTAACAGAAAGCTCGGCGAGAAACAGACACAGAAAAATATACAAAAAAATGGAAATCAGACTTGAGAAAATTCACACAAAATAGAAGGAAAGAACGAGAGACAAGAAAAGATAAATATAGGCCAAAACTCCAAGTAAACAAATCCGTGAAACAAACAAACAAACAAAAAAAAAACAACCAACAAAACAAATTATCCAAAATAGAATATACCTAGAACAAAATGTTGAAAAAAAAAACTTAAACACATAAAATAAAAAGGGATCTAGCAAGGCACACAAGCACGAAATCAAAGCCAGCAGCGCCTTCCTTACGCAACAAGCAGCGAGAGGAGCGGAGGGCCGGCCTGTAGTGGGATAAGTAGTAAAGTGGAAAGTCTGAGGCTCCCTCTGCGTACGAAGGAGAGAGGGAAAGAAAGAAAAAAAGTTTTGGAACCTGTAAGAAAATAAAATAAAAGAGTCGAGGCATCCTTAAGGCATTCAGCTCGTTGGAGAGTCGAGTGCGTCGTGGGGATGAATTAAGCGCGAGGGAAAGGAGAGAGAAATTACAAATAAAGAGAGGAGGGAGGGAGAGCGGGAGTAAGAGAGAGGAGGGGGAAAACGGTGGGACCGGAAGTGGAAATGGAAATGGAAATTGAAGAGGGAGAGGAAGAAGAAGAGGGAGAGAATGAGGAAGAAGGAGAGGGAGAGATAGAGAAAAAGAACGAGAACGAGAGCGAGACAGAGACAGAGACGGAAAGAAAATGAGAAACAAAAAGAGAAAGAGAAAAAGAAAGAGTCAGAAAAAGAAAGAGAGAGACAAGGCAGACAGTTGAAAAGTTATAGATTTTTTTTAAAGATGTGTTAGCCGTCTGTGGGAGGCGACAAGTAGGAAGAGGAGCAGTGTGATTAAAACGTCAGGCGAACCGATAGAGACTGAGGGGCGAGGAGAGAGAATTATAAATTGTGCGAATAAGGGAAGAGAATTACAAATTGTGCGAATAAGGGAAGAGGATTATAAATTGTGCGAATAAGGAAAGATGAAATGAGCTTTAGTTTGAAAAGAGAGGTAGGACTGAGGAGGAAAGAATTTTGAAGCTAACGACTGCAAAAATAATGATATTAATGATAGTTTTAGATAGTGCAGTGATCGTGAAAATTGTAGTGAATGATGACGATAATTTTTACTTATTCATTATAGTAATGATGGTAATAGTAAGAATAGGTATAGTAATAATGATAATGATAATAATTATGAAAATAATATTAACAATGATAGTAATAATAATGACAATAATAATAATGATAATGATAATAATAATAACGATGATGGTGATGATGATAATAATAATAATAATAATAATAATAATAATAATAATAATAATAATAATAATAATAATAGTAATAATAATAATAATAATAATAATAATAATAATAATAATAATAATTACGATGCTAATGGAGATAATGAGTAATAATGATGATAATAATAATAATGATAATCATAATTATAGTAATGGTAAGGATAATAATAGAAATAAATGATAAATCAGTTTGGTACAAAAGAAATCGTGGAAATCCATCTGAAATGAGGAAAAAGCAGAAGAGAGAAAAGTAGAAAGGGTGCGAGATGAGCCCGGGCGGCGAGCGCGGGCCGGCCACCTCCCGCGGCCTCAGGGGACGGAGTGAGTGAGGGAAAAGGGATAGGGGGGCGCGCGTCTCAGGGGCAAGGGGAAGCTCAAAGAAAGGGTAGGGGGGAAGGAAGGGGGTTGGGATCTTGGAAGAACGGGTGGCGGGTTTGGAGAAAAGGGGAAGGGGGGAGGTGGAGCGGAGGGGGGACGAGGAGGGGTGGGGGGTGACGCCACTCGAGGTTTATAAAGCCCTCATTAACCTTTTTCATTCTTTCTCGGAAGATCCTATTGTCACAGGTCGTCCGTCACCGTGCCCTTCGAGTGGGCCTGCGCCTGCGGGGTCGGGCAGGCTACCTGACGGAGGGCGCTGGAGTTTCTCCCGTGGGCCTAGGGATCCTGTAGGAGACATTCCAGGAAGGCGTGGGTTGTTCGCGGAGATTGGGGGAAGGAGAGCGAGGGAGGTGATGGGAGCAGGTTATAAAAGAGGTTTGGAAAGAAGGAGCAAGGAAATACGAACAAAAATAGACGGCTGAATAAATACATATGCATAAAATTAAATACTGAGAAATGCGAGGCAGTGCCGGAAGATAGGGAGTGAGTGAGGGAGGAAAGGAGGGAGGAGATGGAGGAGGAGGAGGAGGAGGAGGAGGAGGAGGAGGAGGAGGAGGAGGAGGAGGAGGAGGAGGAGGAGGAGGAGGAGGAGGAGGAGGAGGAGGAGGAGGAGGAGGAGGAAGGGAGGGAGGAGATGGAGGAGGAGGAGGAGAACGAACGAAAACGAGAGAATGACTGAGCAAGAGCCGGGGCGACGGTTAGCAGGACGTTTGACACCTGATATATAGTTAAGAGATTGGTCCCGTGGCCGCAGCGGGAGAGATAACAGGCCGAAAGAGGCGCCGAGACGGATGGTCCGCACGTGAGGGCTGTAGAGGGGGGAGGAGGAGGAAAGGGGAGAGGGGGAGGAGGGGAGAATAGAAGGAGAAAAGAAGGAGAGGAGAAAAGGAAAGGGGTGAGGGAGAAAAGAAAGGAGGGTAAAAGATGGGGGAGACAGGGAGAAGAGAGGAGAGGGGGAAGGAGGGGGAAAAGGAAGAGAGAAGAGAGGAAAGTGGTAGGAGAGAGAGGAAGGGAATTGGTTAGAAGAGAAGGGAGGAGGGGGAGAAAGAAGGAGGAAGAAAGCAGAAGGAGGGGAGAAGGTAGGAGAGGGAGAGATTATATTCTGAAGGAGTTGGAAGAGCAGGAGCCAAGATAATTAATGATACAAAAAAAAAAACTTTCTCTCGGTTCTTTCCTGTGTTAGGTCTTTTGAGAACCATTCACTCCCCTTCCCTCCCCCCTCTCTCTCCACCACCACCACCCCCTTCCCTCTCTCTCCCCACCCCCTCCGCCTCCCCCTCCGCCTCTCTCTCCACCCCTCCACCTACCCTCCCTCCTCTCCCCACCCCCTCCGCCTCTCTCTCCACCCCTCCACCTCCCCTCCCTCCTCTCCCCACCCCTCCGCCTCCCCCTCCGCCTCTCTCTCCACCCCACCACCTCCCCTCCCTCCTTTCCCCCCTCCCCCCCCCCCCCACGGTCCACCCCTTGCGCAAGGCGGAGTAGCGCTGCTTTAATTTGGAGTTTTCTTTTTATGTTCCCGAGGTGTTGTTTACGCATTCTCTTGTTATCGTGTGTTTGTAAATGTGCGTGTTTTAATTTTTACAGTTGTGGTTGTGGGTTATTTTCTATACTTTTGTGATGGTGGTTATTTATTTTTGCCGTTGTAGTTGGGGGGATTGTTTATTTGTGGGTGTTAATGCTAGTGATAACTTTAACTTCATTGTTATTGTCATCATCACCGTCACCAGTGGCTTATGTAATCATCATTCATATCCCTATTACTATAATTTCCTCTCTCTGCAATACTGTTCTCAATAAATCTGTCATATGAACCGAGACACGTCTGTCAGAGAAGCAGACAGACACACTTACCACGAACGGACCTGAATTATAGCGATCAGCTGATTCAGCGTTGATGAAGCGCAGGTGAAGGTGATTACAGGTGGCAGGTGCGATCTTTTGACTGGAGATAAACGGGCATCTTGGCACACGCGAGCCAAGCCGCGGGAGGGCCGAGATCCGCATATTGGAGCATAACGCATGAAATCGTCTCGAAAACCCGTAGTTGTTCAAGACGAGCGTGCATGGCTTGTTTGGAGAGATAACGGCGTATGCTCGCCAGCTTGCGTTGTGAATGACTTTTTTTTACCAATGTGTGACCGGGATTGTCTGCGTATCTGGATTTCTTCTCCTCCTTTTCGTCGTCTTCTTCTTCCTATTC
>NC_061848.1:13724998-13727498 GCF_019202785.1 Penaeus chinensis
GAGGGGGAGGGGAGATGAGGGGACAGGAGGGGAAGGCGAACGTCTGAGGGCAGTGTCGAGGGGTGCAAGAGGAATGGTCGGTGTGCCTGAGGGAAAGATTGCGTAATGGGAGGGGAGCAGCTGGGAAACTGACCCCTAATTGGTGAATTATGATAAGGACAACCGAGGGAAACAGTGAAAGAGGGGAGAGGAAAGAAGGGAGGAGAACACGCAGAGTGAGAAGTAAACAACAAATGGCAGAAATGGCAGAGAGAGGAATGCACAGAGGAAAAAGTGAGGTTGGAAGTTAAATGTGGTGTCAAGTACCAGGCTGTGTATTTGATGAAGCCTTAGGCCAAATTAGGAATTCATATTCGTCAAATAGAACTGTATATTTGCCAAGCTATTTGATGTGTGTATTCTTAACTATTTGAATATACCGCAAGGAGAAGATCGCGAGCTGAGGTCTTACCTGGTCTTTCTTGTGGAAATATCTATTGTGAGATCTATTGGTAGCGATCCTGATAGGCCTGTTATTATCATTATATATTTTTTTGTATATTTCATCGTAGGGGGGAATAAGGCTGCAGAAACGGGATTGTGACAAAGTGGCCGATCAACTTATTTCACCAAAGTCCGTGATTTTCACCGCCATCACTGTCGTGGGAAACGTCTTCATTTCTTGTCTTTCGTGTATAGCTTTTATTTCTCTTCATTTTCGTATATTTTTTTCATTATTTGATATTTCCTAGTGATTGTAAACTTTTACTATGATATTTGCCTTAGCTTAGTCACAGATTCCCTCTTCATTACCATCATCATCACCACCATCATCACCATCACACCCACATCATCACCATCATCACCATCACACCCGCATCATCACACCCGCATCATCACCCTCATCATCATCATACCAAAGGCAAACGCAGCACGCAATCTCGAGGAAGACATGAGTCGAGAAGCTGCGACGGTCGTTGGTCCCTCACGGCGGGTCGCATCTGCCAGCCAGGTCAAATTACCTCCTTTTCCTTGATTCCTTCGAAAGAAATGTCGCTAAAAATGTGGTTTTACCCCCTTTTCCCTTCCTTCCCCCTTATCCCCCATTGACCCTCCCTCCCCCTGTGGTAAATGGGGGGGGGGGGGTCGTCGTCGTATCGATCGTGGGGGGAGTCCGGTGGTTTGCGCGGGGGGGGGGGGGGGGCGAAGTGCACGGAGGTTTGAGTGACCGATGATTTGTTTCTTTGTGATTGGAGGTTTAGGAATGGATGATCTGTGTCTTTTCTGTGTCGCTGGATGCGATTTTCAAGTTTTATATCGATTTCAGATTCCATTCAGTATTACTAAATGGCTCGAGGTTTGTGACACAAAAAGGAGGTCAAAGCAATTGTGGTTAGTTCCATTATGCTAAGAGTTAATCATACGATAAGTTATAATGGATGATCTTATACCTGTTCGGAGTCGACTTGATAATCAGATATAATGGCTGTCGAGAATCAAAGAGTTGAATATTCCATGTATAAATAACTTGCATTTGTCTGTTTGTTTCCTTGCTCGACTATTTTTGTTTTTAATGTGTTCCTCTCGATATTCAAGTTCATTTTACCGTGTGAGAAAGCAGCCGGGTGTCGCGCAGTCATAGCCGTCCCCGTAGTTATTTAGTAATCCGAGAGTTGTTTTCGAGAGAGCCGGTTTGCTGAAACTTTGAGGGAAAAAGACCTTTGGTTTTGAGGAATGCGCCAAGCATATAATCATTGCTTTCATCTCACTTTTTTCAGGGCGAATCGGCCGCTTTGATATGACATTATCATCAGCCTTTTTAAGACAGGTCTGTAACACGATAGCTCCTTCGCGCTGAACGTACCTGGCCGAGACGAAACGTCCTGACGCGTCGTCGAGCGCACACGAACGCACGCACGGACAGAGCTCTTGACTCTCGGCCTGGAATTCGAATATCTGCACGGATTAGCTGAGGCTTACGTCTCCTTTCTGTCGTATTTTCACACCTTTCGGGCTAAGGAAGGAGGAATCATAAGCGGATGGAGAATTAAGAGGAGAGAAAAGAGAGACTGAGAAAGAAGACTCAACTGTTCGTTAATTTCAACGGCTGAAAGCTGATCCTGTCGTTGAGAAGCTGGTTTTACTACGACAAATATTATGTTTTTTTCTCCTGCACATGTAATGGAAAGGATGGCAAGGAGGTGTATGATAAAAAAAATCTTAGGAGGCGTAAGATGAAAGGGAAAGTGTTATGTGTTTCAGTTATTTAGTTATTATTTTTGAAGAAAGATGGACTCCATTGCCAAGGAAAATTCACTTACTATGCATGGCTAATCTGATGGGGAACTGATGATAAGGCTTGGGAAAATATATTACTTGTTAAAAATCCCACTCCTTCATACACTCGCAATTTCTCCAAATGCCTATTATCATTAGCGAAGAGAATGACTTCTATATTTCAATACTCTGAAGAGAGATGAGACATCAACGACCCTCTCAGGCTGAATAAGTGACGATAATA
>NC_061848.1:13734998-13742498 GCF_019202785.1 Penaeus chinensis
GCACTGACCTTCTCATGGAAATACTGCCCTGCCCGTAGCGACCTCACTCTTCACCCTGTTCTCTTCGCTTGCCACCGACTCCACTCTTTACCTTATATTCTTCACCCTCAGCCTTCACCCTCCACTAGCACCCTTATGCTTGACTGCACACTCCTCGCCCTCCATTCCATCTCCACCCTCCACCTGTACTCTTCGTCCTCCACCTTAACCCCCCGCCCCCTCTACACTTCACCCTTTTCACTGAAGTGTATTTCGGTACCTGCATTTTTGGTTGAGGCTCGGCCGACGCACCCTTTAAAAAAAGGTTGAGAGGACGTGACGGAAACGTGCGTGAATTTAAGGGTGTGGCGAGGGAACGTAAGGGTGAATCATTGGGAGGGGGGGGGGGGGCGCCCTGATGACTCTATTAGTGTCTTCTAAGTGGCCATTATTGTTTCGATCGGGTTCTTTGTTACTGGGGATGTTTAGCTTAATAGCCGCCCCTGCTACGGCCAAGGTGGGTGGCCGGCTGGATTTCGCGTGGGAAGTGGGCGGCCAGGCTGTGCCCCCCCCACCCCTCCTCCCCTTCGCGGCTCTGCCCACCCACCCCCTCCTGCTTTTCGCTTTCTTCCCTTCCTCTCCTTTCTCCTCGTCCTCTTTCGTTTTTTTTCGCTTACTCTCCTTTCGCTTTCTTCTTTTTCCTCCTCATCCTCGTCTTTCGCTTTTCTCTCTGTCCCTTATTTCGTCTCTTGCTCTTTCGTCTCTTCCTCCTCTTTCCCCTCTTCCTCTCCCCCCACTCTTCTTTCTCATTCTTGTGTTACTCTTCCCTCTCCTTCTCCTCTTTTTTCCCTCCCACTCTTTCTTCTCTTACCGTTCTTACTTCTCTTCCACCTCTCTCATTTCTTTCTCCCTTTTCTCCTCCTATTCTCCTACCCTTGCCCTTCGTCTCCTCCTCTTCTTTATCCTCCTCCTCCTCTTTCACTTTTTCTTTCTCTTCCCCCTTTTCCTCCTTATTTTACACACCTACCTTATTTTCTTTCTTCTCCTCATTATTCTCCCCACTCTCCCCCTCCTACTCTCCTTTCTTCTCTTTTCCCTATTCCCTTTCCCCTCCTTTCCACCATTCCCCACAGGGAGTCCCCTCCTACACCCCCCCCCCCACCCACCCACCAACTTCAGAAACACTCGAAGTTTGGTGGTTCTGTTGTAAAGTGTGCTCCGATATGATGGATAGTTGTGATGGATTGGCCTCCTGCCAGTCCCCTTCCGCCTCCTCTTCATCCTTCTCTGTCTCCTCTTCCTCCATCGTTTCTTCTTTCTCCTCCTGTTCTTCCTCTTCATATTCTTCTTCCACCTGCTCTTCCTCTCTCCTCCTCCTCCTCCTCTTCTTCTTCTTCATCCCTCTCCTTCTCTGTCTTCTCTTCCTCCATCGTCTCTGATTTCTCCTCCTGTTATTCCTTTTCATCTTCCTCCTCTTCCTCCTCTTCCTCCTCCTCCTCCCTCTCCTCCTCCTCCTCCTCCCTCTCCTCCTTCTTCTCCTCCTTCTTCTCCTTCATCTCTTTCTCCTTTTCCTCCTCCTCCTACTCCTCCTCCTCTTCCTTCTCCTACTCTTTCTCTTCTTCCTCCATCGCTTCTTCTTTCTCCTCTTGTTCTTCCTCTTCCTACTCCTCTTCCTCCTCCTACGGTCCCTCCCCTCCCCCTGCTCCTCCTCCTCCTCCTCCTCTTCCTCCTTTTCCTCTTCCTCTTCCTCCTCTTCCTCCTGCCCCTCCTCTTCCTCCTCCTCCTCCTCCTCCTCCTCCTCCTCCTCCTCCTCCTCCTCCTCCTCCTCCTCCTCCTCCTCCTCCTCCTCCTCCTCCTCCCCCTCCCCACACCTCCCACTGATCCTTCTCACGCCCCCACCCCCGTCCCCGCCCATTGCCCCTCCCCCCTCCTCCCCGGTGGGCTATCACGGGTAGTTGTAAGGTCCCGCAATTTGTCCTTAAACATCACAGGAACAGGTGATTGATCTGTTATTGACTTCGATTTGCATTTCCATATCGTCTGTCTGATAAATTTGCATCGGTAGTGCGCTTGCCCCATTTATTTATTCATTTATTTATTTATTTTAATGTTACTAATTTCCTTATTATTTTGCGAATATTATTAGTGAAAGGTTTGATTTTACTGATATTTGTTTTTCTTTCTTTCCAGGTAAGTGTCTGCGAGGTGGACTAATACGTAAGGTGGTGGGAAAATTCTGTAAATTAGGAATTTTGTAAGTAAATAATTAAGTTAAGTGAGACGAAAGACATCCGCCTTCTTCCTCCTGTCTCGCCTCCTCCTCCTCCTCCCTTCCTCAGTTCCTCTTCCTCCTCGTAATCCTCCTCCTCCTCCTTCTCCCCAACCTTTCTCCTCCTGCTCTTCTTCCTCCTCCTCCTCCTCTTCCTTCTCCTCCTCCTCTTCCCCGCCCCCCTCCTCCTCCTCCCCGCCCCCCTCCTCCTCCTCCCCCCCCTCCTCCTCCCCGCCCCCTCCTCCCTCCCCCTCCTCCCTCCTCCTCCCTCCTCCTCCCTCCTCCTCCTCCCTCCTCCTCCTCCTCCTCCTCCTCCTCCTCCTCCTCCTCCTCCTCCTCCTCCTCCTCCTCCTCCTCCCCCTTTCCCTCCTCCTCCTCCTCCTCCTCCTCCTCCTCCTCCTGTATATCAATCTAAGGAACACACGAAACGGAAGAAACCCCGAGATGATGAAGACGGAGAGATGCATTGTGACAGCTTCCCCTCGCCGGCCCGCCCTCCTTGCCCCAGTGACCCGCCGCGCAGAAGGTCACGAAATTACCCGGCTGAGGCTGAGGGTACTTCTTGCGCGCTGACTTCGCTGACCTTTTGCTTGACGTAATTGTCTGAAGAGATTTTTTGGTTGTGTAAGGAGAGAGAGAGAGAGAGAGAGATAAAGAAAGGAAGAAGGACGGAAGTGTGGAAGGAAGTGAGCGAGGGTTTAGAGGGGAAGAGAGAGGGAGAAAGGGATGGAGAGGGAGAAGGCGAGGGAGGAGGAGAAGGAAGTGAGAGTAAGGATAATTTTGTGGAAGAAAATTGTGAGAGAGAAAAGAAAAAGAAGAAGAAGAAAAAGAGGAAGAGGAAGAGTGGTAGTAGTAGTAGTAGTAGTAGTAGTAAGAGGAGGAGTAGGAGTAGAAGTAAAAGTAGAAGGAAGAGGTGGTGATAGAGGAAAAGAAGGAGAAGGAGGAGGAAGACGATGGAGAAGTAGAAAGAAGGAAAGAAGATACACACAGCCGCTGGGAGTGAAAGAGTGAGAGAAAATAAAGAGAGAAAGAAAGACAAACAGACATCGAGGCAGAGAATTCCAAAATGACAAACACAACAAAAGCAAGTTAGCTCAAGCATCTCGAGCAGAAGACAAGTAGCTTGGTGTAACTTGAGTCTCGGTGTCAAGTAACTCAAACATACGTACAGGTATCACTTAATGGGGCTCAGGTTTCGTTATGATTGACATGTAACGTGAATAAGATATCCTGAGTTTCGGACCTTAAAAACAACGTTTAGTTTGGACAGAATTAAAAGGTTTAGTGATGACTAATTAAGTGGGGTTTGGTTTCAACAGCGCAAAATAGGGTTCAGTAAAATGCGGTTTAGTTCCGACAAAGCAAATTTAGGATCATTTTCGATGAGGTGAAATACTATTGCTTTTCGACAGAATGAAATTACATTCCGTTCCGACGACGCAAAATACGGTTTTCGACAAAACAAAGTAAAGTTGATTTTCGACGAAGGCAAAATTCGACAACGTAAATTATAGACACAAAGAAATTGCAGGATAAGGTCGCTGTTACCTTACACTTTGTTTATGCATCACTTTTTGTATACGTTTTTGACGAGACGATTAAAGAGAGGTGTCAAAAGATGTGTCAAGACACTGAAAAAAGATACAGTTGACCGCCGCCATGTTGACAGATTCAATGACAACAAAGACCCCACTATTTTCCTTTGGACCTGCGAAAGAGGAGATAAAGAGAGTAGGGGAGAGAAAAAAAAAAGATGATGGGAGAGATGGAAGCAGTACGGCGAAGAGAAGATAGAGGACCCCAGCTCGAGGGAGGAAGCAGAGGAGGAGGAGGAAGAGGGCCGCACGTCCCTCCATCGACTCTCGGATCGTGCGCGTTGCGAGGAGAGGGACCGAAGGGAGGCAACGCAAGGGCTCAATTACCTTGGGTGTCGCTTACCATTGTTGCGAGTGATCCATGGGCCTTCGTGGTCGCTGGTGGGCCGGCGGGGGCGAGCGGGTGGGCGGGCCGGTGGGTGGGCGAGTGGGCGGGTCTCTGGCCGGGACCTGACGCTAAAGACCCGTGAATGGACTCGGGTGCCGTGTCTTGCCGGTGCCTCGCGGTGCCGTGGCGTCTTGGGGGTCATTTTTTTTCTTTTTTTCTGTGTGTCTTTCGGTGGAGTTCTTAGGTGTGTTGTTAGTGTGTTTCATCTTGCCTTGGTTCTTTATTGGCTTTTCTTTTTCTATTTTTTTCGTATTTATTATTGTATCCCCTTCTTGTCTCCATCCTTTTCATTCTACCTCCCTTTCTTCCCTCCTCCCTCCCTCCCTCCCTCCCTCCCTCCCTCCCTCCCTCCCTTCCTCCCTCCCTCACTCCCTCCCTCCCTCCTTCCCTTTTTCCTTCCTTCCCTCCCTCCATCCCTCCCTCCCTCCTTACCTCTTTCTTCCCTCACATCCGGTTTTCATTCGCATCTCTCATTACGGCTCAAGATCTGCTCTCCTGCTTTCCCCGCGCGATCCCACTTGGCCGCGATCTGCCACTCCCTTCGACGCCCCTCACGCCTCTCTCTCTGTCTCTGTCTCCCTCCCCTTTCCCTCCTCTTCCTCCTCCCCCTCTTCTTTCTCCTTCTCCTCCTACTCCTTCTCCTCTCTCTCTCTTCCTCTTCCTCCTCCCCCTCCTCTTTCCCCTTCTCCTCTTTCTCCCCCTCTTTCTTGCTTCTCCTCTTCCTCTCTTTCTTTCTTTGTCTTTCTATGCTTATCGGTGTCCTTTTCTCCGCTGTCGGCCTCCCTCTCTGTCCTCTTCTCTTTATCTATCTAATTATTGCCTAATCCTTCCTTCTTTCTATCTACCTATCTCTATCAGTATCTATCTCTATCTATCAGTCTATCTATCTATCCATCCATCTATTTATCTAATCTATCTAATTATTGCCTATCCTTCCTTCTTTCTATCTACCTATCTCTATCAGTCTCTCTCTATCTATCAGTCTATATATCTATCTATCTATCCATCCATCCATCCATCCATCCATCCATCCATCCATCCATCCATCCATCCATCCATCCATCCATCCATCCATCCATCCATCCATCCATCCATCCAAACATCCATCCAAACATCCATCCAAACATCCATCCATCCATCCATCCATCCATCCATCCACCCACCCATCATTCCATCCATCCATCCATCCATCCATCCATCCATCCATCCATCCATCCATCCATCCATCCATCCATCCATCCATCCATCCACCCATCATTCCATCCATCCATCCATCCATCCATCCATCCATTCATCCATCCATCCACCCACCCATCATTCCATCCATCCATCCATCCATCCATCCATCCATCCATCCATCCATCCATCCATCCATCCATCCATCCATCCATCCATCCATCCATCCATCCATCCATCCAAACATCCATCCATCAATCCATCTATCTATCTATCTATCTATCTATCTGCATTTATATTCACCTTCCCTCTCTCCCTCGTCCGTAACTCGTAAGGGCGCTTCTCCCATCGCTCATCGCGTCGGGTCAGGTCGGCGAAGAAGAACGTTTAAAAAAAGGTAAATAAGCGTAACCAACCACCCCTTTTGGCCCCTCCCCCTTCTTACCCGATGCCCTCTCCTCCCCCTCTCTCCTACTCCCTTCCCCTCCTACTCCCTTCCCTTCCTCCGTCACTCCCTCTCGCTCATTCTCACCCCTCTCCCCTTCGCTCCTTCTCTCCCCCTCCCCTTTAACCTCCCCCCCCCCTTCCCTCCTCGCCCCATCCTACTCCTTCTCCCACACTCACCCTTCCCCCCTTCCCCTCCCCCCCCCTCGCATCTCCCCCTCCTCCCAACCATTACCCCTTTCGCCGACCCCCATCTGGCCGGGCCACACTCCATCTCAATGCCATTAGGACGAGCTCTACCCCTATTTATTCCATCATTACGCCCTCCGCCGCCCACCCGGACGCCGCCCACCCTTATCATTCCGCGATGATTCGGGAGATGGACTCGGCGCGCGGCCTAGATCGAGGGACGGTGCGTTCCGTCTCGGCTTTTGGTACTTTTCGTGTTTTTTTTTTTAGTATTTTTGCTTTTCGGTTTGCTGTCTTCCTCTATTTCCTCCTCTTCCTCTATTTTTTTTTTCTTCATTTTCTCTGAATTCGTAGTTTGTTTTTTTTCATTTTCTTTCATTTCCTTTCTTCTTTACTACTTTCACTTCTTATTGTTTTATTTTTCCTCCTTCCTCTTCTTCCCCCCTCTCAGGATTTTTTCCATCCCTTTTCTCTATTCTTCTTCGTTCCCCGTCCTTCTTCTCCATCTCCCATCATTATTTTTCTATTTTCCATTTTCTCTTCTTCCTCTTCTTCCTCTTTCTCTTTCTCCATTTCCCATCCTCTTCTCCATCCATATCCCTCCCATCTCTTCTATTTTCTCCCCCATTTTCTTACCTCTTCATTCATCCCCCTTCTCCATCTCCATCCTCAGCTCCCTTTCCCCTCTCCTTCCCTCTTCCCTCATTTCCCCCTAACAGCAACACGGGCGGCCTTCCTCGGGGTCCTAAACACACTCAGTTACCAAACGCAGTTATCCTTTTCTTTCTTTCTTTCTTTCTCTCTCTCTCTCTCTCTCTCTCTCTCTCTCTCTCTCTCTATATATATATATATATATATATATATATATATATATATATATGTATATATATATATATATATATATATATATATATATATATATCCATGTGCTGTGTGGTGCAGCGGTAGCGATCTCGTCTAGCAATCTTGCTGACCTGCGTTCGAATCTCTCGCCGCCAGTGGATGGTAACCCCGGCCATTCCTTGCACACAGGTGATAACTTAGAAGTAAAATAAAACAGACACTATGTCACACCAAGAATATACATTGTAACAAATGGAATCAAATTAAACCTTTAATTAAACCTTTAAACCTTAATTAAACCTCTCTCTCTCTATCTTTCTCTTTCTCTTTGTCTCTTCCCACTCCATGCCTGCCTCCCTCCCCCTCCCCCTCCCCCTCCCCCTCCCTCTCCCCCTTCTTTACCTCCTTCTCCCTCTTCCACTTCTTTCCTTTCCCTTCATCCTTCCTCTCCCTCTCACAGTGTCACTCTCTCCCCGGCGGAAATAAAGAAAGAAAAGAAAAACGAAGGACCTGCGACCAGAGACTCCTTCGCGGCACAATGAGACCGTAGGTTAATAACATACATTTACCGTAGAACTTTGAGTGTTGTTTATGACCAGTATTGTTAGCTACGGTTC
>NC_061848.1:13752498-13772498 GCF_019202785.1 Penaeus chinensis
CGTATTGGGTGGGGGAGGGGTTGGGGATGGTGGTGGAGGGGGGAGGTGTGAGGAAGGGGGAGGCGGTTTCTTTGTGAGTGTATTTTATGTGTGTTAGTTGCATGATTGTTTATGTACTTTTGTGTTCATTTAGTTTTCAAAAAGGGAAATTAAACAATCCACGAAGAAGGAAAGGAAGAGAGAAAAAGACGTACGTCGAGAAGAAACAAATAAGATAGACATAGTTTTAAGAAAGGAGAAAAATGAAGCAACACAAGAAGAAAGACGCGAAAAAAGACAGAAACGGAGACCACAAACGGAAAAGGGAAATAGGGGGAAAAAAAATAATGCCGAAAAAATACTAGAAATATAAAAAAAAGAGAAAGTGAAGCAACGTAAGAGAATGAGAAGGGAGATAGCAGGGCAGGACAGGGGTAGCAGTCACACCAGCCAAGAATAGGTAGCGATAGTAGTTGTCAGGGTGAAGGGTAGTGTTAGGGTATAAGGGGCAGGGGTGTTTAGGTGTAAGGAAAAGAAGGGGGTCAGGGTGTAAGGGAAGGAGAGTTTAAGGTGTAGAGAAACGAGGGAGTTAGGGCGCAAAGGAAGTAGGTGTTGAGTTATAATTGAGAGTAGGGTGTAAGGTGTAGGGATAAGATGAAGGGGGGTGTTAGGGTGTAGGAGAAAGGAGTTGATAGGGTGCAAGGGAAGGGGTAGTAGGGTGTAAGAGCAGAGGGGGGTCGAGACAGCTGCAAGACGTGACTCCGCACACTAGGAAAATAGGTGCGGGGGGGGGGGGGGTCAGGGGGAGTTGACGGGAGGAGGGAGCGAAAGGAGGGAATCGAGGAAAGGAGGGAAGGGGAGTTGAAGACGGAGTTGATGGGAGGAGGGAGTGGAGGGACACTTGACAAGAGGAGACAAGTAACAGCAAAGAGGTGCATGTCTATTCAACTTGAACTCGATAGCATTAATGGACTCGCCTCCGTTCCTATCTCGATGGATTTATTTTCGACTCGGCTCCTTTGTGGGTTCGTCTGGGGCCAGCTCGGGCAAAGGCTGCGATAGGCTGCGGAAGGAGGGCCAGGGGCTAGGGCAAGGAGCTAGGGGCAAAGGCTGAAGCTAGGGATGAGGTTAGGACCAGGGGTCAGGCGATGTGGCTAGGGGCTGGAGCTATTGGCTAGGGATAGGGACATGGGTTAGTGCAGGGCTAGGAATGAGGCTAAAGGCTAGGGCTATGGGCTGGAGCTAGGGAATAGGGCTTCCCCCCCCCCCCGCCACACGCATCCCGGTGCCACGAAGAGGAAGCTCGTCATTTGTCAAACGGACTCCTTCAAGGAGAGGGGAGGGAGAAAAACACTTATTCTCCCTCTCTCCCTCGCCCTTCCTTCCCTCTCCAACAACAGCGTGTATATCATAATTACAGGCCTGCGAGATCATTAGCACGTTTGTGTGTAAATGTACCATAGGCCTATTTTCACTCTGCGAACCGTCTGTTGTTTCTTCTGTCACGTGACGAAAGTGTAATCCGCGGGCGCCGACGACGTCACCGATCACGCACGGAACATCTGTAAACCTAGTCATCACGCATAGGCCGCCGCCCATTTAATTCAATAGGGCTTGCGTCCCCGGGCCCTCGAAGCGTCGCGAGGCCAAGGGAGTGTGAGAGCGACGAGCCACCGTATGGGTAAACGGGATTGCCGATGTCGCGCGGCCATTAATCCCCTTGTCGGGCGATTCCGCTGGGGGTTATTTATGGCGCGGCGCCGCTTCGTTCGAGGAGCGGCGGCCGAGGGGTTGGAGATGGGCGGTGGGCGGCGGGCGAGCGGTTGGAGATGGGCGGTGGGCGGCGGGAGAGGGGTTGGGGATGGGCGGTGGGCGGCGGGAGAGGGGTTGGGGATGGGCGGCGGGCGAGCGGTTGGAGATGGGCGGTGGGCGGCGGGAGAGGGGTTGGGGAAGGGCGGCGGGCGAGCGGTTGGAGATGGGCGGTGGGCGGCGGGAGAGGGGTTGGGGATGGGCGGTGGG
Organism: Penaeus chinensis; assembly: GCF_019202785.1. Classification (NCBI taxonomy): domain Eukaryota; kingdom Metazoa; phylum Arthropoda; class Malacostraca; order Decapoda; family Penaeidae; genus Penaeus; species Penaeus chinensis. The sequence continues at coordinate 13,754,497 of NC_061848.1, forward strand.
CGGCGGGAGAGGGGTTGGGGAAGGGCGGCGGACGACCGGTTGGAGATGGACGGTGGGCGGCGGCCGAGGGGTTGGAGATGGGCGGTGGGCGGCGGGAGAGGGGTTGGGGATGGGCGGCGTGCGAGCGGTTGGAGATGGGCGGTGGGCGGCGGGAGAGGGGTTGGGGAAGGGCGGCGGGCGAGCGGTTGGAGATGGGCGGTGGGCGGCGGGAGAGGGGTTGGGGAAGGGCGGCGGGCGAGCGGTTGGAGATGGGCGGTGGGCGGCGGGAGAGGGGTTGGGGATCGGACGGTGGGCGAGCGGTTGGAGATGGGCGGTGGGCGGCGGGAGAGGGGTTGGGGATGGACGGCGGGCGAGCGGTTGGAGATGGGCGGTGGGCGGCGGGAGAGGGGTTGGGGATGGACGGCGGGCGAGCGGTTGGAGATGGGCGGTGGGCGGCGGGCGTCGGATAGGCGGCGGGCGGCTGGTGGGCGCTGGCGAGGATTATGTGTTGACAGAAGGACCCGCCAACCGCTCTTGATAGAGTTTAGCTGAAAAAAAGGTTTCTTCTCTCTTGCGTTTTTCTCGTTTCCCCTTCCTTTCTCTTTATCGTAGTTTTCTACTATTACCTTTCTATTCTGTTCACTTTTTCTCTCGCTCAGGCGGGCACAAAGAGGGCAAAGGAATTTCAGTTCAAAGCATCTCCTCTCCCTCCTCGAACTTCTTTGTGTTCTTATCTGTATCTATATTCTCTCTCCTTAGCTATCCACCTCTCTCTCTCTCGCTCTCTCTCTCTCTCACTCTCTCTCTCTCTCTCTCTCTCTCTCTCTCTCTCTCTCTCTCTCTCTCTCTCTCTCTCTCTCTCTCTCTCTCTCTTTCTCTCTCTTTCTTTATCTCTCTCTCTCTCTCTCTCTCTCTCTCTCTCTCTCTCTCTCTCTCTCTCTCTCTCTCTCTCTCTCTCTCTCTCTCTCTCTCTCTCTCTCTCTCTCTCTCTCTCTCTCTCTCTCTTTCTCTCTCTTTCTTTATCTCTCTCTCTCTCTCTCTCTCTCTCTCTCTCTCTCTCTCTCTCTCTCTCTCTCTCTCTCTCTCTCTCTCTCTCTTTCTCTCTCTCTCTTTCTCTCTCCTGCAATCTCCCTTTGTGAATACGCGTACTTGTTTCTCTCTGTTTACGTCTCCATCTATCCACCTGTTAAATCGATCGATCTGTCTCCATATCTATCCACCCATCTATGTCCGCCTATCTATCGATCTCTTTTCCTTTTGGATTTGAGTGTCGAAATATTATCAGAATTCTTCTCTTTGTTTTGATCCAGACATATTTCTGTATAAATGGGAATACAGTCACGTATTTAGAAGTGAATCAGCATGATCAAAGGACCGGCGATTACTCCATACAACATAGTTTAAAGTGATTTAATCCTCCTTACAGGATCGAAAGCGATTAAGTACTCTCTTATTTATAGAAACAGACACACATCATCTATTCATTAGAAAGAGAGTGCTAATGCTCCGCCCAAATTATATTTGATGACTGCCATTAGTCCGGACTCGCTGTCATAGAGATAACGGATGTGTGATTTAGAAAGTTTATCACTTACCGGTGCAGGAACGCGACTGAATTAAATAAGTAGAGGGAGACGGGGGTGATCAGGGGTAGGGGGGAAGAGAAGAGGAAGAGAGAGAGAGAAACATAAAGAGATGAAAATCGAGTTCGATAATGATAAAAAAGGAGATCGAGGTGGTATGCAAAGAAAGCATTTTTCCTCACCGATGCATAGGAATGACTGACATCAAAGAAAAAAAAGAGAAAAAAGCCAACCAAATATATCCATTGTTGGCCGTTTTTACGCACACTTCAACCGCATCGAGTACAACAATGCAATCTGCAGGGACATGACGTGGATGGCCATAGAGCATTAGCCACGGCAAGGCCACTCGGTGATCTCGCTGTCCCCCTTTGCATACGTAAGCCTCGAGAAAGGACAATAATGCGGAATCTTACAGTATTGAGATGTCCTTGGAGTCTGCCCCTCTCGCGGCTGAGGAACTATAGAAGGATCTTTATCAAGGGCGGAGCATGTGGCGGACGCCCTCGCCATGCTTCCTGGGCTGAGGGTCGGCGTCGGGGGGTTGTTCGGGTGTTTTACTCCCTAAAATGGGGCGTGTTTTGTCCTTTTCCCTCTCTGGATTTCGGCTTTTCATTTCATGTTTTTTTTCTCTCTCTTGCTTTAGATTCCACTCAGTTTTCTTGTAATTTCTTTCTGTCCCTCTTCTTACGTCCTCACCTGTTCGTCCTCTCTTCGCCCTTTCCCACCCCTTCGCCCAACCAACCCCACCCCCTACCTATGTCTCTTTCCCCTCCCGTTGCTCCCTCCCCTTCCCTCCCCTCCTCCGCCCCCTCCCGCCCCGACCCAAGAGCGCGGGGCACCGGCATGTCACGCAAGCGGGCGCAGGGGCCATAACTCACCGCAATCACAATGTAGATCACGGGTCACCCGCGGCGCCTCCTCGGCTCTACGCCCACTCCGAGGTGACCCCGTCCACCCGCCCACGCAAACCCTCTTACTTTTCATCTTTTCCCACTGCCCGCCGAGCCGCCCACGCCCACCCGAACTCCCTCCCGCCCACTTCTCAAAGCCGGTTCGCGCTGCACGACGCCGCCTTCGCAGGCCGGGATTCGTGCGCGGGTCACTTGTCCTTTCGTCCTGATCTTCTCGGTCAACCATTTTATCCCCCGACCCTAAGAGGATTTCAGAGGCGGTGGACACGATGCTCCAGCAAGCAGCTGTAAATTTGCACTTTTCCTCTCTTCCTTCCTGTATCCTCCGCTTCTTCTACTCCTCCCACTTTTCCCTCCTCCCCTTTCTCTTTCTCGGCCCCCTTCTATTTCCTTTTCCCCTCTCCTTCCTCTTTCCCATCTCTCCCCTTCTCAATTTCTTTAGCGTCCTCCCGTCCCCTCCTTCTCCCCCTTTCTCTCCTTCTCCCCTTCTGCACCTTGTTTCTCCCTTCTCTTCCCTCTTTATCTTCTCCTCCCTCCTTCCTCCCCAACTTCCCCCTTCCCTCCTACCGTGCGCAGGTTGCCGGGCCCCCCGCCGGCGCCCCCACCCACCAAGCACCAACCACCCACGCCACCCACGGGGGGCGCCCGACCACCCAGGTGAACAAAGAAGGTGTTCGCGCAAGGAAGAGGTCCTGCAAGAGAGGGTCGTGCGGGAGATAAAGCCAGGATCCACTCCTTCTGATCTTAAAGCGAAGGAGAACTGAAGGGGCGGGGGGAGGGGGAAGGACGGGCAAAGGGGAAGGAGGGGGGGAGGGGGAAGGACGGGGAAAGGGGGAGGGTGGCGTGTAAATCAATGTGATTAAGCGCTTAATTAAAGGGTGACTTTTATGTTCACATTTGTCTCTGTTGAAGGTGATTGCGTGCGGTTTGTCTGTCTGTCTCTATCTCTCACTTCTTTTTTTGTCTTCTGAAGTCAGTTAAGGAGTCTTAACTGATACTCATTAAGCGGGCGGGCAAAGAGCGCCCTTTTGAAGCTTCTTTTTGATGTCGGATTATGTGTAAGAAAAAAAGAAAATGGAAAAGGTGAAAAGAAAAATAAACATCAGTAAGACCATATTTTTATTTTAGTGTTAAGCTTCTTGGGTAAATAGGAAAACCAGATCTTTACGAACTGTATAGATATGCATGTATATGTATGTGTATATATCTATGCATACATATTCTTGTAATTATGTATATATGTAGAATTGGTTTAACAACTTTCTTATTCTGTAGTTTTTATTACATATACGATCATAATAAACTTTTGCAGGATCTTCTCTCTTGCCAACTGTCTCACTTTCATTTAATACATCTAATGTAGGTAATCTTAGGAATTTGAATTAAATCTCTCTCTCTCTCTCTCTCTCTCTCTCTCTCTCTCTCTCTCTCTCTCTCTCTCTCTCTCTCTCTCTCTCTCTCTCTCTCTCTCTCTCTCTCTCTCTCTCTCTTTCCAATATCTGTCTTTCTCTCTCACTTCCCCTTTCTTCCTCTTTATCTCTCTTCCTTGTTAAAAAATAAAGTAGTGGGTAGTTATGGGTACTTGACAATGGCATCGGTTGAGGTCCTTAACTAACACAGTTCCTCTATGTCTTCCTTCTGTTGCAGATCATCCCGGGCACGCCCAATCGCCCTCGCGCCCACACCATGGTACGGCACCGACTCTTTCTCTCACTAATAGCATGTTTGACCTCCACTTGTTGCACCTAATTGCATGACTTTCCTCCCTGCAAGGGGCGGCAATCAGCCCGCCTCTCTGCCTTTATTCTATTTCGTGGGGGGATGAGCTTGCGGGGTTGTGTATGTTATGTGTTTATATAAACTTTTATATAGATATACATGCATATATACATACATACATACTTACATGCATACATACATACATACATACATACATACATACATACATACATACATACATACATACATACATACATACATACATACATACATACGTACATACATACATACATACATACATACATACATACATACATACATACATACATACATACATACATACATACATACGTACATACATACATACATACATACATACATACATACATACATACACACATACATACATACATACATACCTACATACATACATACATACATACATACATACATACATACATACATACATACATACATACATACATACATACATACATACATACATACACACACACAGCTTATCCTGATTACATTGTCAGTGGTTCTTAAACCCGTAAGAGACGGATTGTTTCAGTCCAAGAGATGCATTTTGAGCCTCGCATGCCGCCCACACATAAACAATGGGACTGGTTCATGAGGAGATTCATTAGTGCTGAGATATTAATATGAAGGCTTCCATTGAGTGAGATAAAGGACTCAGTTGTGGCTTTGCGAACGCCAAACAATAAGTTCAAGAACCACTGTATTTTATATATATATATATATATATATATATATATATATATATATATATATATATTGTGTGTATGTGTGTATGTATGTATGTATATAAAATACTGCATGTTATACGTTCTGTGGATGTGATGGGTGACCACGTGGCTTAAATTGATTTAAAAAATGTTCGCGGTTTTAAAAATGCATGACATTGTTCAATGTTTATAATTTGTCCGAATACTTTGTTTTACATTACCAGTCGGGTTAAATTAAATCTGACTTTTATTATTTATCTGTCATGTTTTCAGGAGAGTATATTGCCAGTAAATCCACTGGAAATAACATCAACTCACATAAAATACAAATTTTATCACTTGGTCAGTTAACAGCTGTTCTGCAAATGACATTCATTGGCTGACTATTTCCCGCGGGCAGTGTCACGGCCAATGCGCTCTTGATGACGCCAGCCAGCGTAATTTCGATAAAATATCACATTCAATTTGAGGCGTCAGTCATAATTACCGTTTATATTACTGTTACGATGACACTGATGTGAACAGTTGATTGCACTGCATCAGAGGGGCATGTGTGCCGGAGTTGTTTCCCTGCCACAGAAGGATATGGAGACGATCTCTGGATTTCGTTTTAGCGCGTCGAGGAGTCGAGTGTCTGCCTCACGCTCCTGTTGTGAGAAAGGTAGGTTGTTTGGTCGGAGGTGTGGAGGTGGAAAATCATTCAGGTTTAATCTGTGCTTGTTTTTTGGTTGTGTTGGTTCCCTTTTTGTTAAATCGTTGCAGTTGGTGATTTTTTTGTTGTCTATAACATGCAATTACAGCACGTAATTTTTTTCTAATATTTATGTATTTATTTATATGTTATATTTGCTTCTCTTTGTTTTTTTTTTTTTTTTTTTTCTTAGGCGAGAGTGTAATCGCCCTAGATGCGTGTGTTTTATAGACGCAATCGTGAGCTGACTTCCTCTTTGGGGAAGATAAGAAGAACGATTTCGACGCACCAACGCGGTTATTTATAGCACTTGCGGTAAAGTCCCTCAAGCACGGCGTGTCCGGTTGCGCTCGCTCTCCGCACTTTGTGATTGCAGTGTACTGTACCCTGTGTGACCAGCGGTCGGCCTGTCGCCAAGCAGAGGCGTCACGGTCACGCTCGCGTCTCCCGCGGGGCTGCTCGTGAGTGGACTGGCCAAGGGACTATATAAGTATAGACCTTGTACCGGCCGCTGCGTAATTGCATTGCTTGACTGTGACACGTCGCTTCACACAACAAGAGAAAAAGGGAAAATGAACACTGACTTAAACTGTTCTAATAACTGCAGCTTCCTCACACGCGCCGCCCGATTTATGGGCGGGAGCGAATCAAAAACCCTCTCGGCCCGTGAAATCCAGCGCCGTCGCCCTGGCAGGGCGCTGTAGCAGGTCGCTCATCGCGTGTCGCTGATTATGGCGACCGTTCTGGCTCCGAATTATGAATAACGTGAAAGCAAATGAATATCTTTTTCCCACCTTTGTCGTTGCAGGGTGAGTAACGGTTCCATTTAATGAAACGTCGAGGTAACTTAATGAGTGCGAGATGATCAGTCTCTGCTTGACGTGTGACGTAACTGTTTTTTTAGATAAGACGTAGAATCGCGCAAAAATTCAGACATCGGAAGGAAGTGCCCGACCGTAATCGAAAAGGACACGCAGCGACAACTTAAGTATTATATATCTAAAAAATACATAGCTAAATGGATAAGTAAAACAATAAACACATAATCGATGACACATGCTATCTGGAAAATATTCTTTCGAACACTCACCCCGTCGCAGAGACAGGGATGAACCAGTTTCACGAGTTCGCTTTGAGGAAAAGACACGATCTTTCTTGCGGGAGGTAATGAAGATGCTCCAGGAGAGAACCTCTGGCACTAATTAGAGGGTATAATTACCTTATAGAATGTGGCTCGGCATGCGTTGTGGGGGTTATTTACCGGGGTCACTGGCACTGAGAAGGAGAGAGAGAGAGAGAGAGAGAGAGAGAGAGAGAGAGAGAGAGAGAGAGAGAGAGAGAGAGAGAGAGAGAGAGAGAGAGAGAGAGAGAGAGAAATATATCATTCGATAGAACAAGAGGATTTAAAAAAAAAAAAGAGAAAATGGGAAAAAGTCTTGAACAATATTAAGATGAATGGCCCATAAAGTATCACGCTCAGAGAAAGCTTTAGACAGAGGACGATGGATAAAGGCTGGAACAAGGGCGGCGAGAGAATGAGCTGGAACAAATATGGGCGTGGACGAGGGAATAGAGATAAGGAAGAGGCATCGGGGTGAAAAGCTTAGTGGCGGAGGATAAGCAATGGCCAGCAGGGAATGAAATGCCTTTTAAAGGGGATATTTAAAAAGTCTTTGGTGTGTCTATGGCTTGGGTGCGTGTGTCAGTGTGGATCTTTTTGTGTATTCATACGTCTGCGTGTGTGTGTGTGTGTGTGTGTGTGTGTGTGTGTGTGTGTGTGTGTGTGTGTGTGTGTGTGTGTGTGTGTGTGTGTGGGCGCGTGCGTATCCGCATGCGTGTGGGCGCCGCAGAAGAAGAATCCAGAGTCCCGGGGCGAGGTGTTGGTCGGCTTAGTGGTGTCACGGGGGTGATTGAGTGGTGACAAGCGAGGGGGTGTTGGCAGGGCGGCGACGAAGGCAGGCCCGGACCTCCATTGTTTACCTCGTGCTGCGATGATGCTCAACACGGGTATGGGAGTCGACGCTCACTCACCGGGGATTTATGGCTCACGCGGACGCCGTCGCTCCGGCCGCTTTGGTTTTCGTTTAGTGGGGCGCCATGTGGAGGACCTGGTAGAGGGAGGGTTAGGTTTCGATGTGTGAAATTTGAAAGGGGAAATTTGATGTGATGTAGGAGTGTAAACATTTAAGAGATAAATGAGTGAGAGAGGGGGGGAAGAGAGAGAGAGACAGAGAGCGAGAGGGAGAGAGAGAGAGAGAGAGAGAGAGAGAGAGAGAGAGAGAGAGAGAGAGAGAGAGAGAGAGAGAGAGAGAGAGAGAGAGAGAGAGAGAGAGAAACAGTCAGACATATAGACAGACAGACAGAGACAGAGACTAATACGGATACAGAAACAGAGACACGCACACAACCACAGAGAAAAAAAGGACATAAATAATGACCCCCATGCCACACGAGACGCAGAAGAGACAGCGGTCGCGAGGGAAGCGGCCTCCAGCGCAGGGAAATGAGCGCGCGTTGACGCCGCGCCCGACAAATAACGGCGTGCAATGGCGGGTCAGCCAACGGTGCTTCTAAGGACGGATATATTGCAGATTGCAGCTTGATTACTCCGAGATTGTAAACTGATTGGGTGTTGCAGCGGGACGTTGTTTTCCTGCAGCGTTAATTCCTGTTTTTTGTGCTATGCGTGAAGGCATTTTTTGTCGATGGAATTTCTAGCCATTACTTTTAATCATTATTATTATTGATGTTGTTGCTGTTGTTATTGTTATCATTAATAATCCTGTTGTTATTGTTATCATTAATAATCCTGTTATTATTATTATAGTTATTATTATTATTGTTGTTGTTGTTGTTGTTGTTGTTGTTATTATTAGTGTTGTTACTGTCGTCGTCCTCCTCCTCCTCCTCCTCCTCCTCCTCCTCCTCCTCCTCCTCCTCCTCCTCCTCCTCCACCTCCTCCACCTCCTCCTTCTCCTCCTCCTCCACCTCTTCCTTCTCCTCCTCCTCCTCCACCTCCTCCTCCTCCTTCTCCTCCTCATCATCATCACCATCACCATCACCATTATCATCATTCCCATCACCATTATTATCATCATCGTGTCAGCCCGTTCTCTTCCGGAGGTGGCATCATTTTATAAGAACAGGATTTGGGCGTGGAGATACCTTGCTAGAGCAGCGTTGAAGTTTCCACGAGGGAGAACCACGGACCGCGCAAAATGATGTGAATTTTGTAGATCTGACAGAAATGGAAGAAGTATTTTTTTTACTTTTTTTTTTTATTTTGTTTTATTTTGTTGCAGTTACTGTCGGTGTGTCTGTCTGTTTGTCTATTTTATTTTCTCTCTCTCTCTCTCTCTCTCTCTCTCTCTCTCTCTCTCTCTCTCTCTCTCTCTCTCTCTCTCTCTCTCTCTCTCTCTCTCTCTCTCTCTCTCTCTCTCCCTCCCTCTCTTCCTCTCCCTCTCTTCCTCTCTTCCTCTCTTCCTCTATCTCTCTCCTCTCTCTCTCTCTCTCTCTCTCTCTCTCTCTCTCTCTCTCTCAATCTATCTATCTATCTATCTCTATCTATCTCTATCTCTATCTCTATCTCTATCTCTATCTCTATCTCTATCTCTCTCTCTCTCTCTCTCTCTCTCTCTCTCTCTCTCTCTCTCTCTCTCTCTCTCTCTCTCTCTCTCTCTCTCTCTCTCTCTCTCTCTCTCTCTCTCTCTCTCTCTCTCTCTGCGGATGTATTTATAGTTTCTACTGTCTTTCTGCTAGGCTGAGTGAAGAATGACGCAGTGCCTTTATACTGTTTTACTTTCAATGTGTTACTTTATGTCTGTAATCATTTTCTCCGTTAGATTTTTTGTTATCATCTTGCTATTGATATTTTTGTCGTTAGCCGTATGGTTTAGCTATTGTTTTTGCTCTTGTATGTTTTATTATTTTTATCCCTTGGTCATTATGGAGAGCAATTTTTATATAATTGTTTGATAATTCATTATTATCACTTAACAATACCCACTTTTACCCATTCTGCCACCGATGCTAGTAGTCATGCCGCTTATATTACCCGTTGATTAAATTATGTATTTATTGATGACTTTTCGCTCCGCACTTTCTACGAACACAAAGCAGCGCGCCTCCCATACACCCGTGGCCCCCTTCTTCGCCCAATCATAGTGTACCCTGAAGGCCTTCCATCATCGTTTTCTTTGCCGCTTTCTAGAATACGGTTCGGCTTTTGGATGTGAACGAAAGCGCTTCTAGGAACTTTTTTCTTCTTTTTTTTCCGAACTGTTTTGAGAATGTTGTTTATTTTTTCGTGAAGGAGGGTTTATTTTAGCGTTTATTATTGGTCGATGTACTGATTAGTGTTTGTTTGTTAATAACGGGTTGTATTTGGTGTAATGGGAGTTAGCGGCGAATTTTGGTCGGTGTTATTAATGGTGCTGAGTGAGCGATGGTGCGTGTGCGAAGCAGGGGTGATAGATGAATTTTAGAAGAGAGAGAGAGAGAGAGAGAGAGAGAGAGAGAGAGAGAGAGAGAGAGAGAGAGAGAGAGAGAGAGAGAGAGAGAGAGAGAGAGAGAGAGAGAGAGAATGAAAGATGGAGAGAGAGAAAGTAAGAAAGATAGATAGAAAGAAAGAAAGGAAGGAAGAAAGGAAAGAAGGAAGGAAGGAAGGAAGAAGAAAGAAAGAAAGAAAGAAAGAGGAAGGAATGCGAGCGAGGAGGAGGCACATGGGAAGGAGGGAGGAAGCGGAGGAGGAGGAGGAGGAGGGCGGGCCGGCGGTGTGTGTGTCCGGGACGGGCCTCTACCCCTTCATGTGTTATTCATGAAATTTCTCTGCATGCAATTATGAGTGAGAGACATCTATTGCGGCTTTAAGTTATTGTCTCCGCCACATTGTTTAGAGGCGTAGTAACGGGGGGGACGCGACCGTAAAACGCAGCTAAAACTCGAGTTTATAGTCCTCTAGCCCGGCGGAAAGGGGCTGAGGAAGAGGAGGGGGGGGGGGGGTTGCGTGGGCGCCGGGGACTCTCACGCCCGCGACTCAGCCGTGCCAGGGCGCCGATGACCAGCAGGTGATCCTCAAGGGAGGAGGATCGGCAAGGCACTGGGGCGCACGCGGGGATCCTACGTCATGCAGACACGTGGGAACATGCATGGGGGAGGTGGGGCTGGCATTGGCTCGGGATTGTCATGTATGGCCATGATGAGAACTGCTAACTGCCATTCGTGACGTTTCTTTTATTATTGATATTTTCTTTATTATTAACACTTTTTTCATCGTTATGGAGATTATTGTTGTTGTTATTATTATTATTATTATTATTATTATTATTATTATTATTATTATCATTATCATTATCTTTTTTATTATTATCATTATTATTATTATTATTATTATTATTATTATCATTATTATTATTATTATTACTATTACTATTAATATTATTGTTGGAATTGTCGTTGTTGTTATTGCTATTACCATTGTTACTTTTATTATCAAAATCATCATCATAATTGATTTAGTTATTATTATTATCATTATTTTGCCATTATTGTTGATATTGTTATCATCATCATCATCATCATTATATTATTGTCATTATTATTATTGTTATTATTATTATTATTATTATTATTATTATTATTATTATTTGTTATTATTATTATTATTATTATTATTATTATTATTACTATTATTATAATGATTGTTATTATTATCATCATTACTCTTACTTATATATTATTATTACCATTATACTTCTATTATTAGTGTTTCCCCATCACAAGGCTTCTCATCCCCACTTCTCATCCCCCACGAGGCGGCGACGAAGGCGAGGTCGGCGAAGCTTATCGAATACCCACGAGTCATGGCGGCCAGAACGCTGACGACCGAAATGTTATTCATTTGGGGTTTGTGTGTGTCGGTGTGGATGGGTGAGCAGGAGGGCGCTGGTGAAGGTGTGTGTGTGTGTCTGTGTGTGTGTGTGTGTGTGTGTGTGTGTGTGTGTGTGTGTGTGTGGGAGGTGTGGGTATGTTTGTGTGTGTGTGTGTGTGTGTGTGTGTGTGTGTGTGTGTGTGTGTGTGTATGTGTGTGTGTGTGTGGGAGGTGTGGGTGTGTTTGTGTCTGTTTGTGTGTGTTTTTGTGTGGGTAGGGTGGGGGTTGTTTGTATGTTTGTTTGTGTGTGTGTGTGTGTGTGTGTGTGTGTGTGTGTGTGTGTGTGTGTGTATGTGTGTGTGTCTGGGAGGTGTGGGTGTGTTTGTGTCTGTTTGTGTGTGTTTTTGTGTGGGTAGGGTGGGGGTTGTTTGTATGTTTGTTTGTGTGTGTGTGTGTGTATGTGGGAGGTGTGGATGTGTTTGTGTCTGTGTGTGTTTTTGTGTGGTTGGGGTGGGGGTTGTTTGTATGTTAGTGTGTGTGTGTGTGCGTGCGTGCGTGTGTGCGTGCGTGCGTATTTGTATGTGTGTGTATGCATGTGTGTAAGTCCGTGTGTGAGGAAAAGAGAGCAGGAGAGAAGAGAAGAGAGAGCGAGGGAGAAAACAATCAACCAAAACGAGATTTAAGGAAGGGCAAACATTTCCAGCCAGCTCTTCCGTTCTCATAATTTATAGATCCTGAATGGCGAGCGAGCAGCCCCGACCCAGGCTTCCCTTACACATTTCTTAGCTACTTACCAGATACATTGTTTATTAAAAGGATCACTGAACATAAATCCTGGAGACTTGCCATTAACTTATCATTACTTCTATTGTCATATCTGAGTAATGTTCATTATGGGAGCTAATGAATGGGAAGGAATTCTTTCATAAGGTTGCATAACGTTGCGATTGAATGTGGGATTCTGATGGAGATTTTTAATCGAAGATGTTAAATATTCATATCTCTCTCCTCTTTGATAGACTCTTTCATCTACTGGGTCATCCCCTGAATTTTTTTTACTTTCCTCTCCTCTACTTCATTCTCCTTGCTTTAATGACCTCATCGATATATCTATTTTCCTTCCTACTTGTTTTCCCTTCCTTTTCTTTCTCCTTTATTGATGTTCCTTTCTCCCCCCCCCCCCCCTAATACATTTACTTTCCCTCCCATAGCTTCCTACCTACCTACTTCTCTCCTTCTTCCTCCTTCCTCCCATCTCTTTCTACTTCTCTCCTCCTTCCTCCCCTCCTTCCTCGCCTCCTTCCTCCCTCCTTCCTCCCCGACGCAAACTTTCTATTTCCTGGGCGATAAATCCTTCGCTCTGGAAGGATTCGCACGCATAATTTTTGTATTATTCAGCTACTCATCACTTGCTCATTAATATCTGCTCACCTTACGCCCTCTCGGTAAACATCGTTGCGGCGCGAACGTCAACTGCGCATGCGCGGGAGTTATGCTGGAGCATCTACGAATGTGTGTGTGTGTGTGTGTGTGTGTGTGTGTGTGTGTGTGTGTGTGTGTGTGTGTGTGTGTGTGTGTGTGTGTGTGTGTGTGTGTATGTGTGTGTATGTGTATGTATGTGTGTAGGTGTGTGTGTGTGAGTGTAGGTGTGTGTGTGTGTGTGTGTGTGTGTGTGTGTGTGTGTGTGTGTGTGTGTGTGTGTGTGTGTGTGTGTGTGTGTGTGTGTGTGTTACTGCAACAACAATTTACTTTTGGTTCTGGGGCTGTAATGGCGTGATAAAAGTCTCTCTCTCTCTCTCTCTCTCTCTCTCTCTCTCTCTCTCTCTCTCTCTCTCTCTCTCTCTCTCTCTCTCTCTCTCTCTCTCTCTCTCTCTCTCTCTCTCTCTCTCTCTCTCTCTCTCTCTTTCTCTCTCTCTCTCCCTCCCTCTCTCTTTCTCTCCCTCTCTTTTTCTCTCTTTTATCTCTCTCTTTCTCTCTCTCTCTCTCTCTCTCTCTCTCTATATATATATATATATATATATACTTTTTTCTCTCTTTCTATCTTTCTCTCATTCTCTCTTTCTCTCTTCCTCTCTCTTTTTCTCTTTCTCTCTTTTTCTCTTTCTCTCTTTTTCTCTTTCTCTCTTTTTCTCTTTCTCTCTTTTTCTCTTTCTCTCTTTTTCTCTTTCTCTCTTTTTCTCTTTCTCTCTTTTTCTCTTTCTCTCTTTCTCTCTTTTTCTCTTTCTCTCTTTTTCTCTTTCTCTCTTTTTCTCTTTCTCTCTTTTTCTCTTTCTCTCTTTCTCTCTTTCTCTCTTTCTCTCTTTCTCTCTTTCTCTCTTCTCTCTCTCTCTCTCTCTCTCTCTCTCTCTCTCTCTCTCTCTCTCTCTCTCTCTCTCTCTCTCTCTCTCTCTCTCTCTCTCTCTCTCTCTCTCTCTCTCTCTCTCTCTCTCTCTCTCTCTCTCTCTCTCTCTCTCTCTCTCTCCATCTCCTTCTCCCTCTCCCTCTCCCTCTTCCTCTCCCTCTCGCACCCCTTTCCCCCTCCCTCTCCCTTCCCCTCTTCCAGTCTCTTCCTATCAGCTCGGACGATGAACGGGGTTGTTCATTTGTGTTCTGTTTAATTGTTAGGCACGTGATTTACGTCCAGGAAGTTTTTTTTTTTAATCGTTTCCTTTAAGTTTTTGCCTATCGAACTCTTTTTTTTTTCAATTTTATTATGGATGAAAAGACGGTGCTTATACACTGGATCCTATAGTGCACCCTGTGAATGTTGTATGTCTAAAAAACAGAATAAAAGAATGATCAGCCTCTCATAAAACCAAGCAAGTGCGATGTTTTTGGTTAGAAATATGTTCGTTGAAGGTCGTTAGTGGGTCTAATTGTTCCATTAGGACCAATATGCAAATATTTTCAAACCTCTGGTACACTTGGCGTAAAATCCTTGTGCTCTGTGTGCGTGTGTGTGGAGGGGGAGGTGGGAGGGGGGTTACGGAAAGGCTTGAGTGGGGTCCTCGTCTGTTGGGAATCTCTTTCCTTCTTATTGTTTCCGTTCTCTCTTTGTTTTTGTTTCTGCCTCTGTTCCTCTTTTGTCTGTCTGTCTGTCTCCCCATCTCTCTTTCTCCCTTACTTATGAATTCCCCCCCCCCCTCTCTCTCTCTCTTTCTCGTTTTCTCTCTTTCTCCCACTATCCAGTCCCTTTCTCCATCCCCTTCGTTCTCCCTTTTCTTCCCTGCCTCCCCCTCCCTCTTGTCTCGAGAGAGCGTTAACACTGTTTCTCTTATCATTAGCCGAGGGTTCCTGCTGCCGGAGCTGATTATGTATATTATATTCAGACCGACGTTATCTCGGCCCGGGATCTTTTTTGTGATTAAAGGGCCTGGCGAACAAAGGAAAACGCGCCGGGAAGGACCGGAGGAGAGCGGGGTGGGAGGCGTCGCTTGCTCTGTGCCTCCTATAGGGTGTCTTGCGAGGCGGAGGAGCTGCTGATTAATTTTCTTGGCTGCGTGTGTGGTTTATGTGGGTGTCTTTGGGTTTACTCTTGTTTACTCTTTGTGCGTATATTTAACTGTCTGTACTTGTGTGGGTGGGTGGATAGGTGTGTGCATGCGTGCGTGTGTGTGTGTGCGCTTCCGTGCCTGTGTGTCGTGTATCTGCTTTAAATATGCAGGCAGTAACACACGCCAAAGCTGAACTCATGAGATGTATTCTACACTACATCTCGCTGCGTAATAATGCTGTTTAGGTCCCGCGCGTGTGTCGTGCTCGGAGTGCATCGCGCGGGCGTGCAGGCGCGGCGGCGGCGGCGTCCCGGAGCGAGGGCCATCAATAATGTTGCAGCGACGTGCGAGGCTCCCACGCCTGATGGCCGCCCTTGGTGGCAATCAAAGCTACCCTGATGAACAATGAGGAAACACGTGGAAGATCTACGGCGCTCGGGCCTGTAGTTCACTCGGAGTGACTCGGAGTTACACTTCCGCCCCGTGGTAATGGCGACACCCAGGTGACACTCAAGGGGTCGCGGTGTCACTCTGGGTTTCCAAGTGGAGCTCGCCGGAGCCCCCAGGTGATACTCGTTCACCCCGTCGAGTACTTTATGACGTCTGGTAACCCACTCGCCTCAAACACTAATCACGGAGAACAAGATTTTTTAGTGAAATCATTATCCTGAGGACTACGGGATCAGGAGAGCGCTGGATTGAAGACGGTGATGGATAAGATTTCTCTCAGAGGGTGAAAGATAACAGGCAGTTGAGGCTGTTGCTGTCAGCTAGGGGATATTAGTGGCGTGTTTTAAGGCAGAGGGGTATGCGCGGGGCACGGCGGGGCATTTCCGAATGCCAACTTAGCCCTTCGCTGCGGTATTTTTCGCACGAAACATTCCCATGGTTGTGCTTCGTCTGAGAGAGAAAGATAAAGAGAGAGAGAGAGAGAGAGAGAGAGAGAGAGAGAGAGAGAGAGAGAGAGAGAGAGAGAGAGAGAGAGAGAGAGAGAGAGAGAGAGAGAGAGAGAGAGAGAGGAGAGAGAGAGAGAGAGGATTGAGCATATGGAAAACAGAAAAGCAGGAGAAAATGTAGACTGTATAGGTAAGCAGAGAGATGGGTGATAGATAGATACGTAGATATCTGTCTATCTATCCGTGAATAGCTAAACAACCAGCTAGATAGATACATAAATAGGTTCACAGATAAATACTTCAAGAAAGAGAGAGCGGTTTCGGGCAGGTAGATAGCAGGCAGACTTTCAGTCCCGGCAGCAAGAAGAAAGCCTAATGGGTAACACACGCAACGACGAGAGATATTGGTAATCTCATTGTCTAGTCGATTCTGATGAGGCGACATTAATCAAAGACAAGCTCGCTGTGAGAAGCCCTAAATGAGAGCAGTGTGCAACTGTTGATTTGCAATTTCGCAATGGTGATCCCCCCTTATTGTGTAACCTAGCTTTGTATCACTGTCAGTTGCATTTATTCTGTCGTGGAAAAGAATGCTGGGGTTAGCATGTGCTATATATTTGTATGATAGACTTTGGATACGATCTCTCTCTTTCTACCGATTCTGTATCTGTCTGTTGATGTGTTTATCTATCGACATATAAAACGGGAGGGCTGTTTTTGGCTCCTGTTCGAAATAGTTTGATTGATACACTCTATGTTGGGCTAAAGTCATGATGAGATCCTTATTTATTTAATTATCTCTCTCTATCTCTCTATCTATCTATCTGTCTATCTATCTATCTATCTATGCTTATTTCTCATTCTCTCCCTTACCCTCTCCCCCCGTCGCATCCATAGATCCCGTGATTCGCGCCGGCGGATCGACATGAACAAATGTTTCCCGAATGCCTAATTGTCGGTCTTTCAGTAGGCCTGTACTTAGCGTCGCCATGGGTAGGGAAACTTGAATTATGTAACCACTCCCTGTCAGTTCTTCAAGACGTCGCCATGACCTGGGCCAACAATGAAGGGTCGGGCCAGTCATCGTTCTTATTGACAGGTATCAATAGTTGCGGCCAAGAAGGGGGAGGAGGGTGGGTAGGAAGCAGGACAGGGGAGTGGGAGGGGAAGAGGAAGAATTTTTTTGAGCACCCGTCCCCCCCTTTCCTTCAAAAGCAATTCTGGGTAGGATAAATTGCGATTGTGTTTTTTTTTTTTTTTTCAGTGAAGGATATGCTGGAATTATTATTTTATTTTTCTAACTTCATTTTAGTTTCATGCTTGCTCTTCATTTTATTGTGATATAACTTGTTGCACCATATAAGTAATATTATTAATACTGCTAGTTTAACTGTTGGAAGCTGCTCTTAATAATACTTGAATTAAAAACTTGTATCATAATGTACTTTTTATGCTGTTCACTTTATCTACATACGTAGATAAAAAGAAGCCGTAAAAAAGCTTTTCAGAGCATGACAAATATTTAATTTATATAAAAAGAAGACACAGCTATACATGTGTATATATACATACATATGCACACACATATTCATATTTTAACAAATACACACACGACACATGTTTATATGTGCTCGTAGAGACACAACTTTAGTTTAGTCATCCCCCCCGACAGCGAGGATCGTTTTCTTCGTCGCAAGTTATTCCGATAGAAAACGAAAACTTTTAAGGACTAACAAAGATATCTTGGTAAATGCAATATTAATCCTAGTTTATTTTATTAATAGAGGTATTTTGTACTTGCCATCACCCATTTAATTTTTTTTTACATTTTAAATATTTTTTTCACCTGATTTTTAAATATAGATAGTTTAGTGATAATATCGGAATAATGACGCTAATTGACACTAACTTTTACTTATGCAGTGAACCCTTCAGGCTTTAGAAGTAGGGAATAAGGCATAAAAAATGGAATATAAAGTCAAAATGGTAGGGAGGTCGCAGATAATTCAATGAAATATCGTTCAACAGTTAATTGTTGTCAGTAATAAATTTCGTATAATATAACCCTTTGTCTTCGCAATTGCCCAGATATTTATCATGGCGGCGTCTCTCCCAAGGGCGCCTCCGTC
>NC_061848.1:13784998-13792498 GCF_019202785.1 Penaeus chinensis
GAAGCCCTTGGCATCGGGTGGCCCTTGGAGGGGCGGCGAATGGGGAGCGGGAGAGCCATAGATTGGCTCTTCTAAGGGACGAGTTCATGGCGGCGCGGGCGTGTGGGCGGCGACCAGAACTTGATCAGCTGCGATCATGGGGGGGGGGGGGCGTTGCGGACGTGGGCGTAATGGCGCTACTGCTGCTAATCGCCTCCGCGATTGCCGGCGGGCGGCCTCCTCGGGGGACTCGTCTTCGCCGACTGTAGTGCGCTCAGTTTGGTTGAAATGTGTTCTTCCTCTGGTTGTAACCACAGTGATTTATACTCAGAAATACCTATACACAGTCACACACACACACACACACACACACACACACACACACACACACACACACACACACACACACACACACACACACACATACACACACACACACACACGTGTGTGTGTGTGTGTGTGCGCGTGCGCGCGTGTGCGTGTGCGTGCGTGTGTGCGTGTGCGCATAACCATATATATGTACACAGAGATGTCAACAGATGCCAATAGATAGGAGGAAAGCCACAGCGAGCATTGTCCCAGGTTACGCGCGCACCCGCTGCCCCAGATCCCACGGCGGGCCGGCCATGTCTTGCGGCGGGTATGGGCGGCGGCCGCGGGGTCACAGGCCGGCCGCCGTTGTGACCTGTCGGTGGAGGTACATTTCGGTCGAGGACGCAGGCCGTGCTCGCGCAGCCAGACGGGTCGTCGCCGTCTTAATACGCGAATTGCGTGTGTACGGGTTATATGGGGGGGGGGGGTATGGGACGGGCATCCACGCCCATCCCCATGCGTCTGTGAACAAGGGAGGTCCCATTAGGTTATGCCCGCACAGTTTCGCAAGACGAAGGTATAGAGAACGATCTTGTGGACGTCGGAGTTTACTTAAAAGAACATTGTGAATGTGACTGGAATCTTGAATTCTCGAAACGCTTTTTGGTCAGTGTGCGATTCCGCCCATCTTCCTCTCTCCTCCCAACCCTTTCCCATCTTCGTATCTTACTAATACCTCGTTACCCACGCTCACACGCCCACTTGAGGACCCGTTCCTGCCTGTCATAAATTTCGAAACGAAGGGGAGCCATTGTTATATGGCAATTAATAGGGTCCTTGGCAGCGAAGACGGACGAGCTGGGGTCGCCCTCCTGTTTTGGCAACACTGGGCCAATCACCTCAATTGGCTTGCTTAACTAGGCACTTCTTCGCGGCTGCTGTTCGCCTTGTTCCAGCGGGCTGCTCTCTAACCGGCTTTTAATTATCGTCTAATCACTCTCGAGGGACGGAAGAATACAATAAATAATCCCGCGGGAGTGTTTTTTCACGTGCAGTTCCTGGTGGACCTGTTGTTTATGCAAAGACAATACGAGGCTTTCTTTTCCCCGCATGCCAGGTAGTGGCTCTCCGGCTCGCTCGATCCCACAAGGTCGCCCCTAATCACTCTTCTCCCTGATTTATGACCTCTAATGACATAATTTGCCGCGAATGTGAGAGAAAACTTGATACTGACGGCTGTCGGAAAGAGTCGTATATGTACCCGTGTGTGTCTGTGTGAATATATATATATATATATATATATGTGTGTGTGTGTGTGTGTGTGTGTGTGTGTGTGTGTGTGTGTGCGCGTGTGCGTGCATGCATGCATGCATGCATATGCATATGCATATACATATTCATATACTAATACATATACATATACATATACATAACTGCGCGCACACACACACACACACACACACACACACACACACACACACACACACACACACACACACACACACACACACACATACAAACGCATATGTGTGTGTGTGTGTTTGCACTCATTTTGCACCCATACGACCACAGATTTATTTTCATTAGAAAAAATAGATAGCAACTCTGCTGTTTATTTCATATTTGTATTTTATTTCATATCTCTTGTATGCTATTAGTGTACAGTATTTCCAAAATATTCACAGTGACTCATATGGGTTATATAAATGTGCGTAAAAACCTCGCATTAAATTGAATTAAAGAAGCATTTATAAGCTTAAACTCCTTTATCTTGTCCTTGGTTTGCCGATCTCATTTCTTGCGCTGATTGATAAAGTTCCTCCCTTTTTAAATTGATAGAGGGAAGCCTATTAAAAGTTAGCATAGCGTCGTAACTTATCCGAACTTGGCAGGTCGTTTCCCTGATATCATCTCGACCCGCTGACGTAATTAGATGTTATCGCAAAAGTCATTTAAGGCCTAAAGTGCTTGCACTGCCTAATATGAGCGGCACGAAGTTCCACCTGTGGCTCTCTCCCTCGCGGGGCGCCCACGACACGGGGGGGCGGGCCGTCCTCGCGGCGCTCGGGGCTCATCGTGGCCCATTAGGACTATCTGCGAATGGTGTTTGTCCGAGGAATTATGGCTGTCTGGCGAGGCTGGTCCTCCGGCTCTTCCCAGGCTCTCCCGCCGCGTCGGTGCTGGCGTCGGGCCGAGTGGGGGCAGGGGAGTGGGTGGAGCAGTTGAACGCTCGCCCAAGGGAGAGTCGGGAGTGGAGTAGGGAGAGGGTGGACCAGGGGCGGAAGTGAACCAAGGGAGAAGGTGGACAGGGCATGGGAATGGACCAAGGAAAGGGAAGAGGTGGACCAGGTGAGGGGAGAACGAGTGGACGAAAGACGACAGGATAAGATTATGCATGGCGTGCCTCATCATCGAACATGGACGTCGCCTTAGGAAATGTACATTAGAAAGCCCACAGGTTTTGACATTTCAGCAGTATCCCGTATTTTCCAGTAACAGGGTAAACGCCATGACACTGAGAGTATTATCAGCATTGCACCATCTAATCCTTTAATAAAAGATAAACTACAATGAAGACTCGAAGAGGACGTAAGGCAGCAGTAGCGGCGCTAGGTAGTCGGGCACCCTCTGGAGCCCCGGGTCCCTATAAGGCTCGGTGGATGGAACATTCATTCCACCCGCCCGTCGCTTCCTCGCCCCTCCCCGCCCACCACCCACGGCTCTCCAGGTCCATTTTTTGACACCCATAACACCCTGTCGCCAGGAGGTGGGTGTAAACATGTACCTCCGCCCATGTTTCCCGCCCAGTCTCCACTCGCATTCAGTATCTGGTGGAAAGTGGCGTAGAAAGCGTGTAATGCAGGTTTTCAAAAGTAACCGAATTCGACGTAGAAACCGATATTACGCCTATTTCGCCGACCCAAGCGGCAAGAGTGTCGACATCCTGACGATACATGTGTTATTTCCTGTAATCACCTTAGGCCTGCCCGAGGGTATGCCAGCGGGAGGGCTTGGCGGTGAGTGGGTGGGCACGAGAGGGTACTGTAACAGGAGAGGGGGGGAGGGACAGGATCCGTGATGACTAGCCGGTGTTATCCGCTTCTCACTCTTTATAATTATGAGTACCGCGACCGTGGTGAGGGGCGACACCAGCTCATTAGTTTGGCCTGGGTCCTGCCTCCGTTTGTCTTCTCGCTCCTTCTGCCCTTCGTATGTTCTTCATTGCGGCCGCCCTTCGTCTGTGCTCCGTTTTTGAATGCGTGTTTGTATTAAAGTGATTATTATCGTTATTGTTATTATTATTATCATTGTTATTGTTTTTATGATTGATTATTATTGTTTTTCTTTTATCATTCATATCATTTTTCGTTTCCTGAATCATGTATTTATGTGTATATTGTCGCTGTCGTCATCCTCTCTCTCTCTCTCTCTCTCTCTCTCTCTCTCTCTCCTCTCTCTCTCTCTCTCTCTCTCTCTCTCTCTCTCTCTCTCTCTCTCTCTCTCTCTCTCTCCCCCTCCCCCCCTCCCCCCCTCCCTCCCTCCCTCCCTCCCTCTCCCTCTCCCTCTCTCTCTCTCTCTCTCTCTCTCTCTCTCTCTCTCTCTCTCTCTCTCTCTCTCTCTCTCTCTCTCTCTCTCTCTCTCTCTCTCTCCCTCCCTCCCTCCCTCCCTCCCTCTCTCACTCTCTCTCTCTCTCTCTCTCTCCCTCTCCCTCTCCCTCTCCCTCTCCCTCTCTCTCTCTCTCTCTCTCTCTCTCTCTCTCTCTCTCTCTCTCTCTCTCTCTCTCTCTCTCTCTCTCTCTCTCTCTCTCTCTCTCTCTCCCTCCCCCTCCCTCCCTCCCTCCCTCCCTCCCTCCCTCTTTCTCTCTCTCTCTCTCTCTCTCTCTCTCTCTCTCTCTATATATATATATATATATATATATATATATATATATATATATATATATATATATATAACTGGCCTGCACGGGCGTCAGCGTCAGGGAAGGGACAGGCGAGGTCAGCATTTTTAAAGGAGTCAGAACAACCATCTCTCGAGCTGCATCCCCGGCTTCGATAGAGACGCAGGGCAGGCGGGACCTCTCTCCTCTGCGACGTCATCGTTTCCTCGATTCGCCGGGGAGTAACTGGGAGTAACTCCTGTTACTGCGAGTGTTGTGAGAAGGGCTTGAAAAAGAAGGGAGAGGGCGGGAGGGATAGAGAGGAGAGAGTAAAACAGTAAAAGGGGAGAGTGAGGGAAGGTAGGAGTGGGGGAGAGAGTATGAGAGTGGGAGTGGGAAATAGTGAGAAAAGAAGAATAACAAGAAAAGAAGAAGGGGAAGAAAATGAAGAAAAGAGGGAGATGGAGAGAGATGGAGAAAGAGAGAGAAAAAGAGACAGACAGACAGACATACAGAGACAGACAGACAGCAGACACAGTCAGACACACAGACAGACAGCGATATAGAAATTGTTATGTGGCTAATAATACTTCATATTCCAGGCAGTCTCGCGCAACAGCATACATTATTATGCAATCCGTTTGGAGTGCAGATAATGTAAACGAATAATAACGAACTGAATTGAAAATATGAGGTTCATCCCAGAATGATGATCGATATAATAGAGTATAACCTTGACAAACAAAACAGGTGACGCAGTGCATTCAAATTTGTGCAACAAAGTTACATAATGAGTAATTTTACAGGTGTAGGTTGACGAGCCTCCCTTGGGCTCGGTGAGAGGAGGGGGGACTCAGAAAACCAGAACACCTGTGAGGAAAATATGTATAATGAGTATGGATAAAAATAGAGAGACAGACAGACAGACAAACGGAAACAAAGCCAGAGCCAGAGTGATAATAAAAGAACCAGCAAATGAGAGAATGAAGGACAGGGTCGAGTGGAGTAGGCCGGGCGAGCAATGCGACATGTCTTGCATTTTTCACGTCAAGGCGCGACAGAAATTCTTGCTGGTAGGATGTTTGCAGCGAGGAAATTCGAAATTGATGTCGGGCTGACCTGGTTCCGAGCGGCCGACCTGACTCTGCAGACCGCAGATTATTGATCACCGTGACCCTTGCATGAGGCTTGGACATTCCCCTGCAGGTTTCTGTGTAATCTCGCTGTTAATTTGATACCTTTCATGTGTGTTATGTCTTGAGGTGAAGGGAAGGGTGAGGTCAGTTGGAGAGAGGGCGGAAGGAGCTCGCCTACTTGATTGTGTGCAGGTGTTTCTGCATCATAGTTTCCTTTTGATGAATTCTATGAAAAAAAAAAAAAAAAATTACGTGCGTATTGGTATCGTTGTGGCGGGATGTTTTTGATGAAGTGGCGACCGGGGACATATCTATAGGGATATGTCCCTATAGATATGATATGATAGGATAGATAGGATATGATACGATCACGCTTACTCCATGGATAGAACCGGGTGCACATTGATCCAGGCCACAGAGAAGGAGGCGCTAGTCGAGCAAAGGATGGGAGGCTGGTTCCCAGTTTAGGCAGAAGTCTCACCCAACGACAGCAGCAAAAGTAAACGAGGAAACGGAGGGTGTACTGAAGTTGGGAGTGAAATATGAGTGCATTCAGTGCAGAGAGGCGGTCGGGAATGGGGAATGGCAGCGTCTTCATTTTCATGCATTCCAGCCTCCGACTCGCTTTCTTTTTACTACGGGAGAGAAAAGTTCAGAATGGCCATTGTTAGGCTCAACTGCTCTTAAAACAAATTAAGACGCACTCGGCCGCTGCCTTGATTATCCTCGATAAACGCGAGGGCCATGAAGGAGTGCAGACGCCACGAGAGCGGCGCAGTGGCCTCTCGCGCGCGGCCATCCAAATGCACCGGGCCTCTCGTGGGAGCGATGGCCCTGCTCATGAAAGGGAGAAGGAAGCTCATGTTTCATGGAGATCAGGCCATGGCTCCGCTCGGGGGCAGTGGCAACAACCTGAGGAAAGAGGAGATGAAAAGTGTCGCCTCCTTCTGTAGGGCCGAGGCGTACGGCTTGATGAGACGGCGGTGCAGAAGGCGGCGCTGTAGAAGGGAAAAGGCTGGATTATTAGTTATTTAGATGCAGTTGGGGCGCTGGGAGGCCAAGCAGGAGCCAGGAGCCAGTGAGCCGGGAGAAGAATGGCTTAGTTACGCAAGTCGCTTAGAAATTATCTCACGGAGACTAATGAATGAAAGCACGACATGTAATGAGTTGGCTGCTGGACACCAGATACAGCCAGGTAAACAACACTTCTGCTTTCTGAAATTCCTATGAATATATCGACGTACTGCAGAGGTTTACCAGGCAGCCTTGACTATAGAAGACATTCATCATATTGGCCTTGTAGGGAGATGATTATAATGCAGGGCGACTCCAGGGCCCCTTTGTTGCACATGCCACACGCACCGCTGGCATTGAGCATTATAATGGCTTTGAGTGTAAATGATGATAATGATTGTGGCGACGGAGAAGAGGACAATGCTAATAATAATAAGGGAAGTAATGGTGGCACTAATAAAGTAGGGTGTTTCATAGCTATTGTCGTCCTTTGGGGTTGGTATTGTGAATAATAATGGTGATCGAGAGGGGGGACGTTAACCTTCGGCGGGCAAGGGAGGTATCTTTGCAATAGTCACTTGAAACGCTCTTTTCCTTCGTCACTCGAGGATATTCTCAGAAACATGACGTGATATACGGAGTCACTGGATACCAATACCAAATATGAATGCTTGTACCAAATACAGCGTTTTCCGCGCTAGATGTGGTCATAAATTAGCCCCGCCCCTCGCTACCACCCACCTACCACCTACCTACCACCTACCGCAAGAACCGCAAGACGTGTGAGGAAGTGGTTGGATCAGCTCTCTGCCTCCAAGCTGACCACTGAGGGCTGGGTAGTGGATGGAAAGGTGTCCTCTCTCACTCTCTCTCTAGCTATCTATCTATTTCTCTCTCTCTCTCTCTCTCTCTCTCTCTCTCTCTCTCTCTCTCTCTCTCTCTCTCTCTCTCTCTCTCTCTCTCTCTCTCTCTCTCTCTCTCTCTCTCTCTCACCCTCTCTCCCTCTCTCCCTTTCTCCCTCCCTCCCTCCCTCCCGTCTCTTCATTCGATGATGAGGAAGGCACCAACCAAGGCAAATTACACCTGCGGCGACCATATATGTATGCTGGGAACTGAATCACGTTCCATTAATCTTGCTTCATTGCTCAGTCGAGGTACAAACAGGTTGACAAAGCTTGCCTA
>NC_061848.1:13797498-13799998 GCF_019202785.1 Penaeus chinensis
GCTGCTCTATTTCACTATTCTTTCTTCCTTTGTCATCAAAATGTAATATCCATGTTTAGATCTGGTTCGGTGTTTTAATCATGTGAGAACCTTGAATATCGACAGTACAATACCCAACGAGAATAGTATTGTTTCAACTTTTAAAAAACATAAGCTAGTAATTTTCAAGGTACAGCGAATATTATGAAGTAGGTAACTGATGACATGATATATCGTCTCTGACTTAATTCAGAAGTGTTTTTGATAAAGCAGATATTAAAATGCACATTGGAAAAGGAGAAAGTTTTGGGTTTGTTTTAGCAAAAAGTACTATAAACCCTTACCTGAATATATAAATGCATTAAGTGCTGTCAAAATATTACGGTTGAATTACGGTTGGCTCCACTGATTAAACAGTTTTATTGATCATCATGAAAACAGATTCCCGATGCAAGATCATAATTATGAACTGGAGATGACGAAGAACCACGCCTCGCCGGGTAATCACTTTTGAAAGAGAAGGAATATTATCTTTGATTCAGACTAAAATCATCAATCATATCGTTTTTTTTGTGGCATGGTTATTCCCCTTTATCAACGTAGTACATATAGGCCTTCAGACTTTTCTCTCAAAAGGAAACCGCACCATATTGGGGAGATTTCATTACACTTGACGCTTAAAGTACTGTGAAAGCCTGTGGGTAGGTGGACCAGTGGGTAATATAATGGAGCTTGGACCGAGAAATAGTTCGTTCAAAAGACTCGAGAAATAGTTCGTGGCGATTTTTTTAAATTATAATAATAATGCAAAAAAGAAAATATAATAGGAATGAAAAATAAAATAATAACAATATGATAATAATGAAACAAAAAATATTTATGAGTACATATTTGTTTCTCTGTATCAGGCAATGTCTGAAGACAAACTCAAATGACCAGAGTGCATTTTATTCGTGAATAGACATTGTTTTTAGATGAAATCTAATTAATCCTTCGAATAATGATATACGGTTAGAAGTTTTCACTGCATCTGAACGGGAATTCGTGTGTGTTTGTGTGTGTGTGTGTGTGTTTGAAACTTAAAAAAACATTCGTCCCACTGAAGTGCATATGACGTGAAAGAGGCTATACTCATTAAAGCTAGTTCAGAACTACCCTTTGAAAAACGGGAGAAAACTAGATTTGCAGTTTTTCTCAGCTTTCGAATGGAGTCTGATTCGGCGTTGTTTCGGGCCGCGAGAGAAAGTAGTTGCCTGTTAATTTCTAATGCATTGGATATCAGCCTCGATGTAAAGATGTGATTAATGACGAGTACGTCTAATGTGTGTGTGTGTGTGTGTGTGTGTGTAATGATATTGCTTGGTGTGTTTTATTAGAGAAAGCCATATCAGAATCACCCGGAGAATTATTATTAACGGATTTTCATTACGGAGGGAAAGTATCGGTCCGCGTTTTTATTTCTCTGTATTTGTATCATTTATATCATGAATTATACATCTACAAACGTTGCAATCTGAATAAAATAAAGTAATATATAAGAAGGCACAGTGTGAATATTGTAATTTCTGGTTATAAAGAGTCGTTATTTTTTCAAAATTATTATTTCAGATATTCTTCGAGAACATATGATGTCCTTATCGTAAATCAAAATATTGCCAATGCTTGAATGTCGAAAAAATAGTAATTATGTATGTTAACGATGTCCAGTAATATGTATTATAAGTAAAGGTGTGTTTATATATGGCAATGCACGGGATAAGGTGGACGTTTCATCATGGCACTGATAACAGCAGAGAAATGAAGAAATAATGAGAAAAGTCGTAAAAGGACTTACTATGTGAATGTTTTTGTGCCGCCCTTTGCTTTGGCGTTCCTCCTCGTAATTGATTCTTGGCTTAATTTAGCGTGGTGTTAACAAAGCTTTTGGTCTGTAATTAATGTTTCCAAGAGGTGTGCTATCCCGCTGCTTTCTTGGTTAGTTCAGGGCGGTCGTGTTTGTACAGTGCGTGTGGCCTTCGCGCGCGCGCGCGCGCGCGTGTGTGTGTGTGTGTGTGTGTGTGTGTGTGTGTGTGTGTGTGTGTGTGTGTGTGTGTGTTTGTCTATACTTTGCATGTGTACGTGTGTGTTCATGTTTGCATTTGCTTACGTCACTTTATTAAGTAGCTCCATATTCCTTCTCGTCGCCCCGTTAACTTCGAAAGATTAACGAAAAGCCCGCACGGGGCTCCAGTTTCTTTCTTCCCTCTCTTTCGTCTCCTCATTAGATTCCTGATTGTCACGAAAAATAGTTCGAAAATTGGATGAATGTTTGACCTTCGACCCGCAGCATCTCCCGCTTGTGCTCGAGTGACCTCCGCGTACTCGTCCTGCCTTTCACCTCGCTCGGCCCCAACTCGCTCGCCCTCGCCTGCCTCCGTCTCGTATGAGAGTTTTCATCTTTTATTATGTGTCGGATCGTGTCTTCTTTGCCTGTTTTTGTTTTTTCTCTTCCGTTTCACGGTATCTCCTATTTTTTTCTCTT
>NC_061848.1:13804998-13807498 GCF_019202785.1 Penaeus chinensis
CGCTCGGTACGTCAGAAAACTCAAACTTTTTCCCGCCAGATGAAAGTATTGGGCATTTGGTCTTTTGTGTTTTGCATCAGGAGGGATACGGACACAGTTTATGTTGGTGGCGAAATGGAGTTGGCGATGGAGGCGGAGGGGCTGGTGTGAAGGGTAAAGGTAGTGAGAGGGAGGGAGAAGGAGAGGAAGGGGAGAGGGGAGAGGGAGAGGCAAAAGTAGAGGAAGGGGAGAGGGGAGAGGGAGAGGGAAAAGGAGAGGAAGGGGGAAGGGGAGAGGGAGAGGGAAAAGGAGAGGAAGGGGGAAGGGGAGAGGGAGAGGGAAAAGTAGAGGTTAGGATGAGAGAGAGAGAGAGAGAGAGAGAGAGAGAGAGAGAGAGAGAGAGAGAGAGAGAGAGAGAGAGAGAGAGAGAGAGAGAGAGAGAGAGAGACAAACAGAGACGAGACTAGATGAGATGAGATGAAGCGAGGCGAGACGAGACGGGAGATAAACAGACAGAGAAAGAAAAAATGAGATATGTATCTATGCATATGGATATACAATTGCAACGAAAGAGAGAGAGAGCGGAGACTGAGCAAGTGGAAGCGCCTGCGAGAACTAAATGTCGCAACGGACAGCGTACGCGGAGTCAGCTGTTCCGACCAGGACAGCTGGCTCTACCATGTCATATATTGAAAACCGCTGTTGGGATGGAATCTGCTTTCAGGAACGATATTTCATCTCTCTCTCTCTCTCTCTCTCTCTCTCTCTCTCTCTCTCTCTCTCTCTCTCTCTCTCTCTCTCTCTCTCTCTCTCTCTCTCTCTCTCTCTCTTTCTATCTTTCTCTCTCTCTCTTTGTCCCTTTCTTTCTCTCTCTCTCTCTCTCTCTCTCTCTCTCTCTCTCTCTCTCTCTCTCTCTCTCTCTCTCTCTCTCTCTCTCTCTCTCTCTCTCTCTCTCTCTCTCTCTCTTTCTCCCTCTCCCTCTCCCTCTTCCTCTCTCCTTCTTTCAGCATGTGCTTTGTTTCCATTCTTTGACATTTTTGTCTAGACTATAGGAATCATTAGCAAGTAAATTATGTGAAAAAGGTACCTCGTTAATGATAAGGTCAGGAATGCGTGAGTTTGAGGCCGACGAAGGTCAGACAGGGGGGATTGGCATCATTAACCTGTTGATGCCTTCCCTCCCTCCCCTCCCCTTACCCTCCGTCCCGTCCCTTACCTTCCCTCCCCACCTTTACCCACGTCCCTTACTTCCCCTGTCTCTCCCTATGTCCTCTGTCCCTTCATTACCCCCCCTGTCCTCTGTCCCTGCCCTTCCCTTCCCAGCCCTTCCCCCTACCCTTCCCCCCCTCTTCCCCTCCCCCTCCCTCCTCTTCCCCTCCCCCACCCTCCTCTTCCCCTCCCCCACCCTCCTCTTCCCCTCCCCCACCCTCCTCTTCCCCTCTGCGCCCTCCTCTTCCCCTCCCCCTCCCTCCTCCTCCCCTCTGCGCCCTCCTCTTTACGAGTTCCAGGGCGGAAGAGGGAAGGTGCAATGTCTGCACCATTAACCTGGGGGAAATTTGGCCAGCCTTCAACCCCGCTCCCCTCTTTTTTTCTCTCTCCTTATCCGCTTCTTTCTCTTCCTACTCCACCTCTAGGATTGTCGCCGCTTCCTCTTCCTTCTTTTCTTCTTATATTAGCACAGTATGTATGTTTTTCTGTATGTATGTATTCATGTGTGTGTGTATATATAAGTGTGTATTGGTGCATGTATATATGCTTGTATGTATTCATGTGTGTATTGGTGCCTGTGCGTATGTATGTATGTTTGTATGCATGTATGTATGTATGTATATATGTATATATGTATTTACATGTGTATATGTGTAAGGATGTGGATACATATGCATATATGCACGTATGTCTGTCTGTATGTGCTGTATATGTGTATGTACATATCTTTGCTTATAATGCAGTTGTACACTCGCCACTGGTCTCCCCATCTCTTATTTGAATTCCGTCTACTTATCAGTTATTCCTGGATCTCTTTATCACCTTAACATCGCCCCCGGTCTCGTTCGTTTCTCCCATTCCCTTTTCTTTTCTTCTTTCGATCCTCTTCCCTCCTTTTCTCTCCCCCCTTCTCCATTTTAAGCTTTGCTCCCCTTCCCTTCATCGCATGTACAAGCAAACAAAGTAGCAGACAAACAAACAAGAAAACGAACAAAGAAGAAACTGGTAACAAGAGTGGAAGTGCGACTGTATCAGGCTGACATTTGTGTAGGTTAGACTGACCTGTTCGCCCGCTGCTTTTGCAAATGAAACTGATGGAAGTGAAAAGGAATAAACGCGCGCGCGCGCGTATGTGTCTGTGTGTGTGTGTGTGTGTGTGTGAAAGAGAGAGAGAAACAGACAGACAGACAGACAGACAGACAGACAGACAGACAGACAGACAGACAGACAGGCAGACACAGACAGACAGACAGACAGGAAGGGTGGGGTGAAGTTGGTACATACGCGAGCATGAACATAAATTTATTCAAGA
>NC_061848.1:13819998-13822498 GCF_019202785.1 Penaeus chinensis
GCGTCTCGGATTATGAGTGACTCACTCGCCTACTCACTTAAGTTTAAGGAGGGGTAAGCGTACCCATTTTATGAGGAAATGAGTCTTATTCACAAGCATTTACGGCTCACGGCTAAGCTCATTGTGTTGTATGTCTTGGCGGTTTTGAAAGTTAAGGCATTTGTTTTCACCTGGGAAGAGCTAGTTCCGGCCGCCTGGGTGTTTGTTTGTGTGTGTGTTTATGTGTGTGTTTGTGTATGTGTATGTGTATGTTTGTGTGTGTGTATGTGTGTGTGTTTATTTAGGTTACGCTTTTTGTGTAAGTATATTTTATTACTAACTTGCAGCTAAAAAGATGAGGGTACATATGTCTTTATTAGAAGACAATCGAAGAAGTAAATTAACGGGTACAAATACTGTGTAAAACAGTATGTTTTGTGTTCAGAAAAAACGAAGTTCTTTGTCACTTTCACTTCTTTAAAGTATATGTATTGGCGGAGAGAGGTCGCGGTGACCAATACATGACTCACCTGACCAGTACATGACAGCGTGACCTTCTGTCATTCTCCGCTCACCATATGAATGCTGACAAAATGCAAAACACGACAGAGTTGCATCGTTGCACACCAGCAAGTTTGGAGGCAGTGTGCATTTTCCTCGAGCGTGAATTAGCATTTCAGATCTGGTCTTGGGGGGGTGGAGGGGAGGGGGGAGGGTTTCAGGCTCTGTCTGAAAGTGAAACGAGTAATGTTTTAGCCGGAGAGAATTCTTCTAGAAGGGAATATGATATTTTCTCAAGACCGTCGGAAGTTTATTTCAAGAATGAGTCAGTGGAAGAATGGCATCCGCTTGTTCGCTATTTGTTTGCTTCAAGATCAAACTTTTCGAGGGTTGTTATTTTGAGACGAAACGGTAATCGTATTAATAGTGACGGCCTCATTCAGCGCGGTCGGCCAGGATGCACAAAAGAGCCGCTGCTATTTTTGGGCATCGAGGTTCCAGTACGAGAAGGTAGTAGTGACGTCACCGCGCGCGTAACGTGTCGTCAGCGCGGCATTCTGAGAACGTGAGGGCGGGCTGGCGCGGGCGGCCGGGGTTGAGCTGGGCAGGGAGGGGGGGGGGGCGTGCCATGATAACTGGATGACTCGTTGGCTGGTGGAAAAGAGGGAGGGTTGCACGGCCTCTGTTTGCAGTCTTATTTTGTGTGCAAGATCTATTGCATTATTTATGGGGTTGGAGACTTACTAATAATATCTCGTGTTGGAGTTGGTTGGTCCACCATCTGAGACTAAACAGATTCGAAATAATTTCTGTAAAGGTCCTTAACATCAGATGGAAAAGGAAATGTAATTCGTTTTTCGTTCATCTTGAGTGGAATACCCAAACCACTACCCCGCCGCCACGACACTGCCTCCGTCCGCGGCGCCGTCCTCTGGCGGGCTGCCCGAGCTGACTGGGAGCTACGTTAGTGTAAGTCTTGCTGCCGAGCCGAGTGGACGTACGCCGCGCTGCTCTACCCGCCGCGCTCGTGTGTGTTCTGGTGTGTGTCCTCAACGCGTCTACAGTTGTAGAGTTTTATTTATTTGTGCGATATGTATATTCACCTGCGAGAGTGAATATGTGATGTCAGTTCTAAATGAACAATACAGTTATGTGAATTAAAGTTTACATGATAAGAAATTTCTTGTAAATACGTTGATTTTTTTGGATCTTGAGATTTTGCGCAACGATGTAAGTCGTGTGTGTGCGTGCGTGCGTTCAAGACAACCGAACAGCGACAGTGTTAGCTATGAGGTGACCTGCAGATGCCCGAGCTGCCTGGCCCTTCACGCCCACACCCTTCACTGGAAACTCATCGAGGGTGAGGGCGAACTGGACCTTGCTTCGCGGGGCCAGGGGCTCGGAGGCGCGAGGCTGTGAAAGAGCCTCCTGCCAGCTGATAGGATCGCCTTCCTAATGACCCCGAGGGCGAGGGAAGTGGGAATCGGACATGGCGATTTCCGCGCCCTTTGCTCCAGTTCCCGGGGCGGCGCGCGGGAACAGTGAATTCGTTGAAGTAAAAATGTTGCAGTTATTTGAAACTGAATGGATTATCGTCTGCATCCGAGTCTTAGTGGTTGTCGATGGTTTATAAATGTGTATGTAGAAGTATGTAGGCCTCTGCCAGTGTTTTATGTGTAGTGGCTGACCCTCCGAACTAGAAAAGCTAACGCACTCGATCGTTGTGCACGAGCGCATTGTTGGCGCGCCTGCCTCGCACAGGTGTATCCGAGGAGAGTCGTGTCAGGTGAGACGAGGCGCTGGCCAGAACACGAGACGCGACTTGGCCGTAATGCATACCAACCTCTGTGGTCGTCTCCGCACTCCTGGCAGCCCCGAGCCATGGTCATGCATGATATAACAGGGGATGTGATATAAATTTCCCGATTGACCATCTCTCTTCTCTTCTCTTTTCGTCTGTTCTCTCTCTCTCTCTCTCTCTCTCTCTCTCTCTCTCTCTCTCTCTCTCTCCTCTCTCTCT
>NC_061848.1:13827498-13842498 GCF_019202785.1 Penaeus chinensis
TTATGTTTTCATATTTATTTTGCGGTGGGCGGTTATTCAGCATGACTCTGCATGTTGTTGCTTTTTTTTCTTTGCTTACTTTTCATGACCGTTGCTTGGGGGAAGAAGAGAAGAGAAGGGGGGGGGGGGGTGCACGGGGAGCAGAGAGGTGTAACGACCAGACAAAGGCTGTGCTTGCTGCTTGCTTGCCTCTGCTGGTGCATGCAGGCCAGGCACAGTTAATGTACATAAGTGCGGAGTATGAGGAAGAAACGGAGGGCGAGCAGGGTACGAGTAATTACGAAGAGAGGAGGGAAAGAGAAAGAGAGAGAATATAGCTAGGAAAGTAGAGAAATGAAGGAAAGAAAGTTAATATAACCTGAGAAGAAGAAAGAAAAAAAAAAAAGACAAAGAAAGATAAATAACAGAAGAAAACAAAGCGAGCAGACGAGAGCAAAGGCCAATAACCATCAAAATAAAAATAATGTAAAAAAAACCCGAGACCGCAACGGAGGTGACGGAGAATAATAATAACCGCGTCAGGGGGAGTGTGAGAAGCCGCCTCCTTCCTCCGGGCGCGTGACAGGTGACAGACGCGAAGGCTTCCTGGAGATGCCATAAACAATAGTGCCTGGGATGATGACCTTATTGGCGTGGGACCCTCGCCCGCCCCGGCCCAGCGCGCGGCATCGGGCGTCCGTCGGATCTCTGCGATGGAGGGGGGATGGGGGGGGGGGATTTTTATCTTCTTCCTTCTTTTGTTGTCTCTGGTTTTCTCTTTTTTTCCTTTTCATCTGTTCTCTCCAGTTTTCTCTTTTTTTTTTTTTCCTTCTTTTCATCTGTTCTCTCTTTTCTCTTCGCCTCTTTCTCTCTTTTATCTTCGCCTCTCTCTCTCTCTCTCTCTCTCTCTCTCTCTCTCTCTCTCTCTCTCTCTCTCTCTCTCTCTCTCTCTCTCTCTCTCTCTCTCTCTCACACACACACACACACACACACACACACACACACACACACACACACACACACACACACACACACACACACACACACACACACACACACACTCCTTCCCTCCCTCCCCCCCCTCTCCCTCTCTCTCTCTCCCTCACCCTCACCCTCATTCTCTAACCGATATACATAACACTCTCTCTTTTCTCTCTCGTGCCAGCGAGTGAGTGTGTAAGTGTGCGTGGTTTCAGCAGGTTAGGTCGGCGTGGACGAGTGGCGTGAGAGAATCCACGAAGCGAACTGGGGCGTCGTCCTGCCCGGTAGAAGGGACTGGGTTCGTGTGCAGGTTAGGCAGGATTGGCGAAGGTTAAGCGTGTAGTGTCCCCGGTTAAATGTTGCTGTTAACCTTTGCAGCGCTGGCGACAGCATTTGCTCCCAGAGTCAACAGTGGGATTTCGTCAAGGGCGAGATAAGGGGACTCCCGTGGGCTTGGTTGAGATGCGATGAAATTCGGATAAGGGAGGCTTAAGCCCGAAGAATGGGGAGAGGTTTTTTTTCATGTTCGTTAGAATTCGCGCATGTATTTGTACACCCACATAAACACGTACACACATGTCCACACGCGCGCGCCCGCGCGCACACACACACACACACACACACACACACACACACACACACACACACACACACACACACACACACACACACACACACACACACACAAACAGAAACACACACACACACACACACATTTCCCAACTCGTGTGCGGGTGCAAATCGCAGCATAAATTCCCCTATAACTTTTTTCCAATGTGAGTACCGAGAATTATACAGGAAAAAAAAAACCCTAATTGTTATGTCTTCATCAGATCACAGGGAGGTTAAGTGTTCATTGTCTCAGATAGAAAAAGGAGGAACAGAATGAGCGCATCTCCGTAATAAACCATAAGCAGGTCTTGAGTTATTGCAGCGAAGGGTTGCGCAACTTCCAGCGTATTGTAGACTCGATCATAAGGCGTAAGGGCGTGGGAGTCGCGTTCCCTCTGGCTCCTCCACTTCCCCGCCCTCGTTCTTTCCCCTCCCTTTCCCCTCCCCCGTGTTGACTAGTCTTCCCTTTCCTTCTTCCTCTTTCATGTCCTTCCTTATTTACCCCTATCCACCCTCCCTTCCTCTACTCTCTTCACTCCCCACTCCTTCTCCCCACCATTCCCCTTACTTTCCTCCTCCCTATCCTGCCATTACTTCCTTCGCTTTCTTCCCTTTTTTGCCCCCTCCTTCGTCCCCATTCAACCCCCTCTTTGTTCCTCCTCCCCCCCCCCCTTTACTCTCGCCGTCTCCCCCCCCTCCCCCCGCTCCGGAAGCCCACGAGCCACCTGTTTGCTGCCTTAAGCGGTGCACCTTTTGTGTGGAGCCAGTTTTTCGATACAGTGTGTTCAGACTCGCATTACGCTCAATACATCACACTCGGTATAGCGCAAAATAGGGAGAGTGTAGTGATCGATAAATTATATGCTGCTGAATTGGATCTTTTATCTGAACATTTGTAGTCGCCTATTGGTTTTATGATTTCATTTTTGTATTTTATTTTTCTGATATTATTTATAGTTATGGAAATTTCCCCTCCGATAAAAGGAATGCATAAGAAGGACCCCATACGCGCCTTTCTATTTTTTTTTCTTTTTTTTATACCAGGACGCGTTTAGATACATTAAGATCTTGCAATATTCTGTGTATATAGGTCAGAGATAACCTAGTAAATATTTACGAGTCAGCTGAACATCCTAGAAGATTAGGGTTGACGGCGATGTTTCCTGGCCACGCAGACACGCCCGGATGAAGCCAGGCTGCTCGACTCCAATCGGGGCTTCTGCGTGTTGATATCTAAGACTATTATACGGGAGGCGTTGTACCGTGAGGGCTTCGCGCGGGCTTTAAACCTTGCAAGTGAGGTGATGAACAGAGAAAAGAGGAGAGGAGAGAATTGAAGATAATTGGGGAAAGACTGGGAGAGGGAGAGGTAGAAGAAGGAGAGAGAGGGAGTGAAAGAGAAAGAGAGAGAGAGAGAGAGAGAGAGAGAGAGAGAGAGAGAGAGAGAGAGAGAGAGAGAGAGAGAGAGAGAGAGAGAGAGAGAGAGAGAAAGAGAGAGAGAGCAAGAGGAAAGAAAGGAGCGGAGCGAGAAGGAAAGAAAGCAGGGAAGGAAGGAGAGAGAAAGAGAAAGAAGGGAAGGGATGGGATAGGAGAGATATAGCAAGTGATAGTGGTTTGAACTCAAAAAAGGATAGAGAAAGAGATGGCTATACAGACAGACTGACAGACAGATAGACCCAAACAAAAGTAGAAGCGAGCCTTTTTCCGCTTAACCTTCCTCAGACTCCATAAGCCTAATTTTCCCTTTATGGTAAAGCCACATCAAGTTTACAGTATACAGGAAGCCTTAGAAACTTGCAACGTTGCAGATATATTTTTTTTCTCTCTTCTAAATCGAAAGTGTGTAGGGGCTGGGGTGCGCTGTCCTATTGTTGTTGTATTTTAGCGGAACTTGCAAGAGTTGCCCCTAAGATGTCCGCGTTATTGGCGATTTTATTGTTATCCTCTCATCAATATTAATCGTCGTCGACACTTTCATTGTCATTATCGTCATCGCTCAGCACGATCGTCATAATCAGTATCCTTGTCCTCATTATCATTATTATAATTATTAACATCATAATCATCATAACTTCCAACACTATCACCACATCATGTCATCATCACCACTAATCATCAGCCATCGCCATCATCACCATCACCACCATCATCATCACCACCACCATCATCATCATCATCATCATCATCATCATCATCATCATCATCATCATCATCATCATCATCATCATCATCATCATCATCATCATCATCATCATCATCATCGCCATCATCACCACCATCACTATCACCATCACCACCACCACCACCACCACCACTATCATTCCTCGCCGCCGCCACCACACTCTTGCGTCCTCAGCCCTCCGATGATGGAGACTTAAATTAAGCTTTTGGTCTAAAACGGTAAGAATCGCTGCTTCTCTTGTGAGCCTCCTTGTGCCGTCCAATTAAGAGTCACGTTGACTCAGATAAAGCAAAAGGCGATTGAAATTCCTTTGTAGATTTTCAGACACCTTTTATCTCTTTCCAGTTTCTTGCTTTTCATTTTTTTTTTCTTTAATCTTTGTCATCTCCTCGTCCAACCTCCTCCTCTTCCTCTTCTTCCTCTTTTATTCCTCTTACTCTTCCTCGAGAGAAAGAGAGAGAGGGAGAGAGAGAGAGAGAGAGAGAGAGAGAGAGTGAGAGAGAGAGAGAGAGAGAGAGAGAGAGAGAGAGTGAGAGTGAGAGTGAGAGTGAGAGTGAGAGTGAGAGTGAGAGTGAGAGAGAGAGAGAGAGAGAGAGAGAGAGAGAGAGAGAGAGAGAAAGAGAGAGAGAGAGAGAGAGAGAGAGAGAGAGAGAGAGAGAGAGAGAGAGAGAGAGAGAGAGAGAGAGAGAAAGAAAGAAAGAAGGGGGAAGAGGAGAGGTAGGAGAGAATGGCACGGAAATAAACATCCCAGGAAACGGGCAGCCTCTCGTGATACCGGCGCAGCTCAGGCTGAAACAGAGAGTTGTTGACGATGCTGCTCCGTTCTTGATTGGACTAATTATAAAGCACTATCGCCCCCACCCCCCCGGCCAGTCCGCTTCGAAACCGATCAAAACGGGTAGCGTCGCCGCCGGAGTGACTGTGAAGTAATTGACGCTGTTAGTGTTCGAGGGGAAAACGGTCGTTAAATGATAAGGACATCGGGTGGGGAGCGTCAGTGGTGCTTAGAAGGCAACATCTGGTGCGGAGATTTACAGTAAATAGGCGGAGAGGTAAGAAGACGAGGAAGACAGAACAACCTGAAGGAGGGGGATAAGTGTTGTCGGCTCTTAATAATCGGGAAAATGGCAAATTAACTGATGTTTCCGTTGAGCGGGAACGAGACCGGCGGCATGTGCACCACGAGCGCTCGCTAAGCACAGCCCCTTGTAGCACTCGGCAGGATTTGCATTACGTGGCCCTGCCTGCCCATCTGGCCTCGTGATGCGGCGTGATGGCGGTGGCGGCGGCGGCAGGACTGCGGTGGATCACGGGAGTTGAGTTACTGCCGCCGCTGCCGCCGCCGAGCCACACAGCGTGCAGAGACTCGAGACCAAACCGTTGACTTGGCAGGGGGGAGCTTCTGTGTGCGAGGAGAAGGGGAAGGGGAGAGAGAGAGAGAGAGAGAGAGAGAGAGAGAGAGAGAGAGAGAGAGAGAGAGAGAGAGAGAGAGAGAGAGAGAGAGAGAGAGAGAGATAGAGTGAGAGAGTGAGAGAGAGAGAGGGGAGGGGGAGGGGGAGAATGAGTATGAGAACGAGCATAGATACAGACAAAAAAGTAGACTTTGAAGTGGGTTGTTTTATTCGTCTCGTTCTTTTTGTGGCCGCGACGCCGACGCCCAGACTGCAGATGCCGAGCGAGCGTTACAAGCGTCGTTTCTGGCCCGCATGGGCATGGGGGACGAAGCGAGCCATCCTCGTTGTCAAAAAGAGAAAGGAAAAAAAAGAAAGCTGGGTTAAAAGAGAATAAATAATTCCCGGTTACCATTTCCTCGTGTCGCGTTCCGTCTTGGCGCCTGCTACTCCATGCCATCCCGCGCTTCCGTTCTAGATTTGCCTCCCCGTTTCATTCGAAGTGCTGTTCCCCCTTTTTTTCTTTCTTATTTTTTGCCCATTTTTTTCCCTCCTTCCTGTGTATGAGGATGCTCGTCGCCGGCCAATCGGGCGTTTCCCAGGCTTAATTATCGTGGGCGCCGTGTCATTAGGGAGGAGACGGGCGGGGGAGGAAAAGGGTGAGGGGAAGGGTGAAGGGTGAGTCAAAGAGCGAGGGGGGGAAGAGGGGGGGATCAAAGGCGGGCGGCGATGGTGAGAAAAGAAAGGAGGAAGGAAGAGAGTTGTGAGAAAGGATTAGAGCAGAAGGAAATAGGGACCTGGGTTGATTTTTACCTTTTTTTTCTCTATCTTCCCTTCTTCTTTTTCTTATTTTCTAATAATAATAAACTAATGGGTGTGGCAGGCAGTGTTCTTCAGACAGCAGATTCTGACATATATTTTTGTGCAATTTATTGATCTATTTAAATAGTTAATTTATTCGAAACAGCGTTTTTCTTACACAAAACTTAAAGAAAGTCGTAACTCGACTTTCTTTATGTTAAAGACAGAAAAGAACGCTAGAAATTGCCCTTTAAGCGCTGATAAAACAAGGTGAAGAAAAAACCTAAAGAGAGAGAGAGAGAGAGAGAGAGAGAGAGAGAGAGAGAGAGAGAGAGAGAGAGAGAGAGAGAGAGAGAGAGAGAGAGAGAGAGTGAGAGAGAGAGAAAGAGAGAGCGAGAAAGAGAAAGAGAAAGAGAGAGCGAGAGAGAGAGAGAGAGAGAGAGAGTGCGTGCGTGCATGAGTGCGTCTCCGTATCAGCGGCGACGGGATGCGTTGCACTTTTGTGAAAGATAAGATAAGAGGTAAAGTAATATTCAGATTTTTTTTCATTATCAAATATACAACGAGCTGCTGCCAAATAATACTAGAGAGCTATGAGATTTTTAAAATGAACAAAAATTAAATATATGAAAAAAGCATTTCGCCTTGTATTAACAGCGCAGATTATCGCTTTTCACTAGAACTTGAATTACATCACCCAAATCCTGAAATCCAGATATCTGGGACTGCTATTTTTCCTTGACTGCGTAGAATAATGTTTTTAAATATTTTTTTTTCCCCGAATTCATTGTATGTATGTGTGTTGTGTGTGTGTGTGTGTGTGTGTGTGTGTGTGTGTGTGTGTGTGTGCGTGTGTGTGTGTGTGTGTGTGTGTGATACGATGGTTACTAGCCTATGAATGTGTAATTCCCAACACACCTGTCTTGACACAGTTAAATCTCCGGTCCCTTCCTTCCATTTTGTTTGAGAAGGGATATTATAATCGAACAAACCTCCGTGACATCACCCGAATGTTGACGTGAGTGACCTAGATGCGGGAGCAGTTGCGATGTCACCGAGACGAGTGCGGCCCTGATCCACTCCTTCGCGAGCGCCCTGCGAGTGACGTGTGAGTGATGTGCGTGGCTCAGGGCGACTCCAGGTCCCCCCCCCCCCCCAGAGAGCTTGCGACATCTATCAGGCGGGTGGCACCTGTCGCCCGGCACCCATGTCACCTTTGTTGGGCACGCTCTGGCACTAACGAGTTCGGCGCGCGTGGCCCTCTGGCGTTGCGGGGAAGAAGGGCCTTTCGGGTGTTCCCTTGTTCGTTTTCATTGCCTTCGTTGATTATTTTCTTCTCTTTCTGATATAATTGTTTTTCTTTCCGAGATTTCCTTTTTTTCTCATATTTACTCCCTCTCATTTTCGTGCTTGTGTTCTTTTCTCCTTTCCTACGCGATCTCACCTTTTTTTTCTCCATGTGTGTGTGTGTGTGTGTGTGTTCGCAAACACGCAGTGTTTGCGAAAGGGGAGGTTTAGGAGGTTATGTGATGGGAGGGGGGGGGGGAGGAAACCAGAAACCATTTTTTTTTCTCTTTTAAAGTCCGTCTGGCGCAGAAGTTACATTTTAAAGGCTTTTCAGGTCTCCGGAAATGCCCGCACCCTCCTCCCAGTCCCTCTCGCTATCCAAGGACACGCGATTTTGAGCCTTACTGTCCCCGGACGTAGAGAGCTTAGTCCGGTGGTAATAGGCAGCACCAAGGAAATATTGAATC
The DNA here is from genome assembly GCF_019202785.1 of Penaeus chinensis. Lineage (NCBI taxonomy): Eukaryota > Metazoa > Arthropoda > Malacostraca > Decapoda > Penaeidae > Penaeus > Penaeus chinensis. The sequence continues at coordinate 13,835,199 of NC_061848.1, forward strand.
ATATCAAGTGTTTGTGGCCGAGTTACGTCCGGTCTGGAAGAGGAGGGGGGGGGGGGGGGGGGGCGTTTAACGGTTCCATCAGCGGAGTTCGTTGATGCAGCGGCAGGTCGGGACAGAGAAGTCGGGGTCAGGGGGGTGCGCATGCTCACTCATGAACAAACACACACGATCGCTGTACAGGCAGACATTGAAGTGCATTTCTGTGCACAGGCACGCAGGCATAATACATATATTTAAGTGTTTGTATACAACAGACACACACACACACACACACACACACACACACACACACACACACACACACACACACACACACACACACACACACACACACACACACACACACACACACACACACACACACACACACACACACAGACAATACACACATACACACACACACACACACACACGCACACACACACACACACACAAACACACACACACACACACACACACACACACACACACACACACATACACACACACACACAGCACCTACATCACCTACATCAGCCCCTTTTCATTCACGCGCCAAGGGATCTCCACAAGAATCACCCATACTGCATTAACCGCACTGTTGCACAGCCTTGCACGGGCGGCGTTGATTCCCAAGCCGTCATTGTGTCGAGGTGAGGGCGCCCATACCCCCCCCCCCCCCCACCCCCTCAAGGCCTCCGCCCTCGCTGCCCCACTTCAATTATTCTGATAAACTTTCTATTCTCAATTAATGGTTAGGTAAATCGTGTGCTTCTTTGTGTTTGTGTTTGTGCGCGTGTGCGTACGTGTGTGTGTGTGTGTGTGTGTGTGTGTGTGTGTGTGTGTGTGTGTGTGTGTTTGTGTGTGTGTGAATACGAACGCGTATTTAATTGGGTATGAATGACATAATGACGCCGCACTGCGAGCTCCCGCCCCGTGAGCGCAGGATAGTCTCGGCCTCCAGCGAAAACTCTACTTCCTGGACCTTTGCGTGACTCTCCGTTCTCACTCTAAGGGTAACACGGCTCTGGTGCAAGGGTGACGAGGGTGATTTACTGTCGGAGTTCTGATATCACGGGGGCGGGTCTGGGCGGGAGGGGCGGGGCGGCGGTAGCGTGAGGGAGTTCGAGGCGTATCGAGCGTGAGCGTGAGAAAAAACGATACGGATCCAGACAGGAAGTTAGTTTCTCGTAACCTACTTCTTAATAACAGCCATCCGAGGCAGGACCTGCTCACACTAATGCACACGGGAACATACATACATACATACAGGTATACGTGCCTGTAAATAAACACACACACATACACATACACATACACATGCACATGCACATGCACATACATATACATATACATATACATATATATATACATATACATATACATACACATACACATACGCATACACATACGCATACGCATACGCATACGCATACGCATACGCATACGCATACGCATACGCATACGCATACGCATACATACATACATACATACATACATACATACATACATACATACATACATACATACACACACACACACACACACACACACACACACACACACACACACACACACACACACACACACACACACACACACACACACCACACACACACACACACGCACGCACGCTCCCCCTCCCCCCGACACGTACACACTCGCACGCACGCGCCGTGGTCACTGGTCATCTAGACCAAGGGGACACAGGTCCGGGTGTCGGGCCATTAAGTAACTATAACATCCGCTCCCTTTGCTGGACAGAAACCGTTACCGAACCAGTACGCTTTACGGATGATCACGAAATTTCCTTGCGTAGAAAACAGACGAGTTGGGAGGAAAGAGGCTTTGAGATATACGTGTATACTGTGCATGTTACGTATGACCATGAAAAGGTGAGGTTCCGTACGTACACATAAATGAGTACACTTTTGAAAAGTAAATGGAAATTCTACCTTTGTTTTTAGCACATCACTGATTTTATCTATATACAGTGTATAACTCTTAATTAAGTACAATGTACTTGTTTGTACTTTAATGTACTTTTCAATTTTGCAAGTACTTTGGGTCTAAGTACAACTACAAGTAACATTGATTTTTTAAAACTAAACTAAATCCAAGTACAAATGCAAATACTTGGAACCAACTCTGTTACATATACACAGCACAATATAATGCAATACCACGTTACACCACACCACACCATACTATACCATACCTAACCATGCTACACTACAACATATCACTCCACGTTTCGCCACACACTGACACAAACAAACTAACACACACGCGCACTCAATCACACAAACAAGCAAACACACACACACACACACACACACACACACACACACACACACACACACACACACACACACACACACACACACACACACACACACACACAAGGACAATAGTAAGAGTCCTAAAAAGCGAAGGCTGCAACACGAGCCGAGACGCGAAGGTTACGGTCACACCTGCTCCCTAAGTTTTCAACGGGCGTGTGGATCGAGGGCGGGGGACGAGACGATTGTCGGCGGTGCTTGCGGGGAGGCAGAACGGGGGGTGGGGAGGGGCGGGGGAAGGGGGGGAGAGAGAGGGGAGAGAGGGAGGCGAAGGGAGAGAGAGAGGGGGGAGGAGGGAGAGGGAAGTGAAGGGAGGGAGAGGGAGGGTTGAGGGGAAGTTCGAACCGTCGCCGATTTGGTGTAGGGGAGTAGGGAGGGAGAGGGGGACGGGGGGGGGCAGGGCCAAGAACAAGAGTTCGGACCATCGCCAATACAGGGGTAAGGTGGGAGAGGGGCAGGGGAAGGGGAGGGGGAAATGGAAGGAAAAGGAGAGGGGGAAGGGTGGGGCTTTGCTTCCCTCCATGGTCAGTCGCTGATCTAGTTCCCATTTCCTCTTTTGATTGGTGGGTCTGTTCATATATTCTTACGTTTGTGTGTGTTTGTGTGTGTATTTCTGTCTATCTCTCTCTGCTCATCAGTCTCTGCCTCTATATCTCTATCGCAATATATCTGTCGACCTTTCACTCACCCTATCTGCATTCCCCATCATTCACCTACTTTCTCTCATCCCCCTCTTATCCATCTTCGTCGCAGCTTCCTTCAGTCGACAGCCATTAAGTCGTCGCACGAGTGCCGCGTTTGCGATGGCGCCCTTTGAGGAGTGCCAGCTGTAGCGGGGCTGCTTAAGAATTAATTGGTGGCGTCGAATCAGCGAAAACGGCAAATTCCCCCTTTGTCTGCTCCGTTCCGCACGCGAGCATTTACGGGGCTGCCTCTGTGTGCTTTCGTGATGTTGGCAAATCCTCCTGCTCTTTTCCTTCGTAAGTGAAGCGGAACAATGCACTTTAGTTACGTCACCGTTGCGCATTGTTCCGTGGTGAAACTATCACATTCTATCGGCTACTGTGGATATCGGCGGTTGGGGGGAAAATAACCTCGCATTTCTTATCAAATGCCTCATGTTTCATTGATATTTCAGGATTTTTTTTTTTATCCGCAACAAGATTATTCTTGACTTAATAGAATTATTTATAAACTGGGATTCGTTTGTCAGTGAAAAACGAGTTTGTGTGAGTGTGTATTAAGCTGGTCCGCTTTTGGCTGTGATCCAAGTATTGACGTTGAACCGATCATGGCTATAGTGGTTGCAACCCCACCATGATGGAGAGCCACCACCTGTAGGACAATGGAACGTCGACTGAAACTGAAATCTCTGAAGCGGGTATACAGCCAGAAGGTCCAGGGGTCGGAGAAGAAGGATGTCGGCCTGCGGTCCCCGGGTGCCCCGAAGAAGGCCCTGGGCAAGTCCCTGTCCCTTGACTGGCGGCTGCCCCTCGGCAACCCGACCGACACCGCCGCCGTGGGCCTGCAGAGGATTGACGAGCTGGACCTGAGTTCGAGCCAGCACCTTTGCCGCAGCGCCACCTGCCCCAGCGTACCCAACAGCGATGCCATGCCCTCACCCCTCGCCCACACCCCGACTTACGACGACTCGGCCAGGAACTCTCCGGCGCCGTCGTCGGTGACGTCGCTGGAGGACGGCGCCGCCACGCCTGTGTCGCGGTCGCACGATGACTATGACTCCTCGTCGACCGTCCCTACGACGCCCTGCGGCAACCGGCGGCCGAACAGAGGGCTCCGCCGCACGCGGTCACGCCCAGAGGGCCCTGCACCCTCCTTTGGGCCCCGAGCCGCTGCCGCCGCTGCCGCCATAGGGAGTGGCGGCAGCGTGGGTTCCAGCGTCGGCGGCACCATTAAACGATACGTGAGCCTTCTCCGCAGCCGATCAGCTGTGTCGCACCGGGAGCGCCCCAACATCGGCCGCATCAGTCCAGGTAAACATCCTTGAACGCTGTCCTTTCTCTCCCAAATCTTACATGATCTTTATTAGGAGAGTGCTGACGGGAATCCTCGGTAAACATATCTAGGAGAGAGCAGTGTGCCCCCCCCCCCCCCCCCCATAATCCTATAGACACATGATGCCGTTAGTTACCCATCCGCCGAGATATGCATTTCCTGCGGATATTGTGAAGCCGTGATGTTCCCTTCTCGCTCCCGAGTCGCGTCCGGTGGAACTTGGTCGCAGCGCTCGTGACGCCCCCAAGGTAAGTCTCCCAGACCAAACAACCTGGTCTCGAGCCTCGGGGGGCGCACGCTCGTGTTTCGGATATTAGTAAATACATTATTCAAGGTTGGCGTTATGTGAGAGATAGCACAAGTCAGTTAATTTCCATAACCATGGTTGACACGCTTACTTACGAAGAGAAGATAGATGTCTCCGAAGCGGTTTTGTAGGCCTAACTGTTAGGATGGACCCCTCCCCCCCTTATATCTTTTACACTTCTCCGACCACCGAACTTACGCTATATTAGGTGATAATGCTGGGGTCGCCGACCGTGTCCGCCCACGCATCTTAACCCACAAGGATTCGATCTGACGTTTAAAATCATGGGTAAGAATAATTGGAAATCATGGGATGAATATATACAGTATATAATTATATTTGTAGAAAGGTGTATTCTTATATTTCGGAAAGTTACAAGAGAATTATATTTTGAAAGCATTTATGGGTAAGAAACGACTTTCACAGATAAAAAAGAAAATCCTAAGAGAGCCAAGGAGGCAGTTTTAAGTTCCGGGTCTGCGCCTTCCCATACATCCAAGAACAATAACATTGCTAACTTCATTACTCAGGATGTCCTGATTCCGGGATATTTTTTGTGTGTAAAATCGTGCAGGAGCCATAAATTTCCCTTGTTTATGAGTTGACTCCGTTACCGCCGCCCCCGCCCATCTGACGCCTGCCGCCCGCAACAGGTGTAAGGCTATAGCTCACGATCTGACCTTTTCTCGAAAGCTAACTTCAATAAATCGACTATAAATCGAATGGAAATTAGCACTGAGCTTGTTTACTCTTTTCGAGCCGATTTCCGCCGGGAGCGCTGCTCGTTGCTCCCCTTAACCCAACTTAACCTAACCCAAGCCTACATTTTATCACGTCTGATTAGGAAGACCTCGACTACCATATTACGTAGGCTGACCTTCCCCCTCCTCCCCCGAATACCAATACCGCAAGTTGGCCTCTGGCGGCCGCTTTGGGAACCATCGACCGCCTACTACGTACATACTTGGGTAGCTGATGAATATTGCATTTTCTCTGCTTTTTTTCTCTCCTACACGAACACCTGCCCAGGTAGACCCATCCCAAGGTCGTGGAGATCACTCGGCATCCGCGTGTCATTACGGCCTAACTTCCCAGAAAGAGGGAACGAGAGATAGAGAGAGAGAAAAAATATCCAGTCTCCTGTCGCGTTACACCGTCCGCTCGTCCACTCTTTGCATATCCTTACCTCTGCGGCCCCTTCCCTGCCCCCTCTTGCCCCCCCCCCCCTACACACCCAATGCCTCGCCTAGTACCTGGCCATCATCGCTGTGTCTGGCCTTTATGAGTGAGGGGATGGCACTCCCTTCCCGCGGTGCTAGAGGGAGTGCCACTGAACGGCGCACTCGCGTAGGTAAATGCATATGCCTCTGTATGCTTGTAGGTTGGATGAAGTGTTGGAACTGGATGATTTCATATGCATACATGCATATATATACATATATATATGTATGTATATATTTGTATATTTACATATACATATACATATATACACATACGTGTGTGTGTGTGTGTGTGTGTGTGTGTGTGTGTGGGTGTGTGTGTGTGTGTGTGTGTGTGTGTGCGCATATATGCGCGCACGCGCACACACACACACATAGACATGCATGCATACATACATACATAAATACATACATACATACACACAGACACACACACACACACACACACACACACACACACACACACACACACACACACACACACACACACACACATATATATATATAAAACAACCCTTCCTGATACATAGTTATAGATAGGTCTCTATAGATATAGATAGACGGATAGTGTGCCTTCGGCCATCTCCACACCTCTCCCAAATCCACCGATCGCGTCCAGGTAAATCTCCACCCCCCCTCCCCCCGGATCCACCTCTCCGATTTGCAATAACCGGATTTTAATCAAACCTATAACGAATGCGATCTGCGGCCGCCCAAGCGTGCGTGCGTTACCCGACGGAGCTCGAAGTCCTTTCGAATTTTGCAGACGTGCGTTGAAATTGCGGGACGGCCGTGAAATCTTTTCTTTCTTTCTTTCTCTCTTTCTTTTTCTTTCTTTTTTTGTTGTTGTTCTTTCTTTCTCTCTGTCTTTCTTCTTCCTCTTTTTTCTTACTTCTTTCTTTCATTCTTTCTTTCTTTCTTTCTTCCTTTCTTCCTCTTCTTTTCTTCCTCTTTTTTTCTTTCTTCTTCTTCTTCTTCTTTTTAGTTTTTCTTTCTTTCTTTTGCGCGTGGATGGCGAGATGACAGCGGAGACGCGGAGATGATAATAGCGTTGGTAAAATCGCTGTTGGTGATGATTATGATGATAGGGAGATTAATGTTGATAATCGTGATAATCATGATGGCAATGGGAGGGATGTTGATATTGATATGGTGTTGATAACAATGAGAATGAACATGGTTATAATGATACTCAGAGATACTGATAAGGATGATGATTATGGTTATGATTAGAAAGGGAGAAAGAGAAGGCATGTAAAGGCATAGGACGAACAAAGAATAAAATCGGTTGTAGAAAGTCACGACTAAATTGACCATGAATATTGTCTCAGAAACGGAAGAGGGCTGTCACCCCCACTACCTGTGCTTCGTCCATCCCAACCCCATGTCCCTCGCCCACCCTGTCACCTGTGCCTCGTGATGGACACTTCAATGGG
>NC_061848.1:13847498-13854998 GCF_019202785.1 Penaeus chinensis
TAACAATGTTTATTACGGTGTACCTGATGCCCCGATCGGTTAGTTGGATAAAATCGTCCCACACAACCGGTCCGGCAGCCACGCCGCTGTTACCGAGGCTGAAAATGAAACGGTGAGATTGAATGCGTCTGTCAATTTCGGTAACCTTGGTGGTGGCACTTATGAAAATGAATCCGCAGTTGAAGCTAGAGAAGGATCTCAGGGAAGTAGGCACTGAAGGAGGGGGCGTCGAGTTGCTCATAATGATGACGAAGGTTTTCCCACGGCGCCGGCGATGACGGTGATTCGGCGGGATAAAAGTCGAGCCGCTGCAACCTGTTGCCTCCTTGGCGGTTGGTGAGAAGTTGGCGGTTTTCCAGCACTGTCTCCGGTCCAGGATCCCCTCCCCCCGCCACGCCCCGCCTGCCCCCACCCCCTCCACACCTGTCGTGTTGGAAGGGGCGTCTTGGAGACCTCCTGACCTTTGGGGGGATAATTCACCGCCTTCGTTATAACCGCGAGAGTGTTGGGACAGTGGTTGGCGCACGTGAAAGTGTGTTACGAATTAATAATTCCTGACAAATAACTAAGTATCTTGTCCGCAGCGCCAGACATGTTTGTGCCTTTTACGTAACGGTCATTAGCAAGTCATATAAAAACGGTTTGTCGATAGATTTTTGAACAGGCGACAAGGCTCATGTCGGCTTTTTTTTCAAGGCCTTTCTAACAATCATTCCTGCCCCTCCCCCTCCCCCCCACCTTTATAAGCTTTCTAGACGATGTTGTGCCAAGTAAAATACAAATAACAACGTTCATTAAACGTCAAAATATACGTTTGACCATCGGCTAGGTTGGCACCCCTGCGCCCCGGTGCCCGATACCTGGTGGCGTTTGGCGCGAAATCCAAGGCCGCGAGGATTGTTGACAACCACCAGGAATAACCTTGTTACACCGGCGCTTTATGGGCGTCCTTATTCCCTCTCCTTGTTCATTTAGTCTCATTTCCCCCTTCTCGTAAAAGGGGGGCACAGGAGGACTCGTTTCCCTGCTTTATTTTTCCGTTTTTTATTGTCTCGTCTCCGCCTTGTGTACGTGTTGAAGGTGGAAAGAATATACGCAAAGAGCAAAGATATTTTATTCCGTATCTCCCGTCCACCAGAGTGGGGAGTACCTGAAGGTGTTCATGGGGATACCCGGGCAAGCTTCCGGATTACCCATCCCCCCCCCCCCCCTTTGCCCTTCCCCCTTCCCATCTCTTCCCACTCTCCTCTCCCTTCTCGCACACGTACCTAGGGTTTCCCCGAACTGATGACGGTATAACCTATTTTAACCATCTTTCATTCTTTTTCCGTATACAGGCGTTCATTTTTGTTCAGTGTAAGTGAAAGCGAGTGGGCGTTCATTACGTACGAGAACGTAATGGGTTTGTCATTGCTTGCGCTTGTGAACGCAGTACACGCCACAGTGATGGACGCGCTTGCATGATAAGCGATTGGTAGAGTTTGCTTGCTAAATGCATCAGTGATGGTTCTGATAATGGAAAACGTGGTTGATTACCTTATTTGTGTGGAACAAATTTAGATGAATGTTTCAGGGGACGGAGGGAAGGTGGGGAGGGAGAATAATTGTGTATGGGAGAGAGAGAGAGAGAGAGAGAGAGAGAGAGAGAGAGAGAGAGAGAGAGAGAGAGAGAGAGAGAGAGAGAGAGAGAGAGAGAGAGAGGGAGAGAGAGGGAGAGAGAGGGAGAGAGAGGGAGAGAGAGGGAGAGAGAGAGAGAGAGAGAGAGAGAGAGAGAGAGAGAGAGAGAGAGAGAGAGAGAGAGAGAGAGAGAGAGAGAGAGAGAGTTGGTGGGCAGGGAGGGAGACGGAGACGGAGAGGACGACAAAGACATAGAAACAGAGACAAACAAAGAGACAAGCAGAAGAAACGGAGCGAGAAGGTGAGAGTAAAACAGAAAATAAAAAATAATAAAATTTAAAGAAGACAGAAAAGAACATATGTCGCACACCCAAACCAAGTTAAGCTAGAAACAAATTAAAAAAGAGATAGCACAGAGAAAAACAAGGGTTGGAGTGTTGGAATTTTAATATCGGCCTACCTACCCGTATATCCCCCCCCCTCCAGCCCCCTCCTCCCCTTCCTCCCTCTCCTCCGCCCATCAAGCCAGCAGCATTCCGTGTCGTAACGACCTTCCACAGATCTCATTCCAGTTTACACTTCAAGGGATTGGTTTGGTTCCTCTCCCCTCCCTTCCCTCCCCTCCCCTCCCCTCCTCTTTCCTCCCTCTCCACCCTCCCGTCTGCTCTTTTCTCCTCTACCCCCTTTTCCACTCCTTCCCCCACCTACTTCCCCTCCACCCCTCTTTCTCCTCTGCCCTTACCCTTCTTCTCTCCCCTACCCCACATTCCCTTCTCGTCCCTCTACTCCCTTTCCCTCCCCTCCATTCGCCCCCTTCCCCTCTCCTTCTTTCTACCTCCCCCCTCCCCTCCCCTCCCTTCTACCTACCCCCCTTCCCCACTCCTCCCCTCCCCTCTCCCCCCTCCCCTCTCCCCCATTCCAACAGCAGTGGGGAGCATTGTGGCCCGTTTAGCATTCATATTTCGTGGCTCCCTCACGCCTTGGCCCAAACAATACAGTAAGTCTTCCTTTTTATTTGTTGCGCCATTAGTGTAATGCATCCCATTGTTGGATAGGGGAGGGGGGAAAGAGGAGGGAGGGGGTGGGGAAGAAGGGGGGAGAGAGGGAAAGAGGGAGGGATGGGAAAGGAGAAGGACGAGAAGGAATGAAAAAGGAAAAGAGGAAGGGAGAACAGAAAGGGAAAAGTAGAGAAGTAAAAAAAAAAAAAAAAAAGAGGGTGCAGAGAGAATGAAGGACACGGAGAAAAGAGGATTATAAGGTGTGAGAGAGAACAAGGTAATTAAGTGTGAACTTTCAAAGTTTCAAATACATATTCTCTCTCTCTCTTTCTCTCTCTCTCTCTCTCTCTCTCTATATATATATATATATATATATATATATATATATATATATTATCTCTCTCTCTCTCTCTCTCTCTCTCTCTCTCTCTCTCTCTCTCTCTCTCTCTCTCTCTCTCTCTCTCTCTCTCTCTCTCTCTCTCTCTCTCTCTCAGTCACTTACTCACTCACATTCACATTCACCCCCCAACCCCACACACACAATTTACGATCCTGTGACGAAGCCATACCTGATGCACGCACGGGGCCTTAAATGCGTCATGTTAGCCCTCGCGTGTGAATGGGCGCGTAAATATAGGCCTATGGTTGAGTAGAGACTTCTTCCTTTCCCACAAAAGCTTTAGGCCATCCACCCCCCCCCCCTCCCCAACCTCTCCCCACCCACTCCCCTCTCTCCCCATCTTTGTAGTTTGGTTCTAAATGACTGAATACGTAGAATACACATGGCTCAAGGACGCAAGGTGTGTTTGTGTGTCTGCGTGTTTGTTGGTTTGTTTGTGCCCGTGCGTTTGTATGTTTGTAACTAGTTCGGTATTCTTAGAGGAGTGCGTTCGTGTATGTGTCTTGCATACGTGCGTGTAAGTGTGATTTAGAGAATATTAATTATTGGCGTTACGAGCACGACCCAAAAGTTGGTGTCCGAATGTGTCAGGCCGCCGTGTGTAGGGGCCGCCTTTGAATCCTTTCGCACGACTTCGCCTTTCTTGTGTTCTTTTATGTGAAGATCTGTCAAGTCATACATTCTTTCTCTATAATTTTTATTTTATTTTACAGAGTCTCTGTCTCTAGCTGTCTTATTCTCTCTCTCTCTCTCTCTCTCTCTCTCTCTCTCTCTCTCTCTCTCTCTCTCTCTCTCTCTCTCTCTCTCTCTCTCTCTCTCTCTCTCTCTCTCGCTCTCTCTCTCTCTCTCTCTCTCTCTCTCTCTCTCTCTCTCTCTCTCTCTCTCTCTCTCTCTCTCTCTCTCTCTCTCTCTCTCTCTCTCTCCCTCTCTCTCTCTCTCTCTCTCCCCCACTCTAACGCCCTCTCCCTCTCTTTGTCTGTGTCTGTCTCTGTATTTGAACGAAACGTATATTTTTTACATCTACGAATATTTACTGATGTTGCCATAACGTTGTTTTTCTAAAGTTATTTTTCCTCTTTTCCAGGTAAGAAATTGTGTTTGGTGTTGTTCCATCTTCGCTGTTACGGCCGGGTCTTTGGGGGGTAAGAGAGAGCCAACCCCGCCAGAGCGTAAGGGTGAGTACCTGTGGATACTTGTTGCGTAAACTAGCCTTTATCCGCGGTTCCGACTTCCTTCCTGGCCTGCATCCTGTTGTAGCGTCTTTCCCGAAACCCCTTGGGACGACGGGGCCTTCTCTTGGCCGCATCTCACGGAACCCGCCGCGCCTCAGCCCGGGCGCTCTCCCCCACGAGGCGTAGTACTCGCTGGTGCGCGTGCAGATAGATGTACAGTCTATGTATGTATGTATCTGTGTATCTAGATCTGTCTGCCTGTCTATCTATTTATATTTAGTATATATATATACATATATACATATATACATGTATACATGTATACATATATACATATATACATATATACATATATACATATATACATATACATACATACATACATACATACATACATACATACATACATACATACATACATACATACATACATACATGCTTACATATACATATACATACACATATGTATGTATATCTATGTTTGTGTGTGTGCAGTATATACATACATGTATCCGTATATATATGTGTGTGCATATATATATATATATTGTATACTGTATATACATGTACAGTATAACTAACCTCTCATGAGAACATCCTTTGCATAGATGTATTGGAAGCAGAGGCAAGGAAGCGAAGGAAGGAAGAACAGAAATGAAGGGAAACGAAGCAAAAGTGGAAACGGGTCCATCACGAGCGATCGCCGACGCGGCCATTGTTTACTCGCCTCACGCCCAGCACACGTGTAGTTCGAAGGCCCAACACCTGCATCGGAAAGCTACACCTGCGTGGGACCAGCTAGAGCGACGGCAGGGGAAGACGTAGCGGAGGAGTGAAAAGGGAAGCGGCAAAGGGGAAAAAAGAAGAATAAACAAAACAAGGGTGGAAGTAGGGGAGAGAGAAGGGTGGGTGGGTAGGTGGGTGGGGGAGGGAGGGAGGGAGGGAGGGAGAAGAGGTACTTAACTTTTACTTTCTCGAGCTTGACGGGAGACCCCCTAGGCTGAAGTCTCCGTAGCTTAACTTATTGCGTGTCAATAGTCATTTGCATAGACATAGGCCGTACTCAACACCCACCCCCTGACTCCCCCAGAACCCCCCTGAACCCCTGAACCCCACTCCCCGAAGCCCCTCGATTCCGCTGATGTCTTTCATCCTCCTCCCCTCTCTTCTCGACCCCACCGATGTTTTTTGCCCCCCCCCCGTCCCCACTGATGCCTCCCCCCCCCATACCCATCCGACAGCCCTTTCTATCCGCTTTCGTACTTTATCGCAGATGGATGTTAGCCTTGGTTTCGTTCCTTCTTTGTTTTCTGTCTTTGTCTCTCCTTCTTGGTGTCTCTCTGGAGGGAAGGAGCCTTCGATAGGTACATTCTTCTCCAGCAAAATTGTCTTTAGTGATGGTGGAGAGAAAGAGGGAGAGGAAGATAGGGAGGGATAGTGGGAAAGATGGAAGGAGAGATAGAGGGAAATATAGAGGAATGAACGAAGGAAGGAAGACGGGGAAAAGATGAAGAGAGGAGGAAAGGGGAGAGAGAGAGAGAGAGAGAGAGAGAGAGAGAGAGAGAGAGAGAGAGAGAGAGAGAGAGAGAGAGAGAGAGAGAGAGAGTGAGAGAGAGAGAGAGAGGGGGGGGGGGGATAGAGGGAGAAAAGTCACGCATAACTCCCTTAAAATCACCTATCACATTCCCGATTCCTGTTGCCTCCGCCCAATGCATTCCTTACCCAACCACGCAGTAGGCAGCACGCCCCACTCTGTCCGCTGTGGAGTATGCGGCGCCGAAAAACGATGAGTTTGGCGTGACTGTGTTTTAGTCTCCTTGCATGAGCGGCGGAGGACAAACGCACATATGGCTTCAGCTTTTCCAGCTTTTTCGTGGCATTTGTGTGCGTGGTAGGGGGAGGGGGGTGTCGGTGTACGAATGTGTGCGTGTGTGTCTGTTTGTTTGTGTGTATGTTTGTTGGTGTATCTGTGTATATTTGTTTGTACTTGTACTGAAAAAATACTAAAGAAAGGAGAAAGTTGGCTTAATGCTTAAATGATTGGATCATTATCTCCGTTGTGTGTTCCTTGCGCTAGGAACTAACCTGACTTACTGAAGGCGAGGGGTGGGGGGAAGCGGGGGGGGGGGGGGGGCTGCTCATATGACTGTTATCTCTCAAGCACGTAAACACATGATAGCACCCCCCTCCCTCAACCTCCCGTCGCCGACCCGATAAGCCTTATCAGCTATACTAATGCAACTTGGGGTCCCGCTTATTAAGAATTGCAATGCAGGACATGGGCGGTGACCTCCTGACCTTTGACTGGTGTTGCCCCGCCCTCGCTGGGTCTCCCACGGGCCGGGTCACGAACCATGACCTATTGTTGGGGGAATTCAGAGATAGAGCGAACCATGGCAGACTGATAATGATAGCGGCTGTCAAGGGAAGATGTCGGCGCGGTGACGAGAACAGAAAGGAGGGGTGGGGGGTGAGGGGGGAGAGTGAGATGGGGTAGGAATGAGGTTGGGGAAGGGGGGGAATTGGGGTGGTGTGTAAGGGTTAAGGAAGCCTGCATAAAGAGGCTGATGTGGCACCGTTCAGAAAATATCTAACTATGATAATAAGATTGAAACTTTTCAAAAATTAACTTTAATCAACAGGTGTGTCGGTGTATCCTCCTCTACACCCCTCTCTCATCTTGTTCCCTTCTCATTTATTTACGTAATTTCATTTGGCTTGATAGATATTACGGAGGTCGTGATAATGCAAGGCGATTGTGATGGCAGCCATGACCAAGCCATCTGTCTTAGGCAACTCAGCTGGGACTGTATAAGGCTTGCGAACGCACGAAGGGGTCCTGATCTTGCTCTCTATCTTGTGCAATTGGAGGGGGACGGGAGAGGGAGAGGGGGTTGGGGAGGGGAGGGGAGAGGATGGAGAGGGAGAGGGGGTAGGAGGGGGTCGGAAAGGGGAGAGGGAGAGGGGTTTTGTAAATGGGAAAGGGAGAGGGTGTTGGAGAGGCTGAGGGAGTTAGAAAGGAGAGGGGGGGGGGGGGAGAGTATGTGAGAGAGGGAGGAAGAAAAAGAGATGGGGAAAGACAAGTAGACAAAAGAAGAGAGACAAAGATAACTCTAACTAATGATTTATTTCCATTTGTCACTCCGCCATATCGAACTGCGCATTCCCCTCCCTCCTCGCCGCGCCTTTCCATCATTCTGGAGGCGAGCGAGTGTGAGTCAGCGACGAAAATGACTCGGTGCTGGCGAATGCAGTGTTCCTGTGGCGAAAGGTGACTGGGATGTTTTGTTACCGTTACTTCGGCCCGAGAGGA
>NC_061848.1:13857498-13867498 GCF_019202785.1 Penaeus chinensis
TAACCCCCCCCCCCCCTTTACGTCCACCTATATTGTCCGTATTAATTTAAATCGTTGCTACGATTCTCCACGCCCGCATCTCCGAAGCATCAACACCGGTTCCCACGCCCGCGCCTCACGCAGAACCTCTACGCCCACGCCTCTCTCTCTCGCCCCTCACCTCCTCCCCCGCGCCCACCCACAATCGAGAAAATGCCTCCCTTCTAGTGCGGCGTTTGTGTTCTCTCTCGAAGCCCTGAATCAGTTGCTCCTCTCTGGTCTTCCTCGATCAACAGCGATCTCAAGTTGCTCCTCGAGCCCCGTCGCCCGCGTCGCTTATCTGGGGCTGAATCACGCTCGTGTTTGGCCGGCGCTTGCGTGCTCTCGCGCTGTCTGTCGGTCTCTGTCTGTCTCTCGCTTCATCGTTTTCGTTTTTTCTGTTTCTCTCTCTTTCTGTCTGTCTGACCCTGACGTGTTTTTTTTTTCTCTCTCTCTCTGTTCTCCCACCCAGCTCCCTCCCTCCCTTCCTCCCTCTCCCTCCCTCCCTCCCTCCCTCCCTCCCTCCCTCCTCTCCCTCCCTCCCTCCCTCCCTTCCCTCCCTCCCTCCCTCTCACACCCATGCACACGCACCCCGTCCCCCATTCACTTAACACCATTCACGCACACAAACAAGGAGATCAGCGCATGAGAGCGCCGGGCCGAGCGTGAAGGCCTATCTCACTCGCAAGTTCTCACGCTCATCACACATGCTGTCGCCCGCGGCCATCCTCTCGCGCTCGGATGCTTGGAAAAGTGATGAGAGCTCGGGCGTGGGAGGCAGAGGGTGGGGGAGGGGGCGGGTAGGAGGGAGTGAAGGAGTGCATGGATGAGGGGGCGGATGAGGGGTGGGTGGGTGAGTGGATTGGTGAGATAATTGGGGGGGGGGGAGAGAGAGAGAGAGAGAGAGAGAGAGAGAGAGAGAGAGAGAGAGAGAGAGAGAGAGAGAGAGAGAGAGAGAGAGAGAGAGAGAGAGAGAGAGAGAGAGAGAGAGAGAGAGAGAGAGAGAGAGAGAGAAAGACAAAGAGAAAGAGAAAGAAAGAGAGGAAGAAAAAGAGAAAGAAAGAGAGGAAGAGAAAGAGAAAGAGGGAGTCAGTTCGCAATCCAGGTCATCAGCGAATTAAACAATAATGACGTGGTTGTGATTCTCCCACCAATGAAGACGGCGTTGCTTTCATCTCTTTGCCCCACAAGGCTTCTGTTTCACGAGCCCGCCGTATCTAAACACTTTATACTCAATGCTAATTGAAACACATGCTTACTCTGTCCGTTAATTCCCTTCTCCTCTTCTTACTCTTTTCTTCTGCCCCCCCCCCCCCCAGCGTCTTCCCCTCTCCTCCCCATCTGCTCCCCTCATCATCCCCCTCCCCTTCCCCTCTCCTTCCTCACTTTCTCCCCAATTCTCTCCCGTCTTATTCCCTATTCTCACTATCTCTCCCCCTCCTTCTCCCACCCTCTCCCCCTTCTTCCCATCTCACTCTTCTTGCACACCCCCTTTCCCCCTCCCCTCCCCTTTCTCCCTCTCCTCCCCCTTCTGTTCTTGAATGGCCCAAGCCAGCAATGGGGACAAGGATATATGCAACTCTCTCTCTCTCTCTCTCTCTCTCTCTCTCTCTCTCTCTCTCTCTCTCTCTCTCTCTCTCTCTCTCTCTCTCTCTCTCTCTCTCTCTAACTCTCTCTCTCTCTCTCTCTATCTCTCTCTATCTATCTATCTATCTATCTATCTATCTATCTATCTCTATATATCTCTCCGTTCTTAAGTTTCTGCGTCTTTGTTGGCTTCTTTTCTTTCTCCTCTTTCGTTTTTTTTTTCGCACTGGTTGTTTCTCTTTTCGCATTACTATTTGGTTGCTGTTCATTCTTTGTTTGTTCGTTGCTGCTGTTGTTGTTAGTTATCATCTTCCCTCCTCTATTTCCTTATTTTCCTTCCTCCTCCCTCCTCCTTGTCCTCCTCCTCCTCCTCCTCTCCTCCTCCTCCTTCCCTTCCTCCTCCTCCCCTTCCTCCTCTTCCTCCCCCTCCCCCTCCTCCTCTTCCTCCCCCTCCCCCTCCTCCCCTCCTCCAGCCACGACGCATGCCGGGGCCGAAATAAAAGCCTCCTTTCATAGTCGCGTTTTGTTTGTTTATAATGGGAGATTTTGGTTACCGCTCGCCAGCTTTCAATGAAAATATATAGTGAATATAGCACACTACAGATCTTTTGTCTGGGAGGATTAGACCCGCGATATAAAAGAAGGTAGCCTCTTCATCTCTCTTCCTTTGTTTTGCGTTTCTCTTCTGTTGAGCTTGAGGATGGGATAAGGAGGGAGGGAGAGAGAGATAGAGAAAGAGACAGAGAGGGGGGGAGACGGAGAGAGAGAGAGAGAGAGAGAGAGAGAGAGGGAGGGAGAGGGAGAGAGGGAGAGAGAGAGAGAGAGAGAGAGAGAGAGAGGGGGGGGGGGGGGGAGAGAGAGAGGGACAGGGAAAGGGAGAGAGGGGGAAGGGGAGAGACAGAGAGAGTCAGGGAGGGAGGGAAGAGTGAGGAAACGGATAGATAAAAAAAAGAGAGAGGGAGAGAGGAGGTGACGGATAGATAGGCAGACAGACAGACACACAAAACACGAGATAAAGCGGTGATATCACGTGTTAGATATCCCGGCCGATTTCTTGTCCGTCACATAATGCTTGCGTTGTATCGTGATACAGATGTCGTAAGCAGTTGTAGTGTTAGTGACCCCATAAGAAATTACACATGAATGGTATTTCTCCCCCCCCTCCCCTCCACACACACACACGCACAGTCTTTATTACCCTCCTCTCCTCTGTGTAAGTAATACATGATATTCTGTTTAGCTCTCGTCGCTCTCGCTCTCACTCTCTTACACTTACTCTTCCCCCCTTCTCCCCTTCCTCCGTAACATTCCCCCGGCCCGACTTCCCCCCCCTTCCACCACCTTCCACATCCCCCCTTCCCCCATGTCCGCTCTTCCACCTTCCCCTTCCCCCTCCCTCCCCCCCTACCCATGCCCAGCCCGGCCTGCCCTCAAGGGAACTTGTATTGACACTTCTTCCCTCGCATGACCTCCCGTGCTTGCCACTGAGGCCGGTCTGACTTTGAGCTGCGGCGAGCTTGCTTCTTTACCCAAGTGACCTTGCTTGAATGCAGAAGGAGGAGAGGATGAGGTGGAAAAGGGCGGTTAGGGAGGGGGAGAGAGAGAGAGAGAGAGAGAGAGAGAGAGAGAGAGAGAGAGAGAGAGAGAGAGAGAGAGAGAGAGAGAGAAGAGAGAGAGAGAGAGAGAGAGAAAGAGAGAAAGAGAGAGAAAGAAAGAGAGAGAGAGAGAGGAAGAAAGAAAAGAGAGAGAAATTCATTTCTGATGCACTTCAAGTGTGCAGATCTCAGGCGAAATGGTTTGTGTTGTCAGCACTTTTTTTATTTTTTATTCTTCGTCATCGTTGTATGGCCCCATCTGTTTTCCTCATATTTCTTATGCCTCCACACGCCATGCAACCCATCCCCGCCCACCACACGCCCCATGATCACCCTCGCGCCCACCCGCCCACGCCCGGATCACCACAGAAACACCAGCCACTTTTACTTTTTCTCGCGACAGTCCTGAATACCATCCCAGGGTCCCTGCATATCCCGTTCCCTCTGATGCTCGGCGCTGCTTGCTGGACTGCGGCTGCGCGGATCTCTGCATGGGAGGGGGGGGGGGGTAATAGAGGGGGAAGGGGCGGTAGGGGGAAGGCTAGTAGTGGAGTGTTGTGCGTTTGGGGGGAGAGTGGACGTGGGGAGGGGTGTTTATATATGCGCTTAGTTTTTTTGTGTGTGTGTTTATGTGCGTTTTTTTTTTCTTGCATTTTTATGTGTGGTATTTTTTCTGCGTGTGTTTAAAGGAAAGATATTAATGTGGCATTGTATTTTGTATGCATAGGCACACGTGCACACGCACACGCACACACACACAAAACACACACACACACACACACACACACACACACACACACACACACACACACACACACACACACACACACACACACACACACACAACACACACACACACAGAGTAACCACCATGCACACACATAAATATACAGTTATTTCTGACTTCAACCTTCTCCTCTTTCTCTTTATCTCTCCCCCTCTCCCTCTCCCCTCTCCCCTCTCCTCCCTCTCCCCCTTCGCCTAACACGTCCTCTCTTCTTAATTACACAAGACCAAATACCCGTTTCTTTTTCCTTCAAGAGCTTTCTTTGTCTCGTCGTCTGGTTTGCCCATTTTTAACAAACGCCTTTTCGGTCGAGTGTGGCCGCCCCACCTGTCCTCTCGCCGCTCTGTGTAGTCGCTCTCCTCTTTTCGCGAACCGTTTTTGTTTCGTTTTTCCTTTTCTTTCTCTTATTTTTCTTTTTTTTTTCTTTCTTTCTTTCTCTTTTTTTTTTTAATCCCGCACCTCTTCGTTTTTAATGTGAGATTCTGTTCTCTATCCCCGAGACTAGGGGCTGAGTTGCCGGTTTGTTCTTTCTCGAAAACTGTCTGGTGTTTTTATTTTTTATTTTTATTTTATTTTTTTTCTGTGGGCTTTATTTTCTTGCTTTTAAATTAATTCTCCGTGTCATTTTTTCTTGTCCCATTCAGCTGTACTTTCATCTTCTCTTCTATTTTTTCCTCTTTCTCCTTTTCCTGCTACTCCTTCCTCCTGCTCATGCTACTCAATCCTCCTCCTCTTCTCCTTTCCTCCTCCTCCTCCTTCTCATCCTCCTCCTCCTCCTCCTCCTCCGCCTCCTCCTTCTCCTTCTCCTTCTCCTTCTCCTTCTCATTCTCCTTCTCCCCCTCCACTACCACCTCCTCCACCACATCCTCCTCCTCCTCCTCTTCCTCCTCCCCCTCCCTCTCTTCCTTCCCTCCCCCCCTCCCCTCCCCGCCACCACTACACACGCCTCTCGCTGCACAAAAACCTGTTTGGTCGGATGCGAGCGGTTGTACGTCGCTTACGTGGCTGAGGTGGAGACCGTCTCTTTGTTTGTGCTAAATCCCCCTCGAGCTCTGCCGCTGCTTGCCAAGATCGGGACGTACATTGTCGGACGTATATATGTGTGTGTTTGAATATATGTGTGTTTGTGTGTGTATGTGTTTGTGTGTGTGTGTGTGTTTGAATATACGTGTGTGTGTTTGTGTGTGTGTGTGTGTGTGTGTGTGTGTGTGTGTGTGTGTGTGTGTGTGTGTGTGTGGCTATGCAAGCATGATTTTATGTGTGCATGCATGAGCCTTCCATGCGAATCTGTGTGTGTGTGTGTGTGTGTGTGTGTGTGTGTGTGTGTGTGTGTGTGTGTGTGTGTGTGTGTGTGTGTGTGTGTGTGTATTTATGCGTGTGCGTGAGATGGAAAGTCTGATGCGAGTGAAAAGGAGTCTCACGATTTAACAATCACGGCCCATATAGGCGTCCCGAATGCACCTGTCTCTCGTTGCCTGTGGCGCCACAACATAGCCACTCACCCTTACCCTTTCCACCCTTTTTTTTGCCACGCCCCCTTACCTTTTCCACCCCTTATTTTAGCCACGCCCCCTTACTTTTCCCTCTTTTTTTTTCTTTTTTTTTTTTCTTTTTTTTTTAGCCACGCCCATTATCGTTTCTTCTCTTTTATCCACCTGCTCCCAAACTCTGAAACGGAGGCGAGAAGAGGATGCTTAAAATACGTTCATAATTAGAAGATGAGGGAGAAACGGAGGGGGGGGGGGTTCACGCACGTTTCCCCGCCATTGGGACTGAGAGACGGAGAGGGAGAGGGGAGGGAGGAGGGGGGAGAAAAAAGAGAGGGGAAAGGAGTGGAAGAGAGAAAAGGAGGGAGAAAAAAAGAAAAAGATAAAAAGAAGGGGGAGGAGGAAGAGATAGGAAGAGGAAGAGGAGTAAGAGAGATGAAAGAGAGAAGACGAGAGAGAAGGGAGTGGAAGAGAGAAAAGGTGGGAGAAAAAAAGAAAAAAAGAAAAAAAGAGAAAAAGAAAAAAAGAAAAAGAAAGAGGAGAGAGAGAGAGAGAGAGAAGAGAGAGAGAGAGAGAGAGAGAGAGAGAGAGAGAGAGAGAGAGAGAGAGAGAGAGAGAGAGAGAGAGAAAGAGAGAGAGAGAGAATTATTTCCAAACCAAAGGTAATTTTCTTGAGTTTCCTCACTTGCTTCCCGAGGATTAATTTGCTTCAGACAACAGTGGGTGCAAAGCTAGCACGGAAGGCTCTCTCTCTCTCTCTCTCTCTCTCTCTCTCTCTCTCTCTCTCTCTCTCTCTCTCTCTCTCTCTCTCTCACTCTCTCTCTCTCTCTCTCTCTCTCTCTCTCTCTCTCTCTCTCTCTCTCTCTCTCTCTCTCTCTCTCACTCACTCTCCCTCTCTCTCTCTCTCTCTCTCTCTCTCTCTCTCTCTCTCTCTCTCTCTCTCTCTCTCTCTCTCTCTCTCTCTCTCTCTCTCTCTCTCTCTCTCTCTCTCCTCTTTCTTTTTCTTTTTTTCTTTTTTTCTTTTTTTCTCCCACCTTTTCTCTCTTCCACTCCCTTCTATCTATCTATCTCTCTCCCCCCCTCCCTCCCTCCCTCTCCCTGTATGTGTGTGTGTGTGTGTGTGTGTGTGTGTGTGTGTGTATCTGTCTTTAAATCTTTAAAAGGCACATATATTTATGTGTGAGCACCTACAGTACATACACACCAATATATTAGTATGTGTAAAAATTCTAGCACATGTTTTGAATGTCATAATCGTGACGATGTATAAAGACCTTGCTATTATTTTTTTTAACATACACGTTTTGACGTTCATCCGTTTGTTGAAAAGTTGCATAAGCCCATGTAGCCGTGATTTTGCAACCTGGTGCATGCTGATGAAATGAAAACTATGAAGAGGTGTGTAGGTTGCTTGTGTTTCTCTCACGCGTCGAACAAGGTGTCACTGCACGTAATCACGCTGAACAAACGCATGCCAATTAATTCCGGTGACTTTGCACTGTCACTGTTGCGTTCATTAGGAATTAAAGCGTGAATAATACCATACGAGCTCTTATCATACCGTGCCAGTACATATCAATTAATTAACTTCTCCCTCCACGAACTTGCAAGTAATGGAGGGAAAGTGCAATCAAGGATCTTGCCAATCTAGGCGTGACCATCAGAGCCAGGCTGGATCGTGAATTAAATAGCTTGTCGACCACTTAATTACCTCACCTGTGTAAATACCTGCAAACGATAGGTTCGCGTGGCGCCGGAACGGGGGTGACCGCAGCGTAACCTTTATGGCGAGAGGGAGAGAGGGAGGGGGAAGGGAAAGGGAAAAGAGGAGGAAGAGAGGGAAGGAAGGGGGAGAGGAACAGAGGGAGGGGGAGGGAAAGAGGAGGAAGAGAGGGAAGAAAGGGGGGGAGGAACAGAGGGAGGGGAGGAATAGGAGGAAGAGGGAGAAGGGAGGGAAAGAAGGGGGAGAGGAACAGAGGGAGCGGGAGGGAAAGGGGAAAGAGGAGGAAGAGAGGAAGGAAGGGGGAGAGGAACAGAGGGAGGGGAGGGAAAGGAGAAGAGGGAGAAGGGAGGGAAAGAAGGGGGAGAGGAACAGAGGGAAGGGGAGGGAAAGGGGAAAGAGGAGGAACAGAGGGAAGGAAGGGGGAGAGGAACAGAGGGAGGGGAGGGAAAGGAGGAAGAGGGAGAAGGGAGGGAAAGAAGGGGGAGAGGAACAGAGGGAGGGGAGGGAAAGGGGAAAGAGGGAGAAGGGGGGAAGGAAGGGAGAGAGGAAAAGAGGGAGGAGAGAGGGAAGGCAGGAACAGAGATAGGGAAATGAGGGGAAGGGGAAAGGGGGAAGGAGTGAGAAAGGAAGTAAAGAAGGAAGGAAGAAATGAAGACAAGAAGGAGGGAAGATAGAGGGGGAGATAGAGAAGTTAAGAGGTTAGAAGAGAGAGAGAGAGAGAGAGAGAGAGAGAGAGAGAGAGAGAGAGAGAGAGAGAGAGAGAGAGAGAGAGAGAGAGAGAGAGAGAGAGAGAACGAAAAAGAAAAAAAAAGGATAGAGAAGATAAGTAAGTAAATAATTATCTCATCAAGACTTTAGCTGAATATAAAGTGGATTAATCAAATTAATCCGAGCAACAGAAGCGAAAACAAGCGCTCCCGTTTTAATTCCCTAGTGGGTTGAAGCTGCAGGACGGGAAGCATAATAGACCCTGGGCCTATTCTCGCTCCAAGATGAGGTTCCGGCAAATATCTCCCCAGACCTTCGCCGGCCGCATCCAGCCGCGAAATTGCATGATTATCGCCCGCGAACATTAGCTAAATGGGCCTCATCGTCTCAGGGAACATTGTTATGGGAAGCGGACTTGAGTCACTCTAACCTCCCCCCCCCCACTCCCCTACCCCTTACCCCGTTCCCCCGACCGCCCATCCACTGCGCCGCTGTTGAGACTTAAGAATGACCTCCGAGTGAAAGCTGCGATCTGACTCATTCAGTCACGCACAAATCCGATTAATGTTGTTAAATATTTTGGTTTTGGGGACACGTTTTTCAGTTATTGTGTATATTTTTGCTGTGAGATTTTTTTTTACCTTGTATGCCTCTCATCATCCACTTTCCAGACCGCTCCTGTTCTACGAAGTATTCATAGCGTTGGTTCATTTAACATTTATATATTTAATACATCATAGCTGAGCCCAAGACTACACGCGAAAACGACCGGATCTCTGCCGTTAGTGTATGGAATTGCTGTAAAATTGTGATGCAGGCTTGATTAAGTGCCAGAATAAGCATATGATTCACGTTCGTTTGTTCGCCGGCGAGGAGGATGTGCGTGGGTCTTATAACTTGTTCATGGTACCGTCACTCACACAAGCTAGTTTCGTAACACTATTCCTCTCCTTTCTTCACGCTTCCTATCCCCGCCAAGACCATCCCCTGCAGCCCGTGTTTTCCATGACATTCTCCTCGAATTTTACCCCAAAACACCTACACTCTTCCTGTAGGACTTTCATACTGTCACTCCTTGTAGGATACAAACCCCGTCGCCGTCCCCCTCGATCCTACGCATCCTGTAGGTCGAGCGTGAAGGATATATCCCCGTCACGGTAAGGAGAGCACATATCCTCGCCTCTCGGACGCCCCGGGGCAGCGCCTGTGCGTGGACGATGTCTTGGCGAAGTTAGCCAAGCATAACGATGTGAGGGACCCAAGGCGCACGCTGTCTGCCGCTCTTTGTTTCCTCTTTCTCCTCTTTCTGTGCCACGTATCGAATGGGCTCTGGAGGGAGGGGCGGGGCGCGCGGAGTGCAGTTGGGAAGGTCTGCAGGCGAGGGAAGCAAGCGCTCCTTCGCCCCTTTAGGGTAATGGCTTTTGGCGAAGGCACTCCCAAGCGGCGTCACTGATCTTCCCTTTGCGAACTAAGTTTAAAACCTCATGGTAGCCAAGGGAGGAGGGCGGCTGTCTTCAAGACCATATGGCTGCGAAGAAATGAAAGTAATAGAAATCTAAGGCCGTTTGTTCATCTGAATAAACAGAAAAGAGAGGATAAAGAAAAGGCTCCTAGATGTAAAGATAAAGTCCAGCCCTGTGGGTTCGGTGCTCGCATGGTCGACGCCACTGGTGTATAGCAAGGAGATTTGGGCTTTAAAAGCTGATTTGAATGTCAAGGACAATAGAAAACGACGATTAAAGAAGATTCTAGGCTTTTTTAATTGCTATTTTTATTATATGTCTCTGGTTATTTTGAGTTCATTCTGCTTTAAGGAAAAACTATTTTTACGAAGTTTCAGAGTTCAACAGCTGAACAGTCTCACTCGGATTTACAAAACGAAATCAGTCACATTGTTAATCACCAGGAGGGTGAGTGTGCGTGTGAACATATATAGATATATTTGTGTTTGTGCGTATGTGTGGGATTAGCCAAGAGTTTCCCTCCGTTGGAGTTTGCGTGGGAGTAGAAGGGGCAGAGGAAAAGGCACAAGGACGAAAAGAAAGGGAACGAAAAGTGGAAACAGAGAACGGAAAAGATAAGTAAAGCAAAGAAA
>NC_061848.1:13872498-13882498 GCF_019202785.1 Penaeus chinensis
CTTGCTACCCCCATGATCTGCTGCCGAAGGTTCGAATTTCGCCCTTGAATCGTCATCTTAGGTCGGCGTCGTTCTCAGCTTACGAGAAACGGGGCGACGGGTGGCAGGCGGTGGCGGTGGCGGCGGCGAAGCGACAGTCTGCGTCGGGCTGTTATAGGAGTGAGGTGTGTGCTGCGTCGCTCCTCGGAGAGCACTTCGAGGGAAGACGATGTTGTCGGTGCGTCCCTGACGTCGGAGGGATTCGGGTGTGACGCTTGTTTGGGGATTGCCGTGTGTGGGTTGGTTCTCCCACGGTGTGTGGGCGAATAAGATTGATAGATTTTGATGTATTTAGTTTCTTGGTCATTGTCAGCGAGAGACCAACCCGTTGCTATCATTTATAGAGGTTTGAAGACCATCTTTTTGTTGTCCTTTACAAAAACATGATGACCAGCTTGTCGTTAGGAGTTACAGGTGACTTCCGGTGCCGAGTGTTCCGGAAGGACCGAAGATCCTGAACCCCTTCGCGTGCCATCGGATGCCCCCGGACGAGCTTGGGCGTCCGTGCATGACAGGAAAAAAGAAGAGCGAATGGCCTCCCTCTTCCCTTCGCAGGAGGATCACAAACTTTAAAACAAACAGTCAAACAAACTAACAGACAAGGAGGAACTTTGTCGGCCAAAGGATAATTTTGTTCGTAAACTCTGCGAGAACTTCTTGCTCTTAGGTGTTATTTCGTGTCTCTAGGTCATGCAGAAGAAAAGTTCAGCGACAACTTGAGCAGAGGCTTTAAGTTGTTTGGTTTAAGAGCCCCCTGGGTAACCTTAATCCTTAACTCGTTGCAACTCTTGAAGCCTTCATGAGAAATGCCACAAGTTCAGGACTTGTTGTTGAAGTAGATCCCGGTGCCGTTCGAGGTGCCCCGCTCTCCGGGCCCCTGGCTACTGCAGCCCAGAAGGCCCGGGCGCGAAAGGCCCTCCACTCCCTGTGACGCGACTGGGCTGGCCAGAGGTCGTGACGGGTTCATTAGACGGCCATCCTTCCCGTCTTGGCCAAAGGACGTGACGAAATCCCCACGGGCGCAGAACTCGAGACACAAGTTTGTTCTCATTCGCCGCCAGCTCTGAATTTTGGCTTGTGAGGTATAGTGATACTCGCGCAAGTCCGCACACGCGTGCACACACACACACACACACACACACACACACACACACACACACACACACACACACACACACACACACACACACACACACTCTCTTTATCTCGTTCTCACACGCACAGGCACATGCACACGCACACACACACTCTCTTTATCTCGTTCTCACACGCACAGGCACATGCACACGCACACACACTCTCTTTATCTCGTTCTCACACGCACAGGCACATGCACACGCACACGCACACGCACAACACATTCACTCACTAACCCACTCACACCTATCAGCACTCTCACATAATCGCGTCGTAAATGTGACGATGGACTTCAAAAGAAAATAGGAGGAAAGAAAAGAAAATAGCTACGGCGACTTTAAGAGCGAGGCGGCGGGCGACACGCGATAGCTTCCTCAATATCAGGTTTATGGTACGGTGGAATTGCGATGTCAGAGCTCCTCGGGCGGGGAGCACGTGTTGCGTCCCTGGCCCTGACGACGGCGGGAAGTGCCAGGTCCTCGCGGATAAGGGGGCAGGGGGTGGGGGAGGGGGGAGGGACGGGGCTAAGCAGCAAGATTTAACAAGTGTTTGCAAGAAGGGGCGGTGGAAGGGGGATAAGCTACAGGATTTTACAAGAGTTTCCAAGAGTTCTCGCCATCCGATCGCGCGCGTGAGAATAACGTGAAGATGGCAAACGTCGAGTAACAAAAGGAGGATTTTCTCAAGTCGTCGATCTGCCTTCTTATCGCCGCGGCTCATCTCGGAGGCGGACGGAGGAAGGCGTAAGGCAACCCGGCCGTCGCGGAGGGCGCAACAGGAGAACTTTTTAACCGGATTTTCCCGCTAAAGGGGTTTGCGCAGGTCGTGATAGGAAAGGAACTTGAGGGGTTATGTACGGATAGTAATTGGTAAGAAAAGGGAACAGGAGAGGAACGAAAGAGGGAAATAGAAAGCAAGGAACGATGGGACGTAGGGAGAGAGGAGGAGCTGGTGGCATGGGAGAGGGAAATAGGAGGGAAGAAAGGAAAGAAGGAAGAGGGAAGAATGGAAGAGAATATGTGGCTGATATCACTAGTTCGTGATGATATTTCACAGACAGACAACGTGAATGTTTTGCAAGTACATATTAAAAAAAGGGAAAGTACAATACCAAACGATAAAAAAATAGATGAGAGAGCACGGATAATAACACGCCTCTAACACGATAAACACCGACGCTGCAGAACAGAGTCGAGAACGCACGTGGCGGGTTGAGCGACCCAGCTGGTTGACAAGAACGTGACTCAACCCTTCAACAAGTGACGGCTAAAAAGACCAGCGGGCGCGGGATTTCGTTATGATCTTCCCCGCCGGGATCACTGACAGAGACGGATGCGAAGGGACCTGCGAAATATTGGCCGGGTTTATCTGCGCGACGAAATGCAAGCCGCGGGATGCTGAATGTCACGAAGATACTGCCGCCGGAGGAGATCGAGTCGGCATCCGGCGCCGCCCGCTGGCCGTCCGCCGCTTCGTTGGCGTCGGCGATTTTGTCTTTGCTTTCGGTTATAGGTTTTTGATTGTTACTGTTATTAGGGTTGTTGTCATCGTTATTATTACTAATGGTATTATTATTATGGTTTTGTTACATTTTTGTTAGAGTTTAGTATTTATTACATTTATTTAGCCGATTACCATCTGAGAATATGTCACAATGTGTCTCCTCACATCTCCAGATCCTTGAAAACTAAAAACACAATGATGTAATGCAAGTGTGAAACAAAATGAAATTCTGAATAAAAAGAAAATAAGAAAAAAAAAACAAAAAACAAAAAAAAAGGAAGAAAAAATAAGTCTGACATGAACAGTGCCTGTCCCGCCTGTCCTCGGTGCCATCACAGTGCCAAACCGTAACGCTTAGCAAGAATCCCGTGTCGCCGTGAGTGCCAGTGCCGCAGTCCTCCCAAGATGCCGCACATGGTGGGTCACTCCGCGACGCTGCCTGCCCGCACCCGCCGCAGGAGCCGCAGCTCGGGCCGCAAGCTGTCCCAGTGCCTCTCCCCGCCTGCGGCTGACTTCTCGGATGCAGAGAATACAGGTAATGAGAAGTAGAGGGATAGGAAGGGGGGGAGGGGGGGAGAGGATAGAGGAAGGAGAGGGAAGAAAGAGACAGAGAGAGAGAATTGTGTGTTAGTCTGATATATCTTTGTCATTATTATGCATAAAAGGTGCAGAGAGAAGGAATAAATATCACACCTAGAAATTACGAAAGGGCCAGCAGCATGATGAACACCGCCGGCAGCAGAAGCGAAGTCGGGCGCGTGAGAGCCGTCCGTCCTCGGCTTGCATTGTCGCCGTGACAGGTATTGCGTCCGGCAGGGGGCAATCAGGATGTCAGGAGATTTGCGCGAAAATCCTTCTTCTGTCCTTGCCTGACTTTCCTTTCGGGTTTTTCATTTTCTTTTCGATTCCCTTATCCCGTTTATTTTTTTTCTCTCTCTCGTTTTAACAATGGAACTGCCTATTCTTACTTTCCCTATTTTCTATCCCCGCTCTTTACTAAGTCTTTTTCAGTTTGGTTTTCATCTCCGCCTATTCCGACTTCTCTCCTTCCCTTCGCTATACATGAAAGCAAATAGTTTCTGTCAAAGTAATCACGTCCCAAAGTTTATTTTTAAGCCACAGCCCATCATAGCTCCCTGGCATGCGACATACACACATACTCAGTGGCAGGTGTCGTTGATGATGCTTACACGGAATGGCAGCAGCGTCGACACCACCTCGCAGATCGCGGCAACCCTTCCTCCAATCACCCTGTAAAAAGAAAGAAAATGAGAGAAAAATATAAAATTACAACGTCCTGTTTTCCTTCCATCACAAGTCTTATTTTCCTTCCGCCCCGTTTTCTGTTTTCCAGGACATGAAAGTGTTTATTGAGATGGCGTTCGCGTGTCAGTTGGTTGTGAGTGCAAATATCAAAACAAATACATGTCGGAAACACGTTTCTTGGCCTCCTCTTGATCTGGCAGGGTAAACTTTGAACCTTCGGGGAAGAGAGGAAGTTGTGAGGGAAAGAGGGGAAGGGGAGGGGGATGCGAGAAGAGGGGGAGAGGGGAAGGATGCGAGGGGAACGCCAGAGTGAATCAGGAGTGACAAGGAACGTCCCAATCAGGAACCAGTGTCAGCAAGACATATGCGGCAGTTACGGCACATCGTAAGAGCCTCTGCCTGATCACGCCGCTGTTCTGGCACTCTCTATAAACTTGGCACTGCTGGTGATAGAGGAGAAACATGATGTTCGACGTGCTCCTTTGTGTGTGTGTGTGTGTGTGTGTGTGTGTGTGTGTGTGTGTGTGTGTGTGTGGGTGTGTGTGTGTGTGTGTGTGTGTGTGATGTTTCGGCTGAACCATTGCGGATTTCACTTAAGACGATGCTACTACCACCACCACTACTACAATTATTTCTACTATTTTTATTATTCTACTAATGCTGCTATTACAGATTAAACTATAACTAATGTTATTTTTGCATTTTCTGCTATTGCTATTCCCACAGTTGAGACTTTAATACTACTAAACCAGCCGAAGCAACTGAAAGATTTTTCTCGTCCACCTGCGCATCGCTGTGGCCGTGACGTCACGTTCCCTTAAACACATTCCTTTGTGCAATTGTTCAATGAGCTTCGATGGCTTGCAATGACCATGACTCGTTGCGTTCTTTGTTTTCTTCTGCCTTTCGAAAGTGCTTTTTTTTTTTTTTTTTTTTTTTTTTGTCTTTTTTGTCTTTTTTTTTTTTTTTACGATTTTCCGATTCCATTTAAATTTGCGTAAGTGAAACAAGGGGAAAAGGCTCGGTTTCGAAGCTTCAGATGGGTCGAGTTCTTTGTTTCTGAGTGCGGGGAGTGACACTCGATAATAATCAGGTAAACATTTGGCGCCGTTTTGTATCTGCAGCTAATTTCCGTGTGTGTGTGTGTGTGTGTGTGTGTGTGTGTGTGTGTGTGTGTGTGTGTGTGTGTGTGTGTGTGTGTGTGTGTGTGTGTGTGTGTGTTTGTGTGTGCGCGTGCGCGCGTGCGCGTGACGAAGTGAGAGAGAGAGAGAGAGAGAGAGAGAGAGAGAGAGAGAGAGAGAGAGAGAGAGAGAGAGAGAGAGAGAGAGAGAGAGAGAGAGAGAGAGAGACGTAGGTTACCATGGCATGGCGCAGATTCGCCATATTGCGCCAGCGAGGTACGACAAACACCCTCCTCCCCCTTTCCCTCCCGTCCCCTCTCCCCTTCTTCCTCCCTTCCCCTCTCACCTTCTCCCTCGCTCCCCCCTCCCCGTCTCCCTCCCTCATCTCCCCCTCCCGCTCGCTCCCCTCCCCCCCTCCCTAGCCTCCCCCTGCCCGCCATGCTCCTCGTTAGCAACAATAGTGACATGTTGGTTAATGCAGTAGTCAACAATGGTGAGCTCCTCGCTGAGACGGCGCTGCGACACGCGACGGGAGGCAGCCATTATGCCCATTGACGTCCTCCTCGCCCATTGATCTCTTATCTAAAGGGTATCGAACCGGAAGCATCGGCGAGGCGACTTTTCCTCCGGCTCTTTCCCGCTCGTCGTTGCAACCTTGCATTCGCCTTATCTGTAGATTACTGAATGCATTAACCAGGGCTTAACTCTGTACCATCTGGCTTGATAATTGTAGATAATGTGTATGCTATTTTTTTCTCTTTTTTTTCTTGCCCGACGGATACGAAGAGGGTAAATGCCGTCTTTGTAATTAAAACGCATTTCATGTAATGAATAAAGAAGCCCTGAAGGCAAAGTGTGCTTGAATTCTCTCCTCCATCACCCCCTCTTATATACCTCACCCCCCCCCCCCTTCCCTTTTTCTCCTTCAACTCTTTTCTCCTTTCCTTTCCGTCTCTTTTCTGTCTATCTCTCCTCATCGACGTAACCCCTACCTCCCTCTAACCCTCACTCCACCATCTCACCCTCTCCCCCACCTCCCCCAAGCTCCTCCCCATCCCCCCCTGTTCCTCCCCACCTCCTCCCCGCCTCCCCATTAGGCTATCCTACTCCGTTATACCAGGTTCCCGCGAATAAGGACGATCCCCAAGGCGACTGGATCCCATTAATCGGCGTCGCGTAATGGGGTCGGTCGGTTAGCATACCAATGGTCATGAGCGCCCAGGTAATGGCCCTATAAACGCAGGGCTTACAGAGTCGAAATGGCCGATTAAAAAGTCAGAAAAAAAGAAGACGAAATAAAAGAAAACGTGAGCGGAATAAAGAAAATATGGGGGGGGGGGGGGAAGGGGGAGAATTATTATCATATATTAATTGCGTTCTCGTTTAGGTGGGTGATGTATAGGCCTATCCGGTCTTCCTCTCTTCGCTCGCTTTTATCTCGCTCCACGGACTTCCTGGACCTGGGATTGACTTGCTTCGTTAAGTGAATGCCGAAAGCGAAAGAAGGGAAGGGGGGGGGGGGGAGTGGAGGAAAGGAGGAGATGGGGGGGGAGAGAGAGATGTGGGGAGGAGGAAGAGAGAGAAAGACAGAGAAAGAAAGAGAAAGAAAGAGAAAGAGAAAAAGAGAAAAAGAGAAAGAGAAAGAGAAAGAGAAAGAGAGAGAGGAAAAGAGAAAGAGAAAGAGAGAGAGAGAGAGAGAGAGAGAGAGAGAGAGAGAGAGAGAGAGAGAGAGAGAGAGAGAGAGAGAGAGAGAGAGAGAGAGAAAGAGAAAGAGCGAATAGAAAAGAAAGAAAAAGAGAGAATAGAAAAGAAAGAGAGAGAGAGAGTGATGGGGGGAAAAGAGAGATCTTTATGCAGATTATATTAATCCTTAGCATAAACCACGAGTTCCATAGACTACCGAAACGATATATATACACACCATTATCAATTAATTATCTCTTCAATATCTCCCCGGGCCATTTGACGCACATGATGGAATTTGCTCCCCTTTCGAAAGTGTATTTCGACGCCTCTTGCGAATTTAAAAAGCAAGATTAATGCGATCAGACGCTCAGTAAAATTAATATCACTGCCACAATCACCGCCACGAGCGTCAGTGTACTTCGTAAGGCACAGATGTTAGGCCCATTTGGCAGACATATGTTCAGCCCCTTCCCTCCCCTCCCCCTCCCCCCCTCTCCTCGTCCTGTGTACCCCCCATCTTCTCTTTCTTTCTTTTCTCTGAAATGTAATTACGTCAAGTGTCAAGTACTGTACATCATCTGGTCTGTGTGATATACTAGTCTTTCTGTCTCTCTCTCTCTCTCTCTCTCTCTCTCTCTCTCTCTCTCTCTCTCTCTCTCTCTCTCTCTCTCTCTCTCTCTCTCTCTCTCTCTCTCTCTCTCTCTCTCTCTCTCTCTCTCTCTCTCTCTCTCTCTCTCTCTCTCTCTCTCTCTTTCCATCAGTCTTATGTGTGTGTGTAACGCGCACTTGTGCATTAGCATATGCATGACATGTATGAACATATGGCCACATTTGTAAACATTTATTCGGACATACATGCATATACGCATTCAAACTACCAAACAGATAAATGAAATAAAACCCAGCTTTGCCGAGCGCTTTCCCCGGCCGCCCGAGCCCAGAGCCGGATCGCGCCCTTTCAGCAATTCATGGGAAGGAAAGAGTCGTGAAGAAGGAAGGAAGTAGCGCTCAGGGCTTAGACGCGGCAGAGTGGGCGTTCCGCTCTGATACCCCGAGGAAAGTGTGCGGAAGGCGGTGTGGGTGTGCGAAAAGCGAGGGTGGATGGGGGTGGGTTGGGAAGGGTAGTGGGGTGGGCGGGGAAAAGCAAGGGTGGAAGGGGGTTGGCGGGGGCAAGGCGGGGTAGGGCACGGGAAGGGTTGGTCTACGTCCTCAGAATATCGTGACCGATTTGATTTTTTGGGATGATTTTACACTGATTTGCTTATATTCTTCCTCTCTCTCTCTCTCTCTCTCTCTCTCTCTCTCTCTCTCTCTCTCTCTCTCTCTCTCTCTCTCTCTCTCTCTCTCTTCTCTCTCTCTCTCTCTCTCCCTCTCTCTCCCTCCCCCCCCCTCTCTCTCTCTAGGCTCACTCTATCATTATACTATTCATCTTTCTTCAAATTTTCTTCTTCTCCTTTAGCGTTCTCCTCCTTTGCATACTCGTTCCTTCTCTGGATTCCTGTTTGCGTCTGCGGTGCGTCATTAATTAAGATAATTACGTTCTCCCTCCTCCATTAGCCTGTTCCCCCACTCCCTGTGCTGCCCCTACCCCCCGACCCCCGACCGCAGTGTCATTCCTCATGGCGCATGTCATTCCTGCCAGCCTTGACCCATCTTTTTGCTCATGTCACAGCATTCCTCTCCGCTTGGCTCCCTTGTCTGTCTTCTTGTTTCCCTTTTCGTTAAGGTGTTTTTTTGAGTCATTATACCATTCGAGTTCCAAGTTCGTGTCTTGCTATCACCTCCTCCCTTTCCTCAAAGAATAAATACATTGATAAGTAAGATTAAATAATAGAACACAAATGATAGCCAATCATTGGAATTAAAAAAAAAACGGCCTGTATGCCATTTTTTTTTTCTATCTGTTGCCAATTTCTCGAACGCGTGCAGCAATGAAGGCTCTGACAGAGTGAAAACTTAACCATTTAGGATGAAACCAAAATGAGGGGAAAAGGGGAGATTACTTTGCGTTTTAATGGTAGTGCACCATGAGGTAGCGGTTGAGGGAGAGAGCGGGTGGGAGGGGAGGTGTGGGGGGGGGAGGGGCACCCAGCTCCCTCTGGTACAAAGGTCGCCCTCAACATTTACACCTACCTTTCGTGAAGCCTTAAAGGTCGCTCTGATAACCGTCTCACCCCCTAACCCACACCCCATTTCCCATTCGCCCCCCCCACCCCCACCCCACCCCACCCATTACCCATTTTCGTTTCTCACTTTCACGTGAATGTTTCACGTGTGATCTGAAATGCGTCGAAGAAAGGCGTGCCCGTGTGGTTTCTTCTTATTTTCGTCTTCCCTTTCTTCTTTCTATTATTCTCTTTTTCCATCCTTCTTTTCTCTCTACGCTCTCTCTCTTCGTGAACTTTATGGAACCAGATATCACCTAATGAGAGAGAGAGAGAGAGAGAGAGAGAGAGAGAGAGAGAGAGAGAGAGAGAGAGAGAGAGAGAGAGAGAGAGAGAGAGAGAGAGAGAGAGAGGGAGAGAGAGAGAGAGAGAGAGAGAGAGAGAGAGAGAGAGAGAGAGAGAGAGAGAGAGAGAGAGAGAGAGAGAATGATTGAGTGAGTGAGTGAGTGAGGGGATGGAGGAACCCAGAAATACTTACAGACAACCCGAACTCGACAAGATGAGTGGGTGGGGGGGGGGGGGGGGTGAGGGAGGAGCAGACAAACACACTGGCATTTTCTGGCCAGACAGACGCCTCAGCTCCTGTCAGCGAGGCATCCTTTTTTGGAGAAAGAAATTTATTACTGTCATTAGCAGTCAACATTGTCTAATGTCCTGCGATAACACAAAAGATCATCCGGTGTTTTGCTTGCATTGTATAATTTTTACTAATTTCTGTCTCGCTTTTCCTGCAGGTAAGATTGTGAGGACGTGGTCTGGCGATGTGAAGGCCAGGTATGTGGAGAGCT
Organism: Penaeus chinensis; assembly: GCF_019202785.1. NCBI lineage: Eukaryota > Metazoa > Arthropoda > Malacostraca > Decapoda > Penaeidae > Penaeus > Penaeus chinensis. The sequence goes on from NC_061848.1 coordinate 13,882,204, forward strand.
TCCCTTTCTGTCGCTCTGTCCGCCGGGCTGTCTGTCTGTCTGTCAGGCTGGCTCTTTATCTGTGTCAATTTGTTTTCCGGTCTGCCTGTCTTTGGTCTATTTCGCCGTCTTTTTATGCGTATCTCTATCTGTCTATCTTTGTCTCTCTATCTTCGTGTCAGCTGGTCACCTTCTGCCCATCCTCGGACGCGATTGACCGTTGCCCGCCTAAGTGTCGTCACGATAAAAACTGTGATTATTCTCCGTGGCAATTTCTTCGTTTTTTAAAGAAAGGAAATGGGTATTTAGGAAGTAG
>NC_061848.1:13884998-13897498 GCF_019202785.1 Penaeus chinensis
AAGAAGGGAGAGCCACATGCGCGGAGGCCAGCGCCTGCCCCTCCCTGCCCAACTCCGAAGACAATATCTTCGCGGGCCGACCATTGCCCCGGGCGTAACACTAGTGGGGCTCGCAGGTGGACCCCGACCCCTCTTCCCCTCCGCCCATCGCCCTCTCCCCTCGTACCCACACACCCACAATCTCATGCGGGCTCCAGGACCTAGAAAATGCTACTAGGACGGCCTGAGCTCCCCGGTGCGAATAAAGAAATACTCTTTCTTTGTTATATATATATATTTTCCTTTTTGTTTCATATACACTTAATGAAGAGGGGCACGGATTAGGCCTAATTTTATCCCGAAGAGTAAGAATTATTATACGTTGAGCAATATAATATCGGCATATTACACGCCAAACAAATTGCATACCATGAGGGCGCACTACATATTCATGGGCGTTACTTGCATTCTGACCCCCTCCCACCTTTCATCTGTCGGCGTGCGCTCCTGTTAAAAGACGTACAAAAAAAGAAAAATATACATGAATACACACGAACAACAGAGTTAAACGCGCCGGATGAAGAACGAAAATGAATGGCGAAAGAAGAAAAAGAAATAAGTGTAGTCAAGGAAAATAAGCATGAACGACAGAGAACAAATGAAACGAAAGAAAGTGAACGAAGGTGAAAGACGAATGAAAAATGAAAAAGATATATTTATTGTTTTTTCTCCGCTTGAGTTCCCCTCACGATTTTCTCGGATATGTCTCCTTCGCCGCAATGTTTTGGTTGAGCGGCCGGCGGCGCCCTCTTCGCACGGAGGGGGAGCTCTCGAGGGGGATTTGCGGAGAGGGAAGCGCCGCGCAAATACTCGAAGCTGTTGGATGGCTGGATGAAGGAAAAGGCTTTGGGAAAGAGTTGGGTGAGGAGAGGGAAGGGAAGGAGGAGAAGGGAGGGCAGGAGGAGAAGGGAGAGTAGGGAAGAGAAGGAAGGGAGGGAGAGAGAGCGAGCGAGTGACAGAAAGAAAGCAGTAGACAGATACGTAATCAGGCAAAGAAGAAACAGGCAGAAATCGACACCAGAAACAGAAACATCCTTTTTTACGCATTTGCGGTAGTCTTCGGAAGGTGGACCTGAGCTTTCTCCCGACGGCATCCCCTGTGCTGTCGAAAGCCCCGTCGGCCCTTCGGCTTCGACCCCGCGACCTCCGTGACCCTCGAAATTTGTCGGGTAAATTGGAGCGGCGGGGGGGTGGGGGGGGTCACACGCCGTCATCTGGGGGCGGGTTGTTAGCGAAGAGAGACATGCGCTGCCGACTTTCACTGCTGACGGCCGCTTGGATGTGTAATTGTAGCCGCGGTGTGGCGAACGGGCGGGCGACCGGGCGGGCGGTCGGGCGGGCGAACGGGCGTGCGGGGGCTTGTAATCTTCCATTTGCATCAGATATTTTTCTGCGGCTTTCGGAGGTGTAGATCGTGTTCGAGGAGTTGGGAAATGCCTAGTTGCGAAAGTAGGGTACGCATAAAAAAAAATGTAAACAGATACTGAAAAACATAACAGTAAATTTATGAAAAAAAGAGCCGAATTAAACTGAAGAACAGAAATTCTAAAACAATTTGGCCAATTTCAGCCAGAGAAAAAACGCTGACGGAAAGGAGTTGTCAACCCGAACGTGGTTTAATGTGTCGTTAAGTCGTCGATAATCACATAGGCGTGATGCGCTAACCTCTTCATCATCTCCGTTCTCTTGATTATGGCGCAATTGATAGTTAAATCACAACTGCCAACAATCAGTCACGTGGCCAATTACTTAGTGTTGTCAGCGGGGGCCAAGGGCGAAGCAGGCAGTGAATAATGACCCTCTGCTAATGAGGTGTTCCCTTTGAGCACCTAGTGGATCTCCGCAGTAGAAGCCGTCGAGGCAGGCCATGAAATTGATGTTGCTTTCACGTGATAGGAATTTCGGCTCTGGTATTTTCTACGGCGCTGGGTCTGTGGTGCTGGCTCCTTCGTAAAATGCCAATTCATTGTTGTGTTGAGCAATATAATCACAAACACGAGATATAGGAAAGGAATTTGAAATATTTTAACCGTCTGTGCATTCATCACCGTTCGTGCGAAGGTCTGCTTTCTGAGTCACATATAAGGAATTTTCCTTTTAGTTGAACGTGAACGTTAGATGACATAAAGACGTTGTATCGCGACGTCCGTTAGCAAACAAGAAGGCCAGAAGAACAAGAGAAGATAAGAAAAGGGGGTAAGCAGAGACTGTCCCTCCTTTCATCAGAAGCAGAAGCTCCAATGTCAGCAGGACAACCGCGCTTTGTCGTTGGCTTAGCGTCGTCCGGGCTCCCACGCGCTTCCTGATATTGTTCCAAATCCAACAGGCTTCCTCCTCCTGCTCCTCCTGCTCACCCTGCTTCCCCTACTCCTTCTGCTCCCCCTGTCTCTCCTGCTCTTCCTGCTCCTCCTGCTCCTCCCGGTCTCATTGTTCACAAGCAGCGAATTAAGCGTGTGCCTGCTTCATTGTTCCATTCGATGAGCGCGCGCACAAGTAATGCAATACTTATAAAGGAGGAGTTTTATCTTTCGTGGCGGGAAGAAGGAAGGTTAAATAGGCAGAGGTTAGTTATATTTTTATCTTGGGGTTTGTTTTGTTCATGGCAATTCCACGAGTGTTCTGTTTGACTTGAGAAACTTGCTGGCGTAATTAGATTCTTCAAGTGGTGACGCAAGGCCGGGGATGAAGGCGGCGAAGGCAATTTGGCCGCCATTAAAGAGACCTTAAATGCGACGCTCTTATGTAAAAAAAGGAAAACGAGATAAAAACAAAAGAAGAAAGGAAACTGATGAAAGAAAGGGGAAGAAAGAGAGGAGAGAAAGAATAGAAGGAAATATGATTAATTAAAGAAAAAAAGGATGAAAGAAGGGGGAAGAAAGAGAGGAGAGAAAGAACAGAAGGAAATATGATTAATTAAAGAAAAAAATGATGAAAGAAGGGGGAAGAAAGAGAGGAGAGAAAGAATAGAAGAAAGTATGATTAATTAAAGACAAAAATAAAGGTAAGACAGAGAAGATAGAGAAAAGGAGCAAAAGAGGAGATAAATGTAGAAGTCAAGTAACAGAACTTTATGAATTTAAATGCACTGCGCAAAGTAATGAACGTTATAGCTACATAGTCGTGATTACGTCGTTCGTGACTGGACTCGGGAATTTGCGCACTAATTCGCATTTTCAGCTCCATTATGCTATTCGGGCTGGTATGTTTGCCAAGGCCACGTCATTTTCCCTTTTTTTCTTCTTTCTCTTCTTTTTTCCCTGTCTCGGATCTCGTGAAGGAACCTCGGCACAGTCACGAAATATGTCAAGTCTCGATAGGGTGGCTATGTTTATTTTTTTCTCTTTCTCTCTCTGTCGCTGTCTCATTCAGTGTGTCTCTTTCGTTTTGTCTCTGTCTCTCATGTCTAACTCTCTCTCTCTCTCTTTCTCTCTCTCTCTCTCTCTCTCTCTCTCTCTCTCTCTCTCTCTCTCTCTCTCTCTCTCTCTCTCTCTCTCTCTCTCTCTCTCTCTCTCTCTCTCTCTCTCTCTCTCTCTCTCTCTCTCTCTCTCTCTCTCTCTCTCTCTCTCTCTCTCTCTCTCATCTCTCTCTCTCTCTCAATCTCTCTCTCTCTTACACTCCATCCCTCGCCCCTTACCCCTACCCCTACCCTCTTCCTTTCCCTCCCTCCTTCCCTCCCTCTCGAACAGTGGAAATACAGAAGTAAGAAAATAGGAGGAAATAGAAGGAGGAAGAAGGGGAAGGAGGGGTGATTAGGGAGGGGGGGGGGGGCATGCTCGAAACGCTGGCTGTTTGTTTGCGATTTCCTTTGTTTGTTTGGAGTTGTCTTGGGGACGAGCTGTGTTTAGGTCATCAGCGTTATCTCTTATCTCCTTCGCTTCCTTTTATTATTGTCTTTCCTTTCCTTTTGTTGTGGGTTTAATCGTCGTGTTTTTATTGTTTTTTTTTAAGCGAAGCATTTCTTGTTTTTTTTCTGAGGTTACTTGGCAGAGTTGGTATTATTTTTGTTTATTTTGTTATATTATTATTTTTATTGAATTTTATGCCGCCGTTGTGGTTGTTTATTTGTCATACCTCATGGCAAATAAACCATGAGTGTAGCACTGAATTACCTGTTTGAGATTTCCTTGATTTATTTCAAATCGAATATTGTGCAAGAGACGGAAATACCTTTAGCATTACAGAGCAGGTGGAACCATAGAACTTCCCCCCTCCCCCCCAAAAAAAAATCCTTTGTGTGTGAAAAACGGGAAAAATAAAATTGTATATCGTATGAAAACCGGCGCACCTGCTGGTAATGAGTACCTGGTGGCTGCCACGGCGACTGCGTTCGTTCGCTTACATTTTCGTTCCTCGGAGTCGTTGAGTTGTTCGTCTGAGTAATGATTTCGTTCCAAAATGGCAACAGTTTTCCTTATCTGTCTTTACAGTATGTTCACTGTGGTAACATTTGCGTTATCTAGCCATTTGTTCGCTATAGGAACGCTTTTGATCTCTCTCCAGCAGTGGCGTGTGTGATTTGAATATTGATAGCTACGCTGTTCTTCAGAAAACGCACGACTGTATTTATTTTCAGAACTTGAAAAAATATGTAATCTAACAGCTCAGGGGTAGCAGAGGTATTTGTGTCGGTTACATGTACTCAGCGACCACAAGTACCTTTATTCTATAATGTTACGGCCGCTTCACCTTCACCTCACGACCGCGCTAAGTCCTTCAGCTTTCATGTCCGTAATCGCGTTGCCTTGGTAACGTCGCCAAGTACCCCGAGGGCATGTCAGCGCCGCCCTCCTGAAGCCACTTTAAAAGTACCTGCGAGATGTCACCGCCAATTCTCCCTCATCCCTCTCTCCCTCCCTCTCACCTGCCTGCCCCTCTCTCCCGTTCTCCCTCTCTCATTCTCACCTGTTGCCCCTCCCTCCTGTCTGCCTGCCCCTCCACCCCTCCCTCCCTCCCTCCCTCCCTCCCTCTTCTATCCCTCCTATCCTCCATCCCTTCCTCTGTTACCCGTTCGTTCCTCCCTCCCTCTGTCTGCCTGTCTTTCCCTCTCTCCCTCCTCCCTTTGCTACCCCCCCCCCCCTGCCCTCCTTCCTTCGCCGGCGCTTTCCCCGTTCGCCCCGTCAGGTGCGCGTGCGGTACGTCACTATCGCCCCGACGCCCGATAACCGCGACCGTGCCCTGGGTCAGGCTGATGGATGGCGCCCCCGATAGACACGGGCGAGCGGGTTCGGGATAAGAAAGGGCAGGGAGGACGTGACGCGGGCCGGGGGCGGGGCGCGAGGGAGGGGGCCCCGGGTTCGTGTGTGTGTGTGCGTATGTGTGTGTGCGTGTGTGTATGTGTGCGTATGTGTGCGTGTGTGTGTGTGTGTGTGTGTGTGTGTGTGTGTGTGTGTGTGTGTGTGTGTGTGTGTGTGTGTGTGTGTCTACGCACGTGTGTGTGTTCATGTATCTATTTCTACCTTTATCTGTTTGTATATTGTGGTCCGGATTTGTTTCACAATCTAGACGCATTTTCCCTCCTACCTTTTATTCTTCGCAAATCTGGTTTTATTATCTAACAGCCGCGAGTTAATCCACAAAGCCAACCCTGACGTCATGCTCGAGGCTGGTAGCGACGGCGGGCGCGAATCCGCTCGAGAATCACGTATATCCCTCATTATGGCCGCCTCATACCTCACACTCCATACCGGACGGGCGAGAAATTTGGCATGTAACCCTCAGGTAGCTTGTGTCAGGTGGGGGAGGGCGGGGGGCATGGGGGCGTGTCAGGGAATGTGGGGTAAGGTAGAGAAGTGGGATGGGGGTGGGTCAGGTAGGGAGAGGGGGAACGTAAGGGAGTGAGGGGGTGGGGGAGGAGGGTGCCCTAAATCCCTACCGCCCCCCCCCCCCCCCACTTCCGGGCGCAGGATGGAGGCTCAGGATGATTACGAAGGGGAGGGAAAAGCAGGGAAGGGAAGGGGAATATTTTCCTCTCATGGCTATTAGGACTTGGCTCCTCATGTAGGAAGTCACCAGAGGACGTCGTCGGAACACGTGCTGCTCGAACAAATGGGATACGCGCGAGGTAGAATGTGAGAGAGAGAGAGAGAGAGAGAGAGAGAGAGAGAGAGAGAGAGAGAGAGAGAGAGAGAGAGAGAGAGAGAGAGAGAGAGAGAGAGAGAGAGGCATGTATGCAGAAAAAAAAACATGAATAAATAACACACACACGACCAGCAACAAAAAGAAACAAGCAACATACAAAGCAGATAACAAGACAAAAGCAACAGACCCACATCAAATCGTCTGCACAAACAGCCTCCTCCTCGCAGAAGCCCGCCGGTGCCCTGAGTGGCCTGCCTGTAGCGGAGAACACCTGGAATTGAATAAGGTTATGGCAGCGTTGCGGTCGGGTCGTCCGGGGATCTGCGGCGCTGGACCTGCTCGCGGCGTTGTCTTTGCGGGGAGCTTCTTGCGGTGAACTCTTCGTTTTTTTTTTCTCTCTCTCTCTTCTTCAAGGGCAGTGGCAAATCTCGTCTTGCATAAGATTTAACCAATAGGAAGGAGAAAATCTGATTGTAATATCCCTGGTTCTTCTTACAAGGAAATCAGAGCCTAAAATTACACAGATAATAGGTTTATAATCAATACTTAGAAGAGGGAGACAGACCTGATAGTTACGTAAAGTTACAGAAAACCAGTACTTATGAAATAGCGTCCGAACGAATATTTACAAGACAAGTATAACCGAAGACGAGAGTAACTCCCGCCCCGCTCACCTGTCGCGGAACCTCGCTATTATTGTTGTTACTGAAGTGTGAGATGAAGAGATGCGGGTCATGGCTGATGCTGCATCCTTGCTTCTCCCCCTCTGGTCCTCCCTCATGGCCTTGGAAACAGGTCATGAGTTATGTGTCCCCCTCTCATCTTCTCCGTCTATCTGTCTTCTCTCTCTCTCTCTATTTCTTTTTTTTTTCGTTCTTTCTCTCTCTCTCTATCTTTCTTTCTTTCTTTCTTTCTATCTATCTTTCTTTCTCTCTCTCTCTCTCTCTCTCTCTCTCTCTCTCTCTCTCTCTCTCTCTCTCTCTCTCTCTCTCTCTCTCTCTCTCTCTCTCTCTCTCTCTCTCTCTCTCTCTCTCTCTCTCTCTCTCTCTCTCTCTCTCTCTCTCTCTCTCTCTCTCTCTCTCAGTCTCTCTCTGTCTCTCTCTCTCTCTCTCTATTTTATGTATTTTACTTCGCAGTACCCCTCTCCTTCACACTTACCTCCTTCTTCTTCTTCTTGCTCTTCATCTTCCTATTTATCTCACCTTCAGTCCCGTCATTTAAATCCACGCCAGCTCCACATAAATTATGGTTTCATTACATCCCCACGACATTGTGATTATTATTTTATTTCCCTTCGTGTAATTATGATTATTATTTTTATTTTCCTTCTTGTAATTATTCTCGTATTTCTTGTCGAGTATGTAATTACACCTCCGCTCTCTTGGTCGAGCATCCGGCGTGCGCATTGTAGCCTTCACTTGTTATTAGGTCATCGTGTTGGCGGGAGTTTCTCGTTGTTATTTATGGTTCGTCGTGATTGCGTCCCGGTAAATATTCTTTCGAAAGGTTATGGCGAAGCTAATCGTGATGGGCATTGTGAGATTGTGGTATTTGGGATGCATCTCGTGCTGTAATGGTGATGAAAGAGAGATTGCTACTAAGGGCGTTATGGTCTTTAATAACGTATGAAATCTTTTCCTTCCCTCTTCTTCATTTTACGCCTTCTTGCGGTTTCAAGATGAGAGAACAAGACAATAAATCGTAGGCATTTTGTGTGTGTGTGTGTGTGTGTGTGTGTGTGTGTGTGTGTGTGTGTGCACGTGCATGCGCGTACGTGCGTATGTGTGTCCGTCTGTATGTCCGTGATAGAAATGGCTGGACACGGGTCACTTCCGGAATATTCGTCACCCGGACTTCTGTGACCAAACATCCTGCTGAACTTGTGACACGTGACTCTCTGTTCCCCCCGTACGTGTAATGTTGTATCCATCTCCTCTTTCAAACTGCCACAGACTTCAGTGAATTTCCCGGATAGCTATAATTACCCGTTTCCTACCTTTCATTCAGTACCATTTCGTCTGTACCATATGTATTGTACATATACAGTACACATTATAGTGTGAAAAGGGTTATTCCCCTTTTCACGCTAGCTTACTGGGCTGGAAATGGGTTGCGCAGCGAAATCTCGTTGCGGAGAGCCCCTCGGCTGGCTATGGCTGTGGAGGGTGAGCGTCGCCTGCGGTTCTCCCCTCTTCCTCTCCACCTGCCGGAGTCAACACCGTGACAGCGAGGGCCTCCTGGTGCTTGGTGTTTATTTCTTTGTTTGTTTTTCCTCCTCCTACTCGGCGTTCGTCCCCCACGCCACCGCAAAGGATTTTTCGCCGTTCTGTAGCGAAGGATCTTGTCTTAAGTTGTGTCCTCCTGCCATGGGATCTCAGGAGGAAGGACCTTGGGAGACCGTGCTTAGGCCGCGTTTTTCCCATAATTTCCGTGGGTTAGCGCCGCTTAATCCAAACGCAACGCTTGCGAAAAAGCGAGCAATCTGAGAGATATGACTTCTCAAAGGTACACGAAATCCGAGCCCTGTATTCCACAACGGCAAGGCGCGAGGGGGAAGTGCCGCTCGTGTTGAGAGTTTGTTATGGTGTTCCCGGGCCTCCTCCGGCACTTCCTGGCCTCGGGCGACCTCCCAACTGCGCGGAAAAGGCCGCCGTGCAGAGGTCGCCGCTTCAGGCGCAGATGGTCCGAGTGTTCCAGGAAGGGTTTTGATAAGGAGGAAGTCTTTAGAGGGAAGTACTGTTGAATAAGAAGGAAGAGGTATACATAATCACACACACACACACATAGGGGGTGGTGTTTATATACATATATATTAAGTTCGTATTATATATGTTGATTACATCTATATATACACATTAACTTTTCCCATATAGTCACGTTTATATCTTGTCGTTGTCTTTCGGAAAAAGGCTTAGAATGTGAAGTTCCAGTAGGAGTCAATGAAAGTGAAAGAGGCCGCCAGTACGGAAGGGGTCGTGCTGGCCACGTGCTGCACCGGATGTGCCGGGCCGCTGGTTACGATCGCTGCCCCTCCCGCACCCGCCATTGTGTTGCCCAAACACGCCCGAGAGTCACACTCCGTCACCGTTACGAACGCCGCTGCTGGGCCCGGCGCTGGCACAACCCCCTCGCCTCGAGTGACAAGTCCACAGCCCGATCCACTCCGCTTCCTGACCCTTCCACCCCGTCGCGCGATTCGTAACCGTCGAGCGCTCCGCCGCACGCAAGCGACCGTCCATTACCGTCGTTGCCCAACCTAGCCGAAGTAGCTGCCGTCCTTCGTCTTCATTCGGTTCCTGATCTCGCACGACCAGTCGGAAGTCTACCACCGTGACAACCACGCCGTCAACCACTGCGTCAACCACTACATCAACCGCTTCTCTCCCTAAGCCCACTACCACCCCAACCCACCATCAGAAGCAGTTGAAGATCGTAATCAGACCTGCCTCCCATTAGGTTAAACCACTTTTCCATTTTTTATGTTCGAATACAAAATCACCATCTTGGCCGATTAATGGTTGATGAAGTCCATTTAAGTCCAATTATCTTTTTTTCTTCTTCTGTTCCTGCCTTAGATTGGAAGGGAGTCCCGTAACTTAACCTGAGGGGCGCTACTTGGCTGCGTACATAAATCCTGAAGGGCTGGGTTGCCGGTGTGTGCGTGTCTCCTTTGCGCGTGTGTGTACGTCCACGGAAATGACGCTGTATCTGTCATAGTCATTACTGTCACACCTTGTTAAGTCAGGCAGGTGTACTTCGTCTGAAAACCGCCCCTTTTCCTTCGCCAACGCAACACACTTTGTGGTCGATCAACAGACTGGCTCCTCCCACCCTTTTCCTTCTTCTTCTTGCTCTCTTTATCTACTTCAACTTCTACTTTTTTTTTGTTTCTTCTTCTTCTTCTTCTTCTTCTTCTTCTTCTTCTTCTTCTTCTTCTTCTTCTTCTTCTTCTTCTTCTTCTTCTTCTTCTTCTTCTCCTCCTCCTCCTCCTCCTCCTCCTCTTCTCCTCCTCCTCGTCCTCCTCCTCCTCTTCTCTCCTCCTCCTCGTCCTCCTCCTCCTCCTCCTCCTCCTCCTCCTCCTCCTCCTCCTCCTCCTCCTACTCCTACTCCTCTTGGCCTTCCCCTTCTCCGTAACTAGGTTTAATTTAATCCTGCTCATAGTCACACTTTCGCCTTTATCACACCACATAATTATTTATTTCTATTTTTTGCCTATTCATGAAGCATGTTGAATTATTGTTATGAACTGTCAACGTTTTAATTTCTTCCGCTAAAACGTTTCAAAATTTATGAGCCATTCATCTCCGAATACGGCTCGAATATTGATAACTCCGTTGATTAAAAAAAGAAAAGTTAACGTTCTGTCTATTATTATTTGCACGAGCCCCTTACTGTGGGCATGTATAAATACCCTTAACAACCTGGAGTACGTGGAAAGCATGTCAAGTATCGTTCCTCAAGGAGTTTAACATCATCAAACTACCATTAGCACCTTGGTATCAGCCGCACCTGCCCGCGAGAGGGATCGTTACCTCCTCCAGGCCTAACTGTCACTTCCTCCGTAACTGACTTTTAAGTGACGTGTGTAAGTTGGAACAGTGTTTTTCCTTCTTATCTGTGTGTGTTTATGTTGTGGGGTATTTAGGGTATTTTATTTATTTATTTATTTATTTTTTTGTTGTTGATATGGTGGGTTCGTTTCCGTGTTGAAGCGATACGTCGCGGTACATGGTAAAAGCGGGTTGTGAGCGGAACTAGAATATGGCTTTGTGGTCGGTAGGAAACGGCGGAAATTGACCCGAGTATATCCTAATGAGTCCTCTAGGTCTACTCCCCCTCACACATGCGCCCTCCCTTCCCCCTTCCCTTCTCCCTCTCCACTTTTCCCTCCTGTTCCTATCCCCACCCCCTTCCCGCCCCTCCCCTGCTTACCATCCCTTCCCGCCCCTCCTCCCCTCCTCATCCCTTCCCTTTCCTCCTCCCCTCCTCATCCCTTTCCTCCCCCCTCTCCCCATCTCTTTCCCTCCCCTCCCCCCCTCTCTGTCCCCCTTTCCACCTCTGTCGACCCTCTGACTTTGTTTCTATCGATGAGGATGCGTTTTGCCGCGACACTCGCCGCCCTGACAAAACCACAATGGCGGGAATCTAGCTGAAAGCATACAGTTTTCATTTTCTTGCGTGCGCTAATTTATCTCAGAACCAGTCTTTACCCCGAGTGTATTCCTGCAATCGTCTTTCAATTTTGCCAACATCTCTGCACGAGTCGTCTATCTTCCTTCCCTGTTATTGATCCAGGAAAAAATTGCGCATTATTGATTGTAATCAGCAAGTGGAAACAGTTACGCGGTGTGTGACTCATGTGTCTGATAATAGGGAGATTGGATATTGCAACTTGCATTTAGTATCCGAGTGAATATTTTAATTGGGTTAACACTTCTTGCCTTCCGCTTCTCGAGACGCATTTTTTTCGCATTTTTGGCATCAGTCATTTTGTCTTGGAAGAAATTGCATGATTTACATACAATAGAAGCACGTGAGCCGTTCCTTCAAGTTTTATTCTCGCGTCTTTGCATTCAAGAAAGCTTCCTGCGACGTTTAGCGGCAAACTTTCTAAATAAACGGTCTCGGTAGACATTTTTTGTTTTCCTTTTAGGCTTAAAGGTTCCCCGCAGCACGATATTGCTGATACCAGGGTCTCTCGTAGGTTATCACGTGGGGGGGGAGGGGGGGTTATTGCTGGTATTTTCCGGAGAGAAAGCTACCGAGGCATATTCTTTATGCTTACAAAAAGAAAAGAGACAGAAAAAGAATAAAGATCGGGTGATATACGCACGTGGATGATTAACTCCAATCGGGAAGGAGTACAAAGGAGCCATAAATAACCCAGCGGGCGTAAGAGGATGATAAAACACCTTGGTCCACCTGACACCAGTGCCATCTGTCATCAGGAAATCGCATCAGCAGTCAATGCCAGGTTCAGCATTATGGTCAAAAAGGGGAGGGAAGTTTCCATCACGCGGACACTTTCGCACGAGAATTATGTGTGGTGTAATTGTAATTGTATTAGAAGAGTCTTTATGTGTGATCTTGACGCTCTGTTCCTCTCCTTTTTTCCCTTTTCTTCTTAATTTCTTCGCCTCCAGCAGCCGCCTCGCCCCCCAGCCCGGACCGCCCAAGGTGTTGTATTGGGCTTCCATGACAGCAGACCGTGATAGGGCTTTTGTTGACGAATCAGGTATACATTTTTTCTCTGCTTTCGAAACTGGGCTTGTGAACCGTTAAAGTGCTAAATGAGTCTCTCTCTCTCTCTCTCTCTCTCTCTCTCTCTCTCTCTCTCTCTCTCTCTCTCTCTCTCTCTCTCTCTCTCTCTCTCTCTCTCTCTC
>NC_061848.1:13899998-13922498 GCF_019202785.1 Penaeus chinensis
CTCTCGGAATGTCCTTAGTTCTCAGACTTTAGAGAGAGAGAAATGCATAAAAAAATAACATGATAAAAACATATAATGCAATTTATCAAAGAAAATATTAGAAATACTAGCCCCGCGTTGATCATGCTCGTTATCACATGGTCTCGGCCCGCGTGAGATCCGCGTCCACCGGTGTCACGGCCGGCGGACCAGAGGACGCTGTGCTCGCCGGCCGTGCATCGCCGAGCGGAAGTCGACGCTCGTGTTTCGGCGGGCGTGATAAGATAAGGGGAAAGTTGCGTGTTTCTACGCAAACTCTCATCCGCCAGTAAACACCCTTCCTGTTCTCTCCTCCCCCTTTTTTCTTTTTTTTTCATCCCTTCCTATTTCTCGGTTCCAAAATTAATCCTCTTTTCCTTGCCTTGGCTTCCCCTTCCCCCTTTCTTTTTTTTTCTCACCCTTTCCCCCGTTCTTTTCACCACCTCTTTCTCGCCCCCTCCATCCCCCTCTCCCTTCCTCTTCCCTCTCCACCTTTTCCTCCCCTTCCCCCCTTTCGTTCCCTCCGCCTTCCCTTATTTTCTCTTTTCGAAACCGCCTCGTATACACACACAGGGCAGACACGCGAAACTCCCACCGCATATAGTCTCCCGAGTTTATTTTATTAAGCTCCGCCCGTCTTGGGAAGCCGAAGCCTCTTTGCTATCAAGTATCGGGTGGAGGGGGGAAGGGAGAGGGGGAGGAGGGAAAGGGAGAAGGAGGGAATGGGAAAAGGAGAGGGAGAGAGACAGGTCGTTGCGATCGAGAGGGAGAGAAGACAGTGAGTGAGTGAGTCAGAGACAAAGAAACCGACGAATATATATCAAGGAACGAACGGTATCCTAAAAGAAAGAACGAAAAAAAAAAAAACAGACAACTAATGACATGCGGAACAGCCAAGTACTATCTGCAACCTCCTTTGCCGTTGCAAGTTGCTGAAATAGGCGAGCATGCCGTGCACAGTATCCGAAACTTGATAGTAATGTAGGAGCCGCGTAATCGTCCATTAGCCGTGAGTTGCGTGCCAGAAGCAGGTGGTTCTCGAAAGAAAAGGAGGAGGAGGAAGGGGTTAAGGAAGGGGAGGAGGCGAAGGAAGAGGTTGCAAAGACGATTGGGAGGAAAGAGGAGAAAGAAAAATATGAATGATGATAATGATGATGTAATAGTAATAATGGTAATGATAGCAATAATGATATTGCTAACGCTGATAATAATGATAATAATAATAATAATAATAGAAGAGCGTTGGGGGAGATATCTTACTTACAGGAGCCTGGTGTTTATTTGATTTCCCACTTTTGTTAATTGCTTAAGGAGAGAGAGCGAGAGAGAGAGAGCGAGAGAGAGAGAGAGAGAGAGAGAGAGAGAGAGAGAGAGAGAGAGAGAGAGAGAGAGAGAGAGAGAGAGAGAGAGAGAGAGAGAGATATATAGAGAGAGAGAGAGAGAGAGAGAGAGAGAGAGAGAGAGAGGCGGTAGTGGGGGAGGGGGGGTGATCCTACTCTGCCGTCCATGCAAGAGTGAGTGACGGCAGTGTTTGTTTTCACCCCCCCCCCCCCCCTCCCCCCGCCTCTTCTCCCCTTCATTCACGCCCTGGCCCCTTCTAATCGTCATTCATCAACACCATCTATTATCATCACTATTTTCATCCTTACTCGCCTATTCCCTCACTCCTCTTCCTTCCCCCTTTTTACCTTTCATTTATCCTATGTCTTTCCTTCTTCCACCTTTTCCTTCTCCTCCCCTTTCCTCTTCCTCTTCCAAATACTTCTCATATTCCCGGTTATCCTCCTTCATCCTCCCATCTCCTCTTACGTCCTCCACGTCCGTTTCCCAAAGCGTTTTACAGCATTCTTCACCAAGTCGCATCATCATGAATATCGAATCATTTATAACTGGTAAATTCGACGTCGATTAAAAGGAGATTACTTGTTTGATAACTAGACTGGGCAGTGTGTAAGTGAAGGCGAAAGGAATTTGAATGTTGATTGCAATGAAGGCAAGAGGCAGAGTTACTTTTCAATTAACGATCGTCTTTATTTTCAGGTATGTGAGGCTCGCGTTGATAGGCTGGGTGTACTGGCTGGGTTGAGGTAGAGTAAATATTCCTATTTTTTTTCTATTTCGTCTCCCTATTTTTTTCCCTCACCGTAACCATCTCATTTTTTCCCCTCGTCCTACCCATTTCTTTACTTTGCTCTTCCTTCCTTCGTATTTCTATCTCTTTCTGTTTTTCTTCTCCTTTCTTCTTCTCCTTATCTCTCCTCATCATTCTTTATCTCCTCTCCCTCTTTCGCCTCTTCTCTCTCTTCTTATTCCTCCTTCTACCCTCCCTCCCTCCGACCCCCAAGGTAATCAATGGGCCGAGCACAAGACGGAGAAGCTTGTGCAATGATACCGGCCTCTTGTCAATTGCATGCGTGGGACAGCTTGTTGATCGCTTTGTCAAACTAGCTCATTTGTACCTTTCGGATCGAACCTGTTTAACCGGCCGACGGGGCAGCCTTAAGAGAGTTTTATCTCCTCATCCGAATGAGACACCACCTACCCTGACTACCTTCTCCCCTCTCCCCGCCCTCACCCTCGCCCCTGCTCCTCCTGCTCATTCATCCTTGCCGAGGAGGAGGAGAAATAAGGGGGGGGGGGTAGAGGGGGAAAAGGGAGAGGAGAGGAGAGGGAGAGGAGGGAGGTGGGACGCGAAAGGGAGAGGGGACGGTGGGGGAAGGAGGGGAGGGGCAGGGCAGGGCAGGGCGTGGAGTGTGTGTGTTAAAGGGAGGCTCTTTATCAGGCCTTGGTATCAACACCGCCTCAGAAGGAGAACTGACAATGGGTCTTCGACGGCGGTAGTAGGTGGTCGAGGGGGAGGCAGCGGAACTGGGGAGCTAGAGGGTTGGGTAAAGGGTAAGGGGAGGGAGAGAGACATACTGAGGGGACACACACACACACACACACACACACACACACACACACACACACACACACACACACACACACACACACACACACACACATATATATATATATATATATATTATATTATATTATACTATATTATATATATATCATATATATTATATATATGCTTAAAAGGAGGGAGGGAGGGAGGGAGAGAGAGAGAGAGAGAGAGAGAGAGAGAGAGAGAGAGAGAGAGAGAGAGAGAGAGAGAGAGAGAGAGAGAGAGAGAGAAAAAACAGAGAGAAACAGAGAAACTAATTTTATGTATTTGTTCTTTTTCCCCGCTCTTCTTTCCCACCCGTATCTGTTGCAGCATCTGAATTCCTGTGAGGCATTTTACCTCTGTTAATAGCTCTCTCGCATAGTGGATCCGGATTTGGGATCAGAGCGGAGAGATAACTCACGTCTTTCCCTTGGCTTCGCAGCGTAAGAAAAAGAGAGTGGAAAAGAGATATATATAGGAGTTGTAAGGAAAGGATACGAAGGAAAGGGGGAAAATGGGGATAGGAGAAAAAGAATAATATATCAAAAAGTAGAAGAGGAAGAAATGATTGCGAAGGAATACGAGAAACGGACAAACAATAATCGACCAAGAAAATACGAAAGGACATGAGAGACGATGAGGAAGTAATAGTGGGAGAAGAAATGAGAAAGAAAGAAGAGAAAGACACATAAAGGCTGAAGGGATCCAGAATAGTGTGAGAATGTTTTTAAAAGAAGGGCGCGAGGCCGTGTTTTTCCTCCCTCGTCGACGATGGCGTCCCGAAAGTGAATGTCAGTCCTAATGAAAGTGTCCGGGGAGAGTGACGCGCGGACGTGGGCTGCGGATTCCGATGCTTTTGTTTTTTCTTTTTCTTGTGTTTTTCCTTCGTCCGATTTTGTTTTTTTGTTGCTTTAGTTTTTTCTTCTTCACTTGGTTCCGTTTTCTCTCCTGGTTTTCGTTTTCTATCGTTGTTTTCCCGTTTTCTGTCTCGGTGCATGTTGTCGAGGGAGAGAATGAGGTCGGGGGACTTGTTTAACAAACTCCGTCGGGAAACATGTTTATGTCGACGTTGAGTGTTTGGTTGGTCGAAAAAACAGCTTCAGAAAAGATAGAACAAAGGATATATAAAACGGGTTGAATATTTTGTGCTCTGATCACTCCAAGGAAAAAAAAAGATACAGAAAAAACAGAGAATTACTCTTTGTGTGATTCAATTGAAGAGAAAATTAAAAGTAAGATTCTTATTGGTGCCAACGGAGGCATGGAATGGAGAAAGTATGCACGCTTGAAATGATTTCAATAGAGCAGTTTTGGAACCTTAAAGTATAAATGTTATTGATAATAATAGTATTGATGATGATGACGATGATAATAATGGAGAAGGAGGTGGTGGATAATGATGGGGATAATACTTTTGATAATTTTAAGGATAGTATTACAATATAAATGCCAAAATACATCAAATAACGAACTTAGAAGTGCCTTTTCGAAGGGGAAAAGTGCCAGACCGAGGCCTATGTATTGGTAGGGGCGCGAATGCCCCTGGAGGAGGGCGCCGCGTAAGGCAAGGATTGGCGGCACTCGGGAGCTAGCAACACGGGGCGTAACAATGATGGACGAGATAATCATCCCGCGCTTTCGCAGCCTCCCATGATGCTGGTGGTGGCCGGGAGGTGGAGAAGAGGTGATGGAGGTGCTGGGGAGGGGGAGAAGAGATGGAGGGGAGGGAGAGGGGAAAAGGTAGAAGAGAAGAGATGGAGGGGAGGGAGAGGGGAAGAGGTAGAAGAGAAGAGATGGAGGGGAGGGAGAGGGGAAGAGGTAGAAGAGAAGAGATGGCGGAGATGGAATTGCATGGAAAGAGATGGAGTCGTGGGTGGAGATATGGCTTCGAGAAGCGGAGGTATAATAGGGGTGCAGTATGCAGACCCAAATAGAGGGAGGTGGAGGGAAAGTATGAAGGAGGATATGGACGTAATCGTTGGGTGTAGGTGATCAGGATGGCAGTTGGAGAAGGTGGTGTGTTGCGTGCATGCAAGGGCTGCCAAGAGAGGCTCTACCACTGCAAGGGGTTGAGCGCAAGGGTGAAAGGAGAGTGAAAGGACAAGAGGAGCGTAGGAGGTCACACGGCCGAGAGAGCGAGAGGCTGCAACCGGAGAAGAGGCTGATGAGCTTGAATCATCTCGGTGGCGGGGGAAAAGATTGAGCTTTTTATGTGAAGCAACACATATGTACGCTGTTGATACTGTAACACGATGCAATTCTTTTACTCTGTTGTATTTTTTCTTTGCAATGAGGAGTTCAAAATTAGAAATGATTTTGATTATGTTATATTTTCCTCGTGTATAAGTACTATCTTTCTCTGCATCCCACACAGCCGAGTCACTGCCACGCAGTCACAGGCCGGACACGCCCTAACATGCTGTAGCCTTTCGTGCTGATGAAAGCACTAGTCCTATTTGCACACCATGCATGCATCTGTATATTCTCGTCTCTGCGTGCCAGAAAGATAAAAACATATACGAACATATGCATCTGGTACTTAACTAATAAAAACATACTTTTCACCATGAAGTTTGGCGGCCACAAACAACGAAGCAGATACCTCCACTTGGTAACCGACACTCTACACCGGATAACGAGCTGTTGAGAGCCGGAAAGGGACAATAATTGTCATGCCAACCGTGCAACCGGCGATCCCGTGAAAGGTGGCGGAGGAGGCGGTCACCAGCCGGATGACCCAGCTGACACGGCGCCGATGCGGGGGGGGGGGGGGGGGCACTATTAGCCAAGTGGTGATATCAGACAGATCGGGGGAAGTAAGCTTGTAATGTGTAATATTTTTTCACACGCACTTCGACCACAAATGGCGTGCACTTCGACCAAAAGAGAGAGCGTGACTATTTACACATGGACGTATCCAGTGGTGCGTGACACAGACTTGATTATACATATGGCATTTTATCCACAGGTAAACACGCACAGGAGACAGAGAGAAAACGGAACTGAGACAGACAGACAAATAAACAGCTAAAGGGGGAGCGGCAAACAGACAGGCAGACAGACAGACAGACAGACGTAAAGGGGGGGAGTGAAAGGCGGAGAGGATGAAGTAGATGGATGGACCGGTAGATGGGTATGGAGAGCGTGTGAGACATTTTAAGGGCAAGAGATTAGATAGAGGAAGGAGAGGAAGGAAGCTCTGGCACGGCGCCAATTTCGGGAATGACTTTCCGATGTCGCCTAGGCCTACGTCAGCCTCCGAAGCCTACGCCGATATGAATAATAATAGCACTTACGCCATTTTCGCGCTCGGGTGCTCCGCGAATGCCGTTAAACCCTGGCACCTTCAGTTGGCACTCTTAAGCTGCCTTACGTGAAAGTATTCGATGCGGCGTATGGCATTGTCTGTGTGATAATATTTGCTTGTTTGACGGTTAATTAAGTAGTTCCGCTGGTTGTTTCCTGTGCCGCCATGCCTAATTTGGTTGAGTCATGCCTCAGGGTTGCGCTCTCCCCATTGTTGTCTCGTATTTACATATGCTGTTATTTGCGGGGTTGCTTTATCATTCGCTCGTTTAATTGCGTATTTGCATACTTATTAATCCGCATTGTTGGCGAATTGTGCTTTGCCATATGTTTGAAAGCCATTTCTTCGTTATTTGTTTTATTCCTTATTTATTGTTTGTTATTTTATCTTTTTTTTCCATGTGATAACATTATGCTAAAATATTACATGAACTTGTGGGAACGCCACGATGTCGACGATTTAAAGTTCTTAAAAGACCGAAGACAAAGGAGACTAAACGAGCCAAAGATTAAGAAACAAAGGAGACACCAACGACAACAAAAATAATAAAAAGAATAACAAGAAAGGGAAACATAAATCGTCAGAAGACAAAAGGAAAGGTATAGAGAAATCACACGCACACACACACACACACACACACACACACACACACACACACACACACACACACACACACACACACACACACACACACACACACAACACACACAACAACAACAACAACAAAATTCCGCGCATAAGACAAGCTTATCGTCTTTCCTTCATCAGATCGACAAGGACACTTTCCTGTCTTCGTAATTATCCCCGCGTGGCGACGGCGAGCACAAGGTCACGTTCCTGTTCGCTAATGTTATAACGGCGGCACTTAAGTGTTTATTTTTTTTTGTTGTGTTCAATGGCGTTTTGGGTGGCTCGGATTGTCGCTCTGACGAGGGACGGGGATTTATTGCGAGGGAGAGGGTGGGAAGGAAGAGGGAGCGGGGAAGAAAAGGGGAAAGGGAGTGGGAGAAGAAGAAGGAGGAAAGGGAAAAAGGAGAGGAAGGGGGAGAAGGTTAAAGGGGGAGGGAGAGGGAGAAGGGGAAATGGAGTGACAGTGGGAAGGGAGGAAAAGGGAGAGGAGGGAAAGGAGTGGAAGAGGTGGGAGAGTGAGAGGGAGAGGGAGGGAGAGGAGGAGGAGAAGGGGTAAGGGAGAGGGAGTGGAAGACTTAGAAAAGTGAGAGGGATAAACAGAGGGAAGGGAGATGAAGGAGAAGAAGGGGAAGGGGAGAAGAAGGAAAAGAAGGGGAAGGGGAGAGTGTGAGAGTGAGAGAGAGATAAAGAAGGAAACAGGGAGACGATACGAGTGAGACACGAGATAAGACCAGATAAATAAATAACTAGACCCAGAAAGACAGACAGAGAGACAGTCGGGCGTGCAGAGGAAAGGAGGGAAAGTGTGTAAAGGAGGAAGCAGGCATTCATCACGGAAGGAAAGGGGAAGGGGAACGGCCAGGCTAATTTTATCAACAGTACATCGGTGAGTTCTACATGCTGGCCAACAGCTCTCCCCCCCTTCTCTCTCTCTCTCTTTCTCTTTTTAATTTCTCCCCTAGTCTCCATCTCTCTCTCTCTCTCTCTCTCTCTCTCGTTCTCTCTCTCTCTCTCTCTCTCTCTCTCTCTCTCTCTCTCTCTCTCTCTCTCTCTCTCTCTCTCTCTCTCTCTCTCTCTCTCTCTCTCTCTCTCTCTCTCTCTCTCTCTCTCTCTCTCTCTCTCTCTCTCTCTCTCTCTCTCTCTCTCTCTCTCTCTCTCTCTCTCTCTCTCTCTCTCTCTCTCTCGCTCCCTCTCTCGCTCTCTCTCGCTCTCTCTCTCTCTCTCTCCCTTTCCCCCTTTCTCACTCTCCTTCCCACTCTCCCTGCCTCCCTCCCTCACTCACTCAGTTTATCCCCCCTTTCTTTATCCCTCCTCGCTCTCATCCCTCTCTGCTACCCCTCGCAGTGTCAGTCCAGCTTCTGTAAACCATTCCATCACGCTGTTCTGCTGTGCCGGGAATGTGCAGTAATTACGTGGCACTGTTTATGTTGGGAACCTTGGCGACGGGAGGCACAGGGCGAGGGTCATGGCACTGCACGTTTTCCCGATCTGCCATTTTTTCGTTCTCTTTCTCTCTCTCTCTCTCTCTCTCTCTCTCTCTCTCTCTCTCTCTCTCTCTCTCTCTCTCTCTCTCTCTCTCTCTCTCTCTCTCTCTCTCTCTCTCTCTCTCTCTCTCTCTCTCTCTCTCTCTCTCTCTCTCTCTCTCTCTCTCGCTCACTCTCGCGCTCATTCTCTCGCTCTCTCTCTCTCTCTCTCTCTCTCTCTCTCTCTCTCTCTCTCTCTCTCTCTCTCTCTCTCTCTCTCTCTCTCTCTCTCTCTCTCTCTCGCTCACTCTCACTTCCTTGGCTCCTCCCGTCCCTTCTGTGTTTGATTTGTTATTTCCTTTCTTTCTCTTCTCTCTTTTTTTCTCTTTTTTTTCTTCTTCTTCTCTTCTCTTCTCTTATTTTCTATTCTATTATATTCTGTTCTCGCTCTCTCCTGTCGTGGTGCTTCCCCTCCTCTCTACCCTCCATTTCTTATTTCGTTTTTTTTCGTCGCGCTCGTCTTTTCTTAGCTCCTCCCCTCCATTTCGCCCTCCATTTCTTATTTCGTTTCGCTTTTTTCCCTCTCTCTTTTCGCGTCTCCCCCCCCCCCCCCCCCCATCATCAGTCGGAAGCAGAAGGGCGTTGCATGGCGATAGAAAATGAGGAAGAGAAAGCTAGGAGAAAGAGAACGGGAAGAGACGAAGAAAACGTCTTAATATTTCGTCGGGGTTGCTTGTTTATCTCCCCTTCCCCCTTCCCCCCTCCCCGAGTTTCTTTTCTTTCCTCCCTTTTTCAAGCGTTTGTTTTATGTTTATTTGTTTTCTTTTGACTCCCTGGCGAGTGCGAAGAAGTGAGTCTCCTTTCCCGTTTTCCCCTCGGGCCCTCACCTCATAAGGAGAAAGGGGGGAGATGGGAGATGGGAAGGAGAGAGAGAGAGTAGAGATAGGTGGGAGAAGGGGAGAGGAGAAATAGAAAGAGAGAGTAGAGATAGGAGGGAGAAGGGAAGAGGAAAAGAGAAAGAGCGAGGAGACATGGGAGGGAGAAGGGGAGAGGAGGAGAAAGAGAGAGGAGAGATGTAAGGAAGAAGGGGAGAGGAGTAGAAAGAGAGAGGAGAGATGGGAGGGAGAAGGGGAGAGGAGGAGAAAGAGAGAGTAGGGATGGGAGGGTGAAGGGGAGAGAAGGAGAAAGGGGGGTATACATGTCTCGGGCGAAGGGCTATATTAAGTCTCTCGTGTCATGAAATTTAATGTCACGAAGGGTGAGTGTTTTGCCCTGGTTGTCTCGAGAGAGTTGTGTTGGTTCGCGTTGCGCTGCGGTAAGGGAAAACATGAAGACGCGCAATATATATTTTTTTGCTTGTAGGAGGGGGAGGTTAAGACAGATAGATAAACAAAAAGACAGTCACGCGGACAGAAAAAAACAGTAAGAGAGAGAGTCAGACAAACAGACAGACATAGAGAGAAAAGGGGAGGAAGAGGTTAAGAGACCGATAGACAAACAGACAGATAACAGAGATAATCACACGGACAGAGAGAGAGAGAGAGAGAGAGAGAGAGAGAGAGAGAGAGAGAGAGAGAGAGAGAGAGAAGAGAAAGAGAAAGAGAGAGAGAGAGAGAGAGAGAGAGAGAGAGAGAGAGAGAGAGAGAGAGAGAGAGAGAGAGAGAGAGAGAGAGAGAATTTTAGGTTGGGTAATGTGCTTTGCATGCATCTGCACTCATGTTTTTTTTTAGTTGAAATATTATAGTACTTGTCCGTGACATTTAGTCGAGAGGGTATATAAACAAATATATATATTTTACATCAGGAAAATGTTTATTCAAATAAACATATTTTGAGTGTAGCATATCATTGCCAAATAACTTAAAAGAATCACTTACTAACATAACATTGTAAATATGTTCGAGCCAGCGAGTCAAAAAAAGTTATTGTGGTAGCGTGCTTGTGTGCCGCCCCGCTGCGTGGCACTCCGAGGCCTTCACAGTGCCACGCGGGGGCGAGAGGGGGCTCACCAGGGACCCTTCCCCCTCCCCCCCTTTTCTCGTCACCCAGAACGCCATGGAGGTTCGGAGGGAAAGCAGACAGGGCGAAATGGGCTCCAGACACGGGCGGTCGGCTCAAGGTGTCGAGCATCGCTTCGGTGACCGGTCGAGGATAGGCCTAATAAATGGTCTTCCAGTATCCGGCTATTTATCTACTCATTGCGGATAGACAGTCCGGACTCCAGAAAGTTTGGCAATGTTGTGTTTGTTTCGCATGTCATGTCGATCGTCCACCTGCATCGCCTGCGAAACAAACTCTCCCCTTTTACGTCTCCCGCCAGCCCTCGCGCCCACCTGCAGGCCCGAGCCATTGGTCGTTTCCGTTGTCGTAGGGCGCGAGAGAATAGGGAGAAGGGGGGGGGATCTTCGGTGCGGGCCAATGGATTGGTGAAGAGGGGGCGGGGGGGGGGGGACTCCATCCTTCTCAAACACCTGGCACGATCGTCCTCCTCTTGCTGTCGTGTGCATTTGACCCGCCCACACACGCCCACGTAACCCCCGTCCTCTGCCCACTTCGCCTCTTCCGTGCCGCCCGCACATATCCTCAATCCCGCCCACCAGGTACGCCCGCGCCCGGTCTTCGCTCATCGTTATCATTGTCATCATTATCATCACTTCCCCTTCTCGTCCCCTCCCCACTTCTCCCCAGGTCGCCCCCGCCCCCTGCCTCCCCTCCTCTGCACACAGAAGCCATTTTGATCCTCGGTCCCGGCAATCTGGCTGCCCGGCACTCACTATAGTGCAAAATAAATATGCCTTGCTTTTTTATAGCCAAGTCCTGCATTATTAGACCTCATTAAGCCCCACTGCCCCTTCCCGCGTCCTCCCCCGCCTCCCCCTCCCCTCCTCTCCCTCCTTCCCCTTCCCCGCCTCCCCTTCCTGTTTCCCCCCCCCCCCCTCAGTCAAAAACCGGGCCGGCTCATATCTTCGCCCGACGATATTGTCAAAGTTTATGATGCAGCTTATCTTGGCGGGGTTCGTAACGGTCGTGCGTCCGTACTTCCGCCTGCGACTTTGACCTTTAAGGGTAAAGTGGACCGTCTGCTGCACGAGCGGAGCTAAGATCGCGTCGGGGAGGGGCGGGGGGGGGGGGGGGTAGGCAGGTGGGGGGCAGGAAAAGGGGGAGGGGAACTAAAAGAGAAAGGTAAAAGAGGAAGAGGAAGAAGAAAGAGGGTAAAAGGAGGCAAAGACACAGGAAGAAAGCATAAGGGGCTGTGATCGACTCTTTTCAGACGGAGAAATTTTTGGGGGGTAATTTTTTTCTCCTTTCTGTTTCCACAACGAAAATTACGAAATAATGCGAGACTGATGGCAGCTGTCGGCCAATCACAGCCCCATCTCAGGCACTAAACCCTGCACCCACTCCCCTTTTTTCGCCCAAAATTGCACATTACCCCCCCCCCCCCCTCTCAGGAACGATTAACTTGAACGGTAAAGTATGTATACAGCGTGCATTCCATACCAGGGTAATGATGACTTACGGCCCGAGGGGTACTTTATACAGCGCCCAAGCTTTTGCCTTCCTCCCCCCCCCCCCGCCCACTCCCCCTCCTCCTCCCCATTACCCTCCACACCCTCCTTCCCCTTCACCCACCCCATCACCCTCCACTCTTTCCTTCCCCCTCCCTCCCCCTCTCTTCCCTCTCCCTCTGCCCTCCCCCCCTCTAACCCCCACCATCTTAAGGGCAGCAGGCGAGGCATCATTACCCTGAGAGGTCATGACACCTGTCAATCAAGGGCAGCCTTTCTTTACCGGGCATTCTTGGCATCCACGCGAAGGTGCGATACGTATCACGGGTTTGCATTTCTCTTTGGCGGGGGAGGGGGAGGAGGAGGAGGAGGAGGAGAGAACGGCAGATCCCTTATCAGTGCTCTACTTGCCAGGAGCCGATTGTTTGTCTTGGTTGAATTTCTTTTTTTTTATCACTTTATCTCTCTGCCTGTCTGTTTGCCTCTCTGTCTATCTGTCCGTCCGTCCGTCCGTCCGTCCGTCCGTCTGTCCGTCTGTCTGTCTTGTTCTTTACTGTGATCTTTCCATTCCGTCGTATCTTTAACTTAATCTGGAATCATAATCCCCATACAAGGGAAGTGACACGACACCAGTAGCATAAAAAAAAGTTTTAAATCCCGCAAACAGCCTCGTTCCTTCCATCCTTCTGCCATGTAGATTGGTTCGTTATCTTACTGGGAATTAACTAATCCTTCTCTCTCTCTCTCTCTCTCTCTCTCTCTCTCTCTCTCTCTCTCTCTCCTCTCCTCCCTCCCTCCCTCCCTCCCTCCCTCCCTCCCTCCCTCCCTCCCTCCCTCCCTCTCTCCCCTCTCTCCCTCTCTCCTCTCTCTCCTCTCTCTCTCTCTCTCTCTCTCTCTCTCTCTCTCTCTCTCTCTCTCTCTCTCTCTCTCTCTCTCTCTCTCTCTCTCTCTCTCTCTCTCTCTCTCTCTCTCTCTCTCTCTCTCTCTCTCTCCTCTCTCTCTCTCTCTCTCTCTCTCTCTCTCTCCCCTCTCTCTCCTCTCTCTCTCTCTCTCTCTCTCTCTCTCTCTCTCTCTCTCTCTCTCTCTCTCTCTCTCTCTCTCTCTCTCTCTCTCTCTCTCATTCTCATTTTCTCACTTTCTTAATTTCCCATCTTCCATCCTTCCCAGCTTCCATTCCTTCCTCCCTCCCTTCTTTCTCCCGTCCCTCTCCCTGTCTTCCTCCTTTCCCTCTCTCCCTTCCAACCCATCTGTTTCTCCCATTCTCTCCTTAATTCCTCCTCCCTCCCTTCCGCACAACCCACGCAGCACGGCGGACAAGAGGCCTCCGTACATTTCGCCAAATAGGACGGCGCCCTCGAACGACATTCCTCGGAGACATTTAGGCAAAAGAAGTTCGTCCGGCGTCGTGGGTCGTATCTGCGCCAGATCTTCCCTCGCTCGAATTTGGAAGTGGGAGGGAAGGAGGGAAGGAGGGAAGGAGGGAGGGAGGGAGGGAGGGAGGGAGGGAGGGAGGATAGGTCGAAAAGAGGGAGGGAAGGAACGAGGAAGAGAGGTAGGGAGGGATGAAAGGAGGAAGAGGGGAGGATAGGTGGAGGGCGGGAATAAGGGGGAAAGGAAGGGAGGGAGGGAGGGCAAAGAAGGGCGAAGAGGGGGATTAGAGGGAGGGTTGAAAGGGGTAGAGAGAGGAAGAAGGGGGAAGGGGGGGAGGGGGAGATTTCTTTGTAAGATTTGGGCGTGCGATGGCTGTTTCGCCGTTTCGTTACCGCGTGTCTTTTGTTATTGTGGGCGTGGCTGTCGTCCCGCCTCACTCTCGCCTTAGTCTTCCTTTGAATGGAGTCGCTAAATGTGGTCATTAGGTGGGGGATGTTTGGATTTTTTAATGGAGAGGGGAGACAGACAGACAGACGGACAGACAGACAAACAGACAGAC
This sequence comes from Penaeus chinensis, assembly GCF_019202785.1. Classification (NCBI taxonomy): domain Eukaryota; kingdom Metazoa; phylum Arthropoda; class Malacostraca; order Decapoda; family Penaeidae; genus Penaeus; species Penaeus chinensis. The sequence goes on from NC_061848.1 coordinate 13,913,788, forward strand.
GGACGGACGGACGGACGGACGGACAGACATAGGGAGAAAGAGACAGAGACAGAAACAAAACGGACAGACAAACAGCGCAAACACAAACAGAGAGAGAGTATGAATGTAGACTTTATCGATTTATCTTTCAGTTGAAGTTTGTCTTTTACGTCAGGAAATAATTTCTCCGGAAAAGAAAATGTCGGGAAAAAAAAAAAAATAACAGGAAAACTGAGACTCGTTTTTAATTAAAGCTGAAAGAGAATGAGATCGCAGTCTAGATGTGTCACAGACGAACACGTTTCCGGGGAAAGGGCAAGTAGAGAGAAAGGTAGATAGATAAATAGATAGAGAGGGGGGGATGGGAGAGATTGAAGAAGAAAGGGAGAAAGGCAAGGAGATTGGGAGAAAGATAGACGCAAGATAAGGAAATAGAAATATCGAAAGGAGAGAGGCGGGAAGCAAAGAGGCGGAACAAGAGAGAGAGAAAAAAGAAAGGAAGAAAGAGAAAGGAGATTATGGCGGATGAAAAGTGAATCCAAACGAACGCAAGTATCCGTTGCGCCGGCGAGAAGGAGGCCGGAAGAGGGCAATATACATAATCTTCTCCTACCAAGCGCCCCGCCCTCCCCCCCCCCCCCCTCCTGCCCCAGGTGGGTGGGCGGGAGGGACTCACTCGACACCTGGGCGCTTGCCTTTCTATTCTTCTAAGTCAATATTATTCTTTGTTTTAATGTCTATTGATATATTTTTTTTTTCTCTATTTGTTTCTCGTATCTACCTATTTGTTTTATTTATCTGCTTATATATTCAAAATACGTTTTTTTTTTTTCTTCTATGAGTTGTATAATGAATTGTCATGTAATCAAATAATATTGTTTTTGTTGTTGTTTCTAATATAAATTATCTAATCAAATACGTACGTACACACTTTTTCTAATTTTAACTCTGATTTTGCAGGTACGTGTTATGGTCGATACTCCACATTGCGGTGATGTAGGTAAGTGCCGCAGTGTTATTAAGATCAGGAAGATAACAATGGCAACCTGGCTGCTAGTAGTAGGAAACAGGTGTTGTATTTTATCCTTTCGGTTTATTGTTACAGTATATCCTTTATTGTTATATGTATGTGTGTGTGTGTGTGTGTGTGTGTGTGTGTGTGTGTGTGTGTGTGTGTGTGTGTGTGTGTGTGTGTGTGTGTGTGTGTGTGTGTGTGCGCGCGTGCGTGAGTTGCCTTTTTTGACAACATCCCAACATTTCCACACCCCATAGAAGTGTCACAACATGCGAACACTAAAGTCACCCCCCCCCCCCCCACACACACACAATCCAGTGCAGCCATGTGGTGATCGTCATGCCCTGCGGTGACACCATCATCACCCCGCCCCCCTGCCCCGCCCCCTGCCTCGCCCCTGCTCATTATATCCTTCATTATGCCGCATTATCTGGGCCTTCCTCATCACGGAGCTGAGCCTCGAGTCGGTCCGGGCTCCGTGCACTGCGTGTGTTCATGGTCCTCTCTTGCGTAATGAGTAAGTGCCTGAGGCTCTCGCGTGGCCCTTTTGGGTGCGCCCGTGGCACTGCCCTCGCTGCAGTCACTTGGCTGTGTATTTGTTACTTCTCTTTTCGTGTGTTTTATCTTATGTTCAGTGCTGAGGAAGGGACGTGGTTTATCCTCGGTATCTGCCGGGTATTATATGTTTCGCAGACTCACTTGTGTTCCTACTAGAGATATTTTGAGGCCGGGTCGAAGATATTGGATGGAGCGCGTGTGTAAAGTTTGGGTTTTAGCCCTAAGTCGCGTTTTCCACCTGGTCGACGCTTCATGGGACACTCGCATATTGGCGCACTCGATCACACGAGGCGCGCGCGCGCACACACACACACACACACACACACACACACACACACACACACACACACACACACACACACACACACACACAGACACACACACACACACACACCGAACCTGCCTGGAGATCAGAGCACACAAAGAGCGTAACATTGCCACACAATCCTACCCGGCAGCAAGTGTTGTGCCCGGGAGCCCGAAACACAAGTAAAGCCGTGATGAAGGAGACAGACGAAAGAAGACAGGAATGCGCGACGCTCTTAGAGTTCCTTTGGGTGTCCGAAGATTAAGGTGATCGAACACTTTCTTTTATTGGTGTTTTTGTTCAGGTTTCGACATCTTTAAGGATAGCTTCCCCATCCTCTTCATCGCTCGACTTTATTCTCGGTACAGTATTCCTATTAATGGCAATTAACTCTCCCTTAACGGAAATGATAACAGTAATAAAGGGTGTAACACCAGATGCATTGCAGCTGAAAAAGGGAAAGGAAACTGCAAAGAGAGGGAGAAAAAAAGTCAATATATGAAGGTTTACCTGAGGAGGGCAAAGGTTACACTCCTCCTGAGGGGGATCGGCTGATTCACGGGTAATGGGGTGAAAAGGAATCCTCGCCCGGCATCGCCCTCCTCCACTTCTTCATCTGTCCTCCTCTCCCCCTCCCCCACCTTTCTCCTCTCCTCTTGAACTCTTCCAATGCATGCTCCATCTCACCCCCTTCTCCACGTCTCCCCCTCCTCCGACTCTCTTCTCCTCTCTTAAGCTCTCCCCTTCCTCCACCTCGCCTTTCTTCTACCTCACTCCTTACTCCACCTCTCCCTCTCCTCCACATGTTCCCTCCTCCACCTCCCCCCTTCTCCACTTCACTCTACGGCTCTATTCCACCTCACTCCTTCCCCGCTCTACTCCTCCCCCAATGCCTTTCCCTTCTCCCTCTACCCCCCCCCCCCCCTGCCCGAGGAGAAGCTGGGGAGAGATGGAGGGAGCGGACTCAGTACCCATCCTCCCCCTCCCCCAACCCCTCGCTTATTGCTGTGGTTGCCCGCTTCGTCCCCAGAAAGCTTATATTTAGATTTGTGGTGAACGTCGTCACGATGAATTCTGATGATCGGCAGCCCCGGCTTATCAACGTTGCGTCATCCCCTCCTCTACATCAACCGCTGACATTATGCAGATTGCATTATTCGGCGCGGAGGAAATGAAATCAAAGTAGTACTCACCAGATGTGAATTACTGATGTGTCGCAACCACAATAGGAGTCTCTACCCCCTCCCCCCCTTCACCCCGTCGCCTCCCTGAGCAACAACAGTGTTCCGGTACATGAGAGCATCCTGTCAGTATGAGCATCAGTGGAACGCACACACATGCAGCTTTTTCTAGTTCTTCTTGTTCCACATTTTCCTATTTTATTTTTTTATCATCATCTGCATCTTTATTTCTATTTTATTTTTTCCTCCTCCTCGTCCTCTTCCTCTTTATCCCCCTCTTCATCTTATCCTCTTCTCCCCCCCCCCCCCCTTCTTCATGTGTTCGTCCTTCTCATTTCACTCTCCTCTCTTCGCCTCTCTCCTCGCCTTCACCCCAAACGCCCCCCCCCCCCCCCCCAAGCACGTGGATGCATAGTTAGCGTGACCCGCGACACCCTCGACGGAACAGCATTTTTGACACTGACGAAAATTCTTGTGCCGGTTCTAGTATGTATAATGCGCGAGTTAGGAATGTGGACGAGGGGTTGGGGAGAGGAGCACAACAGATAGTATTAGCTGTTTCTAAGTATATATGATGTGTGCACACGTGCACGTGCGCGCGTGCTTGCGCATTTTTCATGTCTAAATACACAGTCTCTTTTTAGAAGGCCCGGGCGAAGCTAGAACTTCGCAAACCATAAAGTCGTCTTTTTTTATTTTGACCTTTAAGGTTTTCTTCGAAGTTCTTAGCTTTTCGGAAGTTGGCAACCCTGCTTATCCCCCATACCCCTCCCCCCTTCCTTTCCCCTTTCATAGCCCCAATAATACTAATGCGCAATAATGAATTTCTTTTGTCGAATGTGATAATCCGAAGCCCACCCGCGGGCTAATGACCAAACGGGGGAAATGGAGCAGATACTTCTATCTCATCTCAGGACATGAAAAAATGTAGGAATATTTTCTTCTCTCATATTTGTTTTAAAATAATGAATATTTGAGATATACTGTTGCACCCCAATATATCTTTGTGTGTGTCACTTAAATTGTGATAGAGCTACCAGTCAAATGTATTAGCAACATACAAGGGAAAATGGGCCAGTTTTATTATAGGTTGAACGAATTTCCTTTTGATGAATGGGGCACATCAAACGACTTCGATAATTTAATTTTCTGAGGAACTGGATCATCAAGTGGCAGGCGTTTTCACCTTAGACCCCAAATTACCGCCATATAATTTATTGCCTCTCTGGGTGCTGACCACCGTTTCCCTTCTGTCGATAATTGATTCGGTAACCCTCCTCTATAGCGGATAACATAAAGTGAAACGTAGGGCCTACTGTTTCAGTATTCATCAGCTTTTGTTATTGTTTCACGTGGAATAGCTAAATTTGACTTAATCTGCACTTATAAATTTACCAAACGAGCGGTAAAGAAAGTGTTATACGGTAATATGCTATTCTTATTGTCACCCCTGGAATAATCCCGTTTTCTACGTTGCCTCGATGTTTAAAAGAAAACTGTATAACCCTTCGGGGTAACTATACTAACTTGCACTCGCTCTATAGAAAATGGGAAATCTTTTAGCTTTCACCTACACTCACGCACACACACACATGCACACACTCGCACACGCACGCACGCGCGCGCGCACACACACACACACACACACACACACACACACACACACACACACACACACACACACACACACACACACACACACACACAGACACAGACACAGACAGACAGACACACACATACAGACACACACACACACACACACACACACACACACACACACACACACACACACACACACACACACACACACACACACACACACACACACATACACACACATACACACACATACACATACATACACATACATACACATACATACACATACACATACACATACACATACACATACACACACACACACACACACACACACACACACACACACACACACACACACACACACACACACACACACACACACACACACACACACACATATTAGCATTAACATTAACATTAACGCAAGGCATTAACACAAACACAAAATCACAAAACTCCATGCCCAGGTAACGCAATGAGAATGCTCGCCGTGACCAAAATAGATCAAGGTTTATCATATTAGAACGTGTTAAAGGGCGGTGATGCAACGGTCGTAAGGTTTTGAAATGCGGAGATCTACTTAGCGCTCAATTTTCTTCTCCGATTGCACAAGGCGTGAGTGTGAAACTTGTCTTGCGGAGGTGAGGTTGATGACATGTCAGTGCGAAGAAGATAAAACACTTTTATTTGAGTTCTACCTTTGTTTCCATTGCCTTCAGTGATAAGGAATTTAGACCTGATTTGTTACGTGTAAATATTGACCTTGAATTGGGTCTTGTTAAGGAATGGGGGAGAGGCAAGAGGCGTGTTGATAAAGGATGAGTCGCCGTAAATGATTTCTCATTAAAATTGCATATGTCCGATCGAGTGTTTGTTTGTGTAAGCGAGAGAAAGAAACTTACACACGAACACAAACAATCAGATATATATATACAAGGAGATAGACGTATGCATTGTGTATTTGTAAGATTTCTTGAGCAAAAGCCATATTGAGTAATTCCTTGTAAGTGTGTGGGTAAGAGAAAGAAAGGAGACAGCTAGAGAGTGAGATCCATGCGAGGTCAGGTAATATGGACGATAAGGGCATCTATCTAAAGCAGGTAATTACACAGCATCACAGGTAAACACGAAAGCAAGGTCATTAAGGGGCATCGCATGCCGGCACTTATCCTACGCCCTCCGCGGAGGTGAAGGAGTGAGAATGGGGGGGGGGGGGGGAGGATAACAAGCCCCCTTAGCGCCCGCCGCCGCAGGATAGATGAGGTAGCGACGCCCTCGGGGTCTCTGCTCCCTCTGGGGAAGGGAGGGGGATAATGAGTTTAATTTTATAGGTAATCACACATAACATGTCTGCACGAGCGCAGTCGTGCCGGCGTACACACACACACACACGTATATCGGGTCACATAGTATATAAACAGTTGTCCCATGCTGCCGTCTTTCGACTTTCACTGTGAGATTATGGCGGGGATCAGCATAATGGAATTGCCCATATGATTTGGCATTCCGTGTTTTCCATTTTCGCCCTCCACGCTTCCTCTCCTCTGTAATTTTGTCCCCTGAAGGTAACCGAAGTTGCGGGGGTGGAGGGGAAGTAGGGGGGAAGAGGGTTGGAGGGGGAGGGGGAGGGGAAAGTTAGGGGGGGAGGCGTAACCACCTCATCTCGGTGGCTGTAATTTCATCCTCCCTGGATCGTCCCTTTAGCCCTTTGCTCTCCTGCCCGGGCCACGGCTTTGTGTTCTGGGCCAGCTGGTGTGTGGCATGAGGTGGCTGGGCGTGGTGGGGCGGGATGTGCTGTTGCATTTACTTGTATGCGTTTATCTCTCTATTCATGTATGCAAATGTGTTTCCTTAACTGGGATGTGGTATGTGCCGTTGTGGCGTTGCATTGTGGGCACAAGGGTGTGATGTGGCGGTATGTCGTATTGATTAGCAAGTAGAAAAATATGGATTGGCGGTGTATGGCGTTGCAGAGGGATGCGTGTGGTGTAGGTTCTGGTGTTGCTGGCAAGCAGATGAATGTTGTGGCAGTATGTTTACTGTCGCCCTTCACGCTTGGGTGCTGTTTGTGATTCGGTTTCATGTTATGTAAGAATGCAGTCACGTACTTGGCCGCCATAATCAAAATATGCGTGACTGGGTCAGTGTATTTGTGTTTATATTTTTTAAAGCGCATAAATACACAGATAAAGATACAGACAAACAGACTGGTAAATACAGACAGACAGAGACAGAGAGGGCAAGAGTGGGGCAGCGGGCAGAATGACAGGAAGACGGAGCAACAGACAGACATCCAGAGGCAGAGGCGGAATGCACCGAGACGAGAGTAACGGCCGAGACATTCCTCCTGGCGTCACCCCGGCGCCTGGGTGGGTGGGTGGTAGAGGGTGGGTGTGTGCGTGTGGGAGGGGGGCGACCGGCACGTGTTATCGTGATTGCAAAAAGCCAACAGACGCTCCCCTCCCAAGCTGGCTGCGAAAGCTCGCCTATCTACTGCTACGCCCACGAGAGTCCTCTTTATCTGGCCCTTATCGCCGCCTCGCCTCGCCCCTTATCGAGTCGCTCGATAAGTGAGGCCCCTTCAGAGGACACTGGGGCCACCACGCGGGTATGCGATCTCGGTTTTTTGTCGGGAGGGAAGCAGGCGGCAGGTGGCGGGCGTGCGGGCGGAGGGAAAGGTGGCGTTGGCGTAGTAGTAGCAGTAGTAGCAAGGGGGAGGGGCGTAGTAGGGGGTTAATAGCCAGGTATGAAAGATGGCGTAGATGGCGGCGGGAGCGCGGGCGGGGGGCAGAGCGGCCAGCACGAGCGACGCCGAGGGGGGGAAAGGGCGACGCGGCGGGGGGGGGGGGGGGGCGCTTTCCAGGTGTTAAGTAAATCCTGATGCTGTGGATTTAAGAGGTGGCGCTGGATTTGAATGGGATTTTGTTTCGCCTTTGTGTAGAATGTTTTTGTTTTTAATCTCTGTTTAACGGGTTATTGTTTTCATTATCTCGCATTCAGGTATTATCATTTCGCAGAATTCTGATGAAAGAGAAAGGTTAGAAAGTGATTGTTAAAGCCCCATTCATTGATGCACTCGACCCTCGCTCGTAAATAAGCGTATCACGAAAACGGAAAACCTTCAACTACCCGGCAAACCATACAATCTAACGATGGTGTTGTTTTTTTTTTTTTTTTTTTTTTTTTATATGACATCTTACCCTATTTTTATATCGGATTTTTATCTGTATATCAGAACTTGAGTTCATGAAAAGGTTCGATACTCAATCCGTTAAGCCTATTGCCGAGTGTAGGCTGAAGGGTCAATAACAAATGAGCGAGAGAAATGATTGACAGGAGGACGCGCAGGGCAAGAGAAGGTTCAGCTGGAGGTGGAGCGGAAGGGGGGGGAGGGGGGGTAGGAGATCCCAGCAGGATGAAATGAAAAAGCTGGAGGTAGGGGAGGGGTGGGAGAAGGGAGAGGGAGGGGGGAGGGACAAGCAGGTGGTGACCGCGCGCCCGTGTCACCTGGCCGACGCGATGCAGCCTCCCGACCAGGACAGGTTTCCGTACATCTTTGGGATTGGATCGCGCTCGTTTGGTCGGGGAATTCGTGTGTTTGGAGAGTTAAATGCCCTCGGTAATTCATGTACACTTTATGCAGGGTTTTTTTTGGGCCGGAAGTGTTTAATGTCCATTCGAGGGATTCATTATTTTGAGTATTGTTTTCTTCGAAGGTTATCTGGTAAAATGCTTATATATTATAGTCATATATATGCAGATTTATTTGCCTAGGTTTCACACACACAAACACACATGTATGTATATATTTATATAAATATATATAGATATACATACATATATATACGTATATATGTATGTATATATGTATGTATGTGTATATATGTATATATATGTGCATATTCAGTACTGAAATACTCTCGTTGATGGCTTCACATGCGTTTCTTAATACTTTTCCTTTGCTAGGAAAACTTTTAAGGGCAAGTATTTGGCGAATTTCACCGAGATCTTCATCAGAAGTAAATGTATTTCTGATGAAGATATAATCGAAACACTTCAAATACATCTT